>NC_052167.1:12922982-13250482 GCF_902713615.1 Scyliorhinus canicula
TTCAGTTAGAATGTCAGGCTGTCGGAGTGGTACGGTAGCACAGTAGTTAGTATTGTTGCTTCACCGCACCAGGGACCTGGGTTCGATTCCCAACTTGAGTCACTGTCTGTGCAAAATCTGCTTGTTCTCTGTGTACATGGGTTTCCGCCGGGTGCTCTGGTTTCCTCCCAGAAGTAACGCCGTAACATGGCGACTCGTGCATTTTCTCAGTAACTTCATTGCAGTGTTAATGTAAGCTTACGTGTGACACCAATAATTATTATTGTTATTTCCTCTGGGGTGTCCCCTTCACTTTTATAGCAATCGAGGTCTTCACACTGAAGATTGCCCCCTTGGATCAATCCAATCTTGACTGGTCTCTACCAGATTAACGCTCAGCCTCATTGAGGTAAGATGGACATACCCCACATGAGAGTTTAAAGGGGGTTCCTTGAACCACTGGCCTTGCCTGCAGCTGCTGCTGGACTGAACTTTCTTGAGTCAATCTGACTGTAGAAAGAGAAAGGTATTTACTTTGCACCTTCAGACAGAGACCCATCAGATCTGAGAGATCGGGACTTGTACTCTTTAGCTTCTTGATCCAACTGAAAACTAACTTGGAAAACATGAGTCACACGGTGAAGGCCCACAGCTCAGCTGAGGAGTAAAGAGTCTCCGACTAGGTCTTGAGAGAAATCCACCCCTTCCAGGGGGAGAGGACTCAAAGCCTTTTTGAGCTCTGTCCAAAATGAAACTAAAACCTGAGAGCTAGCCTACCTTCCTTTGCAGAACGTTCTGGAAGAGCCCACACCAATCAGCCTGGGTACCACATGCAGCCCATCTGGCTTCTAAGTGTGGCTCATGAGGCATTAAAAAAAATATATATATAAATTTAGAATACTCAATTCATTTTTTGCAATTGAGAGTGGCCAATCCCTACCCTGCACATCTTCGGGTTGTGGGGGCGAAACCCATGCAAACATGGTGAGAATGTGCAAGCTCCACACGGACAGTGACCCAGGGCTGAGATCGAACCCGGGACTTCGGCGCTGTGAGACAGCAGTGCTAACCTCTGCGCCACCATGCTGCTCTTGAGGCATTTTGTTGACCGTTGCCCATTCACAGGGTTGTCACATTCTGCTGATTTCCACCTGTGTAGCTTTTTCCCTACTGGTATGACTGATGTGCAAACATATAGCAAGGATAAGTGAAGTGAGGTGCGTGCCGATTGCATAAAACTGAGAGCCGTGTGCCCCCTCTGCATCCAAGTGTAAATATTTATTTTGCTTTTACCATTTGAAGTTGGTAGTTCTATTAGTATGCAAATGATTATGCTTTTTTTATAACTCATTCTGAAGTATTTGACGTGTATTAAATGTATTTAATCTTGATTTATGGGCATGATGTGGAGATACCGGCATTGGACTGGGGTGAGCACAGTAAAAAGTCTTACAACAGCAGGTTAAAAGTCCAACAGGTTTGTTTCAAATCATTAGCTTTCGAAGCACTGCACAAACCTGTTGGACTTTAACCTGGTATTGTAAGACTTCTTACTTTATTTATGGGGTGAACGCTAGTGGACAAGCCTGATTTTAATCTTGTGGCCCGCTGAGGTGAAGGTGGCCCACTCACTAGCCTAGATTGACCATCACTGTACGAGGATCTTCTTCTGATATCCTTTCTCTGGAGGCCAGCTGTCACAAAACGGCCTGGTTAACAGCAGCTTGGAGCAAGGAAAATAGCGCTGACCATTTTTGAGTAGATATCTATGAGGAGCCATCCGTAGCTGTTTCCAGCACCTTCACTGAGATGTTCTACTTTGGGCAAGAAAAATACATTTGAGTGTTTGCGTTTGCTTTTCTTTGAACTTGTGGTTCCATGACAGAAATACTTCATTTGGATGTAAAGGACTGGATTCTCCGCCCCGCCACGCCACGCCACATTTCTGCCCCGACCCGCCGGTGGGATTTTCCGTTACATCGGCTGGTCAATGGGGTTTCCCATTGTGGGGTAGCCCCATGCCATCGGGAAACCCCCGGGTGCCGGCAAAACGGAGAATCCCACCCAAAGTATTTCGGGACGTCATGAGATTGTGAAGGATGTTGAATCCCTATTTTTAAAAAAAAAAAGTATATTTCAACCCTCCTTCATGCTTTTTGATTTGACAACTGCAACACGTTCTAGGTCGGCTTCCCATTTCTGATTCTCCATAAATTTAGGCTCATCAGTTTACACCAACACCTGTTCCCCATCATCCCTGGGTTTGTTGACCCGACCTTCGCTTGAGCAACACGTTGTTTTTCAAATTCTTATTTTCCTTTTCAAATTCTTTCATGGCTGCATCTAATTCTGGCCTCCTCTTCAACACCCCCAGTTTTAATCACTCCCTCATTGGTGGTTGTAATGTCAGCCACCAAGGACCTAAGGTCTAGAATTCCCTCACTGGACTTCTGCTCCATTTCTCTCTCCTCTCAATAAAACCTACCAAGGTTTGACCAAGCTTTTGGGCATCTACCTTAGTATCTCCTGTGGCTCAGTGTGAGAGCAGAAAAAGGTTGGCTGGTGTTGAACCTTGTGGCTTGCATTTGTGGCATTGATGATTAATGCATAGTACATTCACTTTGCATTTGGTTTAGCCAAATGCTACTTAGGTTAATAAGAAAGCATGTAATTCCAGTTACGGAAATTGAAGACTATGGTTATCACGGTCTTAAAAATAACACTCAACCCATGCTAATTTATTGAATATACAGCCAAAATATTAATTGGAAGTTAATTTTCCCTACAATCTGAAAAATAATTCTAGGAATGTTGGAGAGCATAATTATTGTGACATGATAATTTGCACACCCATGTTGCTATTTATCTGTGTTTCAGTAAGTCCATTAATAGACTGGAGGTAGGATCTTCCATAATATATAGAAATACAGTTATGTACTGAAAATGTTGGGTGCTCGTAATCAGCTGAGTATTATCACTGAATTAAACTTGCGGTGTTACAGCTCATGGTAATCATCATTCTCCATTTTAATACCTTATTAAAAGCATGCTTTATGCCCTTTAATTATTATGTTAACCATACCTACGATCTTAAATAGGAAGAAGCCTATTAAATACCAGCTGATCATTTATAATTAAAATTTCAAGTTTTTGGGGCCTGTTGTGGTACAAAGCGCTGTTTCATGGAAAATGCCGGTACCTTGGATCATCTCATTTGTATTCCCAATACATGTTGAAGTGAGTCACCATTAATATGACTCATTGTTTAGACCCATCTCCGTTGTGCTTGTGCCAAGATTTTGTGCAAGTAGTTTCAGGCCTGATAAAAATGGCAAAATCTACGCTCTAATTTTGTAATACAAATGTTTTTATTCTCTCACACAAAATTGTTTACTGAACTCCGAATTTGAAACAAAAACTGATTTTGAAAATTGTTCTCAACAGCAGTCTCAACAATATATACTCAGCATTAGGCTGCGCTGTTTGATCGACATATACTAGATTTTCTATTTGAGGTTCAAGGAGAATGTTTCTGTTCTCTTGAATGTTTACCTTTCATTATTCATCTTCCTCGGAGGATTAAATACATTGAGAATTCATAACGGCAATATCTTGGAGATGCTCAGTGAGTCACAGCCTGTTCTTCCATTATATGATGTTCACTGTCAAAACTGGCACATGAAGATTCAAGGTCAGATTGCATTCAGAATTTTTTTACTTCATCTGATCCTTGTGTCTAATGTATCTCGCTCAGACACTCGCAAGGATCCTTCCCTCCTTCACAGCCAGGAATGTGTGAAATGGGAAGATGAGTCATTGACTTGCCCTTCAACACCCTACCAATGTTGACGGTGAAGCGTAGTCTCTCGTGGGTGTTTGTTAGTTTGTTTTATGTCTCTCTCCCCCACCCCTACTCTCTCTGTCGCCTTGCCCCGGGTGAAAAATTTTCTGATCGGCAGGCAATTGTGGGTTTCAAATAAAGCATGATAATAAATAAAAACCACTGGGACTTCAGAGCCAAAGGTTTGTTGGAGGTGCTCGACTTTGCCACCAAAACTAGGCGGCAACATTGAAAAATACTCCTGTTATGTTGGTGGCTATTCTTTTCAAACAGTGGATGACATAGCTGATCCTATGATTTCCAGTATCAGAAAATGCACTTTGAAATTGATAAGAAGGCTAGGTATACTGAATGAAGTTATTGAGAATGTGGATGTGTTGTGAAACAAAGTAGCACTTCTGTGTTTGTAGAAAATGGTAGGTGCTGTCGATATACGAAAAAGTTAAATATTGTAACCTACACTGGGAATTTTCTCAGGTCTGTTCCCACTCTTACATGGGCCATGTAAGAATGGAATCCTCCTACACTCTTACTGATTGGCTGACCAATGTGCTGTAATAAATATAGTTTGGGGACTGTCTGTCTTTCTCCTCGCACTTACTTACTATCCTGGGGACTGTCTGTCTTTCTCCTCACAATTTAACCACTCGCACTTATTTACTATCCTCCTTTGAGTTACCTGTTGTAAATATTTTTATCTGGGTAACATTTTAATTTCTGACCTTAATGTGTTTATGCATATATAAACAAGTTAGTATTTCTGTTAACGTTAACGTTGACTTCTGGCTTGAAAACACTATGTTCTTACTTGGGTTAGGAGTAAAAGTTAAAATATATGTTGCTACTTGATGATCAGTACCCTGTGTACAGCTTTGGTCCCCTTCAGGAGGGAATATGCTTGCAGTGGAAGCAGTTCCGAGAAGGTTCACCAGGCTGATTTCTGTGGTGGAGTTGCATTAGAAAGAATGGGGCCTGTGGGGTTTATAAAAATTAGGGGTTCTAAGGGGCTTGACAGGGTAGACACTGAGGATGTTTTCTCCGGTGGGAGAAATCTAGAACTAGGGGTCTCTGATTTTAAGACTGAGCTGAAGAAGAATTTATTTTTTCAATGGGTCATGTATCATTGGAATTGTCTACCCCAGAGAACAGTGGAAGCTGGGTCATTGAATGACTGACTGAATGACGCAGATTTTTGATGAGGGAGCTGGGAGCAGGCAGGTGCAGGTGAGGCCACAGTCGGATCAGCCATGCACAGTCAGATCAGCCATGATCTTATTTAATGGTAGAGCAGGCTTTCGGGGCCGAATGAGCTCCTCCTGCTCTCGTTTATGTTCTTTTGCTGTCACTTTTCTTTTTGTGCTTTGCCGCTATTAATCTCGCACTTTCTTTTTTTGTTGGTCTCAAAACAAATTTGCTCACGAGCTCCATGACACACAATCGACTGTGCCAGTATGTTGTAGTATTTGTGACATCCAGGACACACAACCTGACTGGTTCCCGTATTAACAATCGGTATGAGTGCAAACCTTGCAGCATTGAACAGATCCCATGGGAAGTTTGAATTCCATTCAATAGACCTGGTTACTAATTGATGTAGTCTCCTCTGTTTTCTTTTACTCTTGCTGATTTTTTTTCATGTGTTTTGCCAGCTCGATTTGTGTCTGCCAGTGTGACTGTCACTTTCTTCTCTGGCCAACATTGATGCTGGGCTCTTACTACATAGGACAGGAAGATCACAGTGCAAAATAAAATATCCAGCTTTCTGATGCTACAACAGTGATTTATTCAAAACACATGTGACTTTACCATCTTTTATGTACTTATTTCTGTTGAAATGTGCATTTTCAAGGTGAAGATGTCAATGGAGTCTAAGACTCTTTTGCCCCCCCCACCACTCTGCCTATTAATATGCCTAATTCTCAATCTCCGAACACATCCACTACTGTGAGGATTTCAGTAGTCCTCCCTTGTTGCCATTTTGATCACATCAATCTGTGCCACGTTTCAGCTCATTTTGAGTCATCGTCTTGTTTCTGGTAGTAGTTGCCTTGAGGCAGTCCAAACGGATTTTACATGGGAGTCTTGCTGCTCATCATGGGGAAACCTTTATTGTCCCCTTAGTCTGGATTAGGTTTGAACCCGAGTCTCTAAAGGTAGGACAACATGCTGATGAGCTGTTCAGACCTCATGTTTATATTTTAATCATGCAGTTACCAACCTGAAGTTCACCATAGTCATTTGGCCATGATTTTCTGAATAAAGAGGTAAATTCTGTCGGGGTGGGGGGAGAAAAGCAGAGATTTTTTTAATACAGGAAGATGAAAGCCACATTCATCAATAAATGTTTTCAGCAGTGGAGATTATTTATGGAGATTAAATGACACTATTGGAGTAACTACAATTCACCCCGCGTGATATCAAGAAAAGACTGAAGGCACTGGATACTGCAAAGGCTTACCATGCCCCTGGCTAAACTGTTCAGCACAGCTACAACATGGGCATCTACTCAGCAAAATGGAAAATTGCCCATGTATGTCCTGTACACAAACCAGGACTAATCCAACCTGGCCAATAACCGCCCTATCCATCTACTCTGTCACCAATAAAGTGGTGGAAGGAGTTATCAACTGCGCTATCAAGTGGCACCTGGTTAGCAGTAACCTGCTCACTGATGCTCAGACACACAAGACAAACATACGGTGGGGGGAGGGAAAGGATTAAAATGGTATGAGAAATCTGAGGGTCTTCACTGCTGATGTTGAGGTCCTTGTAGGCGGTGATCTCTTCAGAATGGAAGGTGTTGTAAACCATTGGTGAGTTCAGATCTTTTAAGGACTACACTCTACCAACTGCTTGCCTGGTCTCTGTGCAGAGATTGTGGCTGTACCATGAAGAGTTCTCAGACTGGGCTTTTCCCAGCCACAGACAGAGGACTGAACTGTAGACCTGTGGGACAACCTTCTTGCAGTCTTTCAAACCAGTAGTTCTCTTCACAGATCTGGTACTGGCTGCAGTCTTTTAAAAGGAGTGCCTTCCACAGTCTAGCTGGGAGCCTCTTAATTCACCTGGCAGAGAGAAAGCTGAGAGAGAGTGCCCTAAAGCTGCTTCATGCTTGGATCTTTCACAGAACTGAATGGGGTTTGTTCCAGAAGTTTTTGAAAAGCTCCGCCAATCCCAAATTCGAATTGGTCCAAGGCCCAGATTTCAAATGAGCTGATTGGTTGCTTGCTGAGCCCATTAGAATGACTTCACAGGCTGTTCTAGAGTGTGCTGAATAAGAGGGGATCTGCCGGATCAGTCCGCACAGCAGCTTGCAGCGGGGGTTTCGGTTCAAAACCAAAAGTCAGTGATTTTAAAACCAAAAGTCGGTGATTTTAAAACCAGCCAGCAGGACGGGCATTAAATGAGCAACACTAAACAAACCAGGATTTTAGTGATTTCCTTTGTTGTTTAGTCTTTATTTAACCATACATCTGAAAAGTGAATAGGAATCAGTCGGGGACTTTTACCAGCACATTCTATAAGTTAACTCTCATTGTTTTTGAGTGTTAATTAACATTTTTTTTTCTTGGTCAGCAATGCTGCTGGGTTTGACCAAATGGATGGGTTAATTGACAGATAAATCAGCTCAACGACATGTCTCTCAAACCGTAAGCACACCAGCTTCAAGAAAAAGTGAGCAACATTCTATTTAAGATCATTTGTGGTGTTGTAGAACTAAAGGCACAAATTAAAGAAATAGTGGCTTCATGTATCTTTTGTTCACTTGATTGTAGTCATTTCAACATGTGGGTATTTCAGTTTTTCTATTTAAAAAAGTGAAAGCACTCCTTGCAGCACCATTTACATCCTTCTGTAAATTTCTAATAAATGATTCTTGATGAAGCTGCTTGTTATATGGTGTAACATATTACTTAATTTCAATTTGTTTGTATATATTTTGTCACTTTGACCGGCAGTGGAAAGAAAAGGCACTATATGCTATTTGATCACTTAGCTATGGTTGACTTGTGTTGAATGTGCGAGCAAGTAATTCCATGGTTTTCAGGTGGCATCAACTTCATATTGAAATGAACTTTAGCTTCCTCATGCTGGGGCAACAAATATATGTAACGTGGTGACACCAATTTGTGTTTAAGTGCGTCATCGGGTCATCTGTGCACAACATCGCTGAGAAGAGTGGCACTTGATTTTCCTGACTCTACTCATCCCTACAATTATAATAACAGGTGCCATCCGAACAACATTTCATTAGCTTATGCACTGAAGGAAAAGCATTGCTTTGAGTCACAAGCACAGATTTTTTTCTTCCCAACAGCAGAAGTAAACAAAGGTTATCGTGGATAGATGATCAGCGGATAATTTGCATCCTTCCGTCCAGCTTCCAGCAGATGTAGAAATTTCCAGGCAGTTGGTGCATGTCTCGGATCCCTTTTCCCAAAAACAAAACCTGATTTGTTTTCAATTATTTTAATTATATGTAAGTTTCTATTACGATTTTTCACCCAGATCAACTTTTGATTGTGGGACAGTTCTGCAGGTGGCTGTTATCCAAAATCTGAAGTAGCCTACACAATGATTGTTGGATGGCTAATCAACCAGGTTGGAGGTTTCAACGCTGTGGCTTGATTTTTTTTTTTTTTGTTTTTTGCCCACAAAAAAAAACCGCTCTGCTTTCCAGCAGGGACACAGGATTTCAGTCAAGAATAGGAACTGTAAGGGCAGCACGTGGCACAGTGGTTAACACTGCTGCCTACGGCGCTGAGGATCCGGGTTCGAATCCCGGCCCTGGGTCACTGTCCATGTGGAGTTTGCACATTCTCTCCATGTCTGCGTAGATTTCACCCCCACAACCCAAAGATGTGCAGGGTAGGTGGATTGGCCATGCTAAATTGCCCCGACATTGGGGGAAAAAATAATTGGGTACTCTAAAATTATGAAAAAAAAGAATAGGAACTGTGGCAGGTTTTTCACTTCCCTACTTTACGGGTACTATGGTTGATTTGAATGCCTCTGTTGTGATTCTGCAGTAAACATTGAGCCCAGGATCTGTGGAACTCTCCAACACAATCTGTGATGTACTTATGTTTATAGACCAAGTCATTGATGAGGTTGAGCTCATTAGTGAGTATCCATCACTTGGAAGGTTGCTATTTCTGGTTGAGCAAAGCCCCAGAGTGGTAAGTTTCCATTTTAAATTTGAAGGTGTGGAGTTGCACTTTCCTATCGAGTTACGCTAAATTCTGAACACTCCAGACGCTGACTAAAGACGTTAGAATTAGAAGCCTAGGAGTAACTCTCATTGGACCTCTCCTCCCACTCTCGGGAGGTTTAAAGAGGGGAAATAAATAGTGAAACAAAGGGAAAAGACCACAAAATGCTCACCTTGTATAAAAAAAACTATTGAGACAAAATATACTATGGGGACATTCGATCTGGCGGGCAGCCTGAGGCAAAGGTGAGATTGCCGACCGAACATCGGGGTGTGAGCCTGCAAAAGCCTTCAGGGGCGGCAAGGAGGAGGTGCTGGCCCACAGTTGCGGGGAGCAGCGAGGTGACTCTCGACTTCCAGGCCAGAGTTGAGGAGGGCAGGCGGGCAACCAATCAAAAGGGACAGCGGCCACCAAGCCAGGAACACATGTGGTCATTGAAGTTTGAGGTCTGGCCACCCTAATGAGGAGCAGCATTCGGGAGGTGCGCAGGAGGCCAGGGAACAGGGCTGGGCAGCAATCAGATTGGGTGGTGAGGGTCAGCGAAAGCAGAGGCCAGACCAGCTAGCCAGGAGTGTGCACGATTATAGAGGATGGATGGGGTCAGGAGGGCATTGATGCAACTGAGAGCAGAGTACAATGTCACCAGGAGGTGGG
Source organism: Scyliorhinus canicula (assembly GCF_902713615.1). NCBI lineage: Eukaryota > Metazoa > Chordata > Chondrichthyes > Carcharhiniformes > Scyliorhinidae > Scyliorhinus > Scyliorhinus canicula. Next base: position 12,932,670 of record NC_052167.1, read on the forward strand.
CGTGGCACTGGTCCCCTAAAGGTGTAAGTCCACCTCTGCCTGTATCCCTGCACATTTCTTTCTACTCAATCATAGTATCATAGAATTTACAGTGCAGAAGGAAACCATTTGGCACATTGAGTCTGCACTGGCACCTGGAATTGCACCCCACATAAGGCCACATCTGCACCCTATCCCTGTAACCCAGACTAACCTTTTTGGACACTAAGGGCAATTTAGCATGGCCAATCCACCTAACCTGAACATCAAGTAATCATTTCATGCCCCCCTTGTCTGTCTCGATTGAACTTGCCTCCACCACACTTCCAGACAGAGCATTCCAGACCCAAACAACTCGTTGTGTGAAAAAGGTTTTCCTTGCATCACATTTGCTTCTTTTGCAATGAATTTAAATGCTCAGCGAAAAGGTACACGCAATAATTACAGTGCCGGTGTGTTATCCTTTGAACTCGGTTGCAGATTCTGGGCTCTTAGACTGCGACTTAGAGTAAGTTTTCCAGTTTTGTTTTATCAGCTTGAGGATGAGATTCGCTCCTTGCATCACTGCTTTTTTTCAGGCGAACTAAAGAGTACCAGTGATAGTGTCTCTGAAAGGGTTCATCTAAAAATCCCTTCCAGCGAGAAGGAAAACGGAGGATTAAACTGCTGTTGTTGCGGTTTGTGGAGACTTAAAATCTATTTAGTGCTGCTGTTTTTAAACCAGACTAAAGTCTCCAATTAGACTAATTAAAATCTGACTTCTTTAACAACCATGGACACTGCAAACTTCTCACATGCGGTGACCTGAAATCGCTTGATGTAAATTTGGTGACGCAGATCTAACTAAATATAACTCGATAGACTGGATGGATTTGACTCCTGAAAGCTTTGTTTTTCCAGTGGATAAGCATGCAAGAGTAATTGTCCAAGTATTGCAGATTTGAATGGCACATTACTCTGAATTATTGCTGTTTCACTTCCTTTCCTAGCTCCACATTCCCACTATTCCTGACTATCCTTCCCCATGAAGGGAGGTAAACCCAATTGTTTCATACACACCATTGATTAAAAGTAAGAAGTCAAGAACTTCAATTCTGGAGTGCTTTTCAGAACCATCACTTTTCAGCAAATGACTAACTTTTTGAGGTGAAACAACGGTTGCAATCTACCTTTTAGACTGACTCCATTATTCCATTAATGTTTTTCATTGAATGTAGGGCAGAACAAATTAACAGCCAACATGACATTATTTAAATATTCAGTCATGTGAACAAATCCAGTGTTCATTCAGCTGAATAAATTCATTTGATCTAATACCCTCTTCTCTACGTTGCTGATTAGAGATTGAAGTGGACCCTGACACCTTTTTACAGTTTTGTCCTTCAGATAATGTTTCAGTGTCTGATATTACGACATTATCATATAATTAATAAAGTATTATGAAGTATTTGCATCATAGAAACAGGCTGTTTGGCCTAACCCGTCCATGCTGGTATTTATGCACCAGTATCCTCCCACTCTTCATCTAAGTCTATCAACATATCTTTCCGTTCCTTTCTCATGTGTTTTTTTTTTTAGCTTTCCCTTAAATTGCCATTTATGAATTCTTAATTTTGTATCTCGTGATGTGCAAAATTGTTCAGAAGTATTTGAAACTAAGTGCATCTGATCAATCTTGTGAATAAAATGCGACTTCATTACTTTGCCTCGGTTGTCACGGAGAGTTGGATATTGTAGCACCACCTGCAGTGGGTGTGGAGTGGAGGCTGTAGACAGTGAAATTCGTTATGCTAATCAATACCCATGAAGTAACTTAAACTGTAGGAAAACAGATCACTGAATACCCTGAGGAAGCCACTGTAGCAGAGGCTCTCTGACTGTTACCTTTGCACAGACTTTCGGGAAATTTGTGGAGGACTAAAGGGTGGAAAATGTCACTGATACTGAGAAGACAAATTGCTGACCAAATACCCCCTCAAGGTGATAAATCACAAACATTTATAATAAGGGATGGAATTACTGGACAATTGGGGAAGCATCAACTCATCGGGTTTCAAGACAATTTACCCTCTAATTTTCTTAATGTGTATGGCCTCCATTCATTTTTTTTTGTGCAACCACTTGCATGTGGTAACTTGTGCATAGCTTGCAAGGGCACTTTGGGTAAAAGCACACTTGCAGTGCTTGAAGGGGGCATTGATCAGGGAGCACAGATTTTAAAATATAAGATATATTTGAACAAGTTTATTGAAAGGTTCAAAGGAATATAGAAAGGAAATAAATGAAATGGAGTGGATGTAGTTTATATGGATTTTCAAAAATAATTTGATGAAGTAGCACTAGCATTATACCATGTAGGGCACTTATGAGGAAGATAAAAGCACATGGAATTAAGGGAAGTCTATTATGGTTGGAGACAGTTTGGGGACAGAAAGTAAAAGGGAGAGATGTAGTGAAGTTCCTCAGATAAGAAAAGGAAATTGTTTAATTGTGTCTGTCTTGGGCTGCTCCTGTTTCACATATAAATGATCTGGACTTGACCATGAAGGGAATAATCTCAATTGACTGATACCAAATTGAGGTGGTGCGTGAGGGTGTGGCGAATAGTGAAAGACAACATGAGGACATAGAATAGCAGGTTGAGCAGATGCACTTTAGTGAAGAGAAATGTAAACTTAAGATGTTTTGGATGTAGGAATAGGGGCAGTAAATTAATTGCAGGGAAGCAGAGGCACCTATGTAAGTGTGCAGATACACAAGTGGACAAGGTAATAAAGCCCTTTTTAAATCTAGAGGTATAGAATAGAAAATGGGGTAATGTTGATTGTTTAGAATGTGTACCAACCACCCATCTCTACTGTCTGGAAGCACCTTTTTAAAAAAAAAAAAAACTCTTGCCCTTTCTTTTCAAATCCATCCATCCTTCTGTATCTCCTGTAACCCTGCCCAGCCCTACAACCCTTGGGCATCTCTGGTCCTCCAATTCTGGCCTCTTGAGCATCCCCAATTTGAATTGCTCAAATATTGGCAGCCAAGCCTTCAGCTACCTGGACCCGAAACTCTGGAATTCTCCTTTACCTTGCTTATTCCTCCTTCGTAAAGAGACTCCTTCAAACTTACTCAGACCAAGCTTTTGGTCATCTGCCCTAAGCTTCTTATCTGGTATCGTGCCACATTTTGTTCTGTAGTGCTCCTATGTGTGCCTTGGGTTACCTTACATTATATAAATATAAGTTGTTACCAGAGAGGAGGGATACCACTGATGGAGAGAGAATTAAGAAGCTTGGGCTTTATTTAAAAAAAAATACCTGAGAATGTTAAGGGGTTTACTGATGCAGGACGTGCGAATTTATGAAGGATCCTGATTTATTTCACTGTTTGTTTAAAAGGGGATAAATTAAAGGTTTTAAAGAAAATCTTTACACAAGTGTGTGTGGTCAGAATGTGAATACTCTGCCGCCAAAAACTAATTGAAACGGCATAAGTTTCTCCTTTTGAAAAATATATGGGTAGCAAGCTGTGTGTGTGCACGCACATGTCAGGTGGGTGGGGAGGGGATGGTGGGGGAACCTGTATTAACTTGGTGCGAGGAATGGCATTAGTTGGTACTTTAACATTCCGTGATTCTATGAAACCAACATGGACGCGCAAGAAACCAAGTTTCTGATCAAAATCTCAGACATGTAAAACCCCAGCTCGCTAATGTATATTGAATCTAACTGCCTCAATTGTAGTGGCAAAGAGTGGATAAACTGGCTAGAATGAACAGGCGATTCACCTCCCAATTTTAATCACTGCAAAATATTATCAAGTGAGAAAACTTGGAACAGCTGAGCTTGGCCCTTTCGCCGAGATTTTGTTCTATTCTGAATTTTGTAAATAAAGAGTTCCCTTCATTAGAGTTGCTGGCAGACTTCGTACACGAACACATTGCAGGGAATTAATACAACCATCTGTCAGCCTTTTGCAGCATGCTTCAGACCTTGTCGCTCTTGATTTAGCCTCAACAATCTTGCATGTTGTTCTTCAAATTAAGACCTTATTTGGGGGAGGGAGATCTGCATGATCACCAGTACAGCTTTATGTTGATGGGAGCAATTTTTACTTTTTTTTTCATATTCTGTGATTCTTGAGCATGGAGACTATAGATCTGTGTCACAGAAGGAAGTCATTTGGTCCATATCCATTCCAGTTGTAAAAGTATTAACTAGTCACGTATTACCTTTGAGTTAAGATTTGTAACGTTGTAGGTAAATATGATCTTTGTTCGTGTCACAGGTAGGCTTACATTAATACTGCAATGAAGTTAGTGTGAAAATCCCCTGGTCGCCACACTCTGTCGCATGTTTGGGTACATGGAGGGAGAATTCAGAATGTCCAACTGACCTAACGAGCACGTTTTTCGGAACTTGTGGGGGGAAATCTGAGCACCCGGAGGAAACCCATGCAGACACGGGGAGAACGAGCAGAGTTTGCACAGATAGTGACCCAAGCCGGGAATCGAACCTGGGTCCCTGGCGCTGTGAAGCAGCAGTGCTGCCCATACAGGATCCTGTACATGTTACAGGATCTCTATCCAGGTGATTAAAAAAGAAAATGCAATGGGGTTTTCTGCCTCTTCCACCTTTTTCAACCAGTGAATTTCAGACCTTTGCCACCCTCTGGGTGAAAGGAATAACTCCTCATCTCTCCTTTAATACTTCTACCAGTTACTTTATTGATCTCTCTGCTTTCAGAAATATGTTCTTCCTATCCACTTCCTACCCTTCCTCGTATGACCACGTTCTTCATGTAATATGATGACCAGTACTGCATGAAGTATGGTTGCTAGGGTTTAACTAGTTTTATACAATTCTAATATAACCTCCCTGCTGTAATATTCTAAGTATCAACCAATAAAGCAACATATGCATTTGTCGTCTTGACCACCGTATCTACTTGTCCTGCTAACTTCAGGGACCTATAGGAATGCACTTCCAAGGTCCTTTTGTTCCTGTACACTAATCAAATCCTACCATTTATTGAATATTCACTTGTTAATCCTTCCCAAATTCCTTACCTCTTCTCCAGATTGAATTCCATTTACACTCTTCCACCCACTTGACACGGTCCATTGATTTCCTCTTTGCTATCACCACAGAATACCAAACACTTTAATATTTCCCCACCCCTCCCTATCCTTGCCCTATTCAATATTTCAAAATCTTCCTCTTTAACTATGTTTGCTTCAGCCCCCTCTCTTGTGAAAAGAGATGTAAATTATTTGTTAAATGCCATGTCTGCCGCTTCCCCAACAAGTTAACTCTTTTGGTTTCTAATTTGCCCGATCCCTTTATTTGTTATCCTCTTGTTCTTTTTGTATTTGTATATCCTTTTTGGGATTTGTTCTAAGCAGTGCCTAGAGACATAAAATGTCAGGTAGCTGTCATTGGAATCACTTGACTCGCACTGCAACATAAGTGAAAGGGAGGAAGGTAAGTGGTCATTTGAGATATAGTTTTTGCTCTCACTCTCACTTCAATGGCACAATCAATGTAACGTTGACAGAATTATCTCCTGAATGTTGCTGCGATTTTGGCTCTTATCCAAACTTGCAGCTGTTCCAAAGTAAAGTATGCTGTCCAAACACTACAAATGAGTTTACTCTTCTCTTGATATAGAATTAAAACACTCAACATCTGTACGAACAGTTTACTGTTTTTTTTTTTGTGGGTCTAACTTTCCAGCTAGTTATTTCTGTAAACATTGGTTACGTTTTTATCCAGTGAATTCTTAGACCCAAGTATTAGGTGGCAAGTTAGCACAGTTGCTTCACAGTTCCAGGGTCCCGGGTTCGATTCCCGGCTTGGTCACCGTCTGTGCGGAGAGTGCGCATTCTCCCAGTGTCTGCGTGGCTTTCCTCCGGGTGCTCCTGTTTCCTCCCACAGTCCAAAGATGTGAGGGTTAGGTGGATTGGCCATGCTAAATTGCCCTTGGGTGTCCAAAAAAAAAAAGTTAGGTGAGGTTACTGGGTTACGGGAATAGGGTGGAGGTGTGGGCTTGGCTGGTGCAGACTCGATGGGCTGAATGGCCTCCTTCTGCATGAGTAAATTCTATGATTCTAAAGTAAAATCTCAATCACTAAGTAGGAAAAATAGTTGCTGTTGATTCACATGCTCCTACTCATAGAAACATACAGCAGGGAAAGGAATGACCTATCATGATTGTGCCAGCTCTTTAAAGAACAGTCCAGTTAGTCCCATCATCCTACCCTTTCTCCAGAGCCTTGCAAATGTTTTGTTTTCTAATATATACTCAAATTTATTTTGAAAGTCACAATTGGATCTGCTTCCACCTCCCTTCCTTTCAGACTCTCTCATCTCATGTCTTTTTTTTGCCTCCCTGCCAGTAGAAACATTTTGCATATTTATTCATGCCTCAGATGAGCATTGTCACCATGAAATCTGAGCTGCATACATTTTGGTGGAGCTACGTGGGTTTGCTTGTCTTGTTATCTGTTAAAATTACTTTTTGCTTTGAATGGATATGTTACAGCAGTGAAGCAGGCCATTTGGTCCATTGTGATGTTCTGCTCTATGCCCCACAATACCCTCTTTGTGCCCTACTTTATCTAACCCTGCCTGTCTACCCTTCCAGGTTTAATGTCTAAGCTGTGTTCCAATTTTCACCTCCTTGTATAAACCTAACTTCTCTAATGTGCACTGATATTTAAATCGTTTAGTTTGTATTTGGATGTAACTTTACTGCACCTATTCCTTTGCCTTGATTTCTATTATGCATTGAAGTATGAGAGCTTCGTGAGTGCCTACCCAACCCTAAGAAACATTGGCATGTAGTGTCAGTGGATGTAGAATGCAGTCTGATCCGAGAGGTTTGTTTTCTATATGCAATCAGGACTGGAGAAAAATGAAAAGTATTTTCAAACATACAGCTATTACAGTGTCAGAACAACAAAATGCAGCTCGTTTTTATTTATGTTTTAATTGATTGAGCTTTCTCTGGCTCTTGCACAATACATCAGCTGCAAGAGTAAGGCAAAGCGAGCTGAGGAGAGTTTGTTGTACGCTGAATCAGAAATCACCCTGTTACACGCGGCATCTCTTGACTGTGCTCTCTTCAGCCTAAGCCCGCCTGAGACAGATGCTGAAGTCTGTTATGTTAAAATGCGGAGAGGTTGTTTCCCCTTGTGGGAAAGCCGGGGACCAGAGAGCACAATCACAGAGTAAGGGGTCGCCGATTTTAAGACCGAGATGAGGAGGAATTTCTTCTCTCGGAGGGCAGTGGATCTGTGGAATTCTTCATCACGGAGTGCTGTAGAGGCTGTGGCGTAACGAAGCTGCGATACTGATTTTTAATCAGTAAGGAGGCTATGGGGATAAGGTGGGAAAGTGGAGTTGAGTGTTATCATGTCAGGTCCGTCATGACCTCTGTGAATGGGGGAACAGACCCGATGGGCCAAATGGCCTACTTCTACTCCTATGTCTTATGGTCTCATATTGCACAACATCTCAAAAGGACTTGATTATACTTTTTGTACCTTTAGCCCACTAAGTAAATCTCTGCTCAGTTGGCCACAGCACTGCTCAGGCCAACAGAGCAGGTCTGAGATGCACCTGTTCGTATGTATCAGTGCCAGACCTCTGCTTCCATTGGATCTACCCACTTACTCATCAGTGGGAGTAACTGTCAATGGCAGTGATGTGTGGTCAAGGTCAAGGCCTTGTGACTGTCAGCTGAGCTTTGCAATCACTTTTTGATTGGGATTCAGTGAATCCCAATCTGGAAAATGTATTTAACACCCAATTTCTGATTCAAAATGGACATTTAGTGAGGGTAAAAATGAAACTCGGTAAAAACAGTTGGAACAAAGAACATACAGTGCAGAAGGAGGCCATTCAGCCCATCAAGTCTGCATCGACCCACTTAAGCCCTCACTACAACCCTATCCCCGTAACCCAACAACCCCTCCTAACCCTTTTGGACACTTAAGGGCAATTTAGTGTGGCCAATCCACCTACCCTGCACATTTGGACTGTGGGAGGAAACTGGAGCACCCGGAGGAAACCCACGCAGATACTGGGAGAACGTGCAGACTCCACACAGACAGTGACCCAGCGGGGAATTGAACCTGGGACCCTGGTTCTGTGAAACCACAGTGCTATCCACTGCTGCTACCGTGCCACCCATAAGTTGTTGGCTACGACCATGCATGTTTTGGATTTAGAGGAGCAATTTCAACAGTTTGTATGTAAAATTGTTCCGAGTTCTTTCTCCTTGACATTTTGAAAATAATTTAAAATTTATGCTATGTTTACAGGTTTTTTTTCTACAATAACACAATCAATATGAATTATTATCAGATTTTACGTCTGAACATTTTTGCTCTGTAGACTTTTTCTGTTTCAGCATATGCAATTAATATTCATTTTGAACCACGGCAGCTGAGATTAAATAACTTGCAAAAAAATAGTTGAGTAGATTTAAGAATATACTATTTGCAAAAGCAGCAGTAAACCTCTTGATCACAAATGGTGCCAGTTGATGAGGTCTGCAAACAATGAATCATTCCATCCCATAAGTTGTAAGACTGGCTATAGACCTACAAATGTAGCTGTTCATATGATGCTGTGCCTCCCAAGTTCCTGTTTGGTGAATACTGACCATGTAGTCAAGTGGTCAGCGCAGACAAATCACTTCCCTGACAAATTAGCCTTTTTAAAAAATGAATTTTTATCCCTGACTTAAATAAAGTAATATGATACTTATTTTTAGGTTATGCTAACATTATATTTACGTTCTTAATTTTTTAGAGTATTGTTTCTGTTGCACGACAAATCCTGATAATCTCTGCTCTATGTAGCCCAGACCCCCCCCCCCCCCCCCTTCTGATTGTTGAGACCCTCATCTACTCAGCTACTTGACTGCTGCTTCCTAGCTTAATTCCTTCTCTCCTCCATGGTCGCAGCCCTGACTCCTCTGCTGTCCGAGCCTGCATCTCCCCTCCTTCCACATTCTAAGTTAGTGATCCGCTCTTTCTGACTGAAATTTCTGCCATTTCCAAGCAGGGCTGCAGTTGAAATCCTGGCTTCCTCATCCTCTCTCCTTTTTGACAGGGTGCTGTGACACATTTTTTGCTTCCTCTTTTTAGGACGCAGACAGATAGGGACTGTTAAAGTAAACATAGTTGACTGAATTTATAAAGTAAATGGAGACAGACACTCAGTGGAGGAAAAAGGGATTTCCAGAAGTAAATTGAATAAAGTATGAGGCAACTTTTCATTATTGTTCTGTCTTACGAACATCGAATGAACTGCAAGTTGGTTTATTGTTGTAATATTTTTTAGTTCATAAGTTAACTGTGCCTGGGGTTAAATATGAAAATTAAATAGTTATCAGAATTTCAATGAATCTCTACTGACTTTTGTAATGAAAGAAACTGAAGTTTTAAAAGAGTTGGAGTCCCTACAGCTGACTGTTTTCATATTTAAATTCTTGGTAATTTTCATATTTAAATTCTTAGTAATCCTTTCAGGAATAGTTGATTTGATTAGAGAGGCTGAAATATTCCAAAATACTGGAAAATGTACCAAAGAAAGAGATTCTGTAAACATGATTTTCTGCGCGGGAGAAGTTTTATAAAATAGTCTTGTGGGCTCACATCATCTCCTTCAATTGAAAATCCACTACTACTGCAACTGCCCTTTTGGCATTGAATAGTTCTTTTCCTGTAATGGAAAAGATTGCATATTATTCGCAAATGCAGCTTCATTATGACAAATATAATATTTAGGTAATGGGAATCTCTGCACTTGGGGGAGTGTGATATGGCTGGGGTAATAAAATGAAATCTATGCATTAAAAATCAAAACAAATTGAATTTGTGTCTGAGTGAGCTTCACTAATAGGTCACCGGGGGGGGGGGGGGGGGGGGGGGAGCACCAAATTTGATGGCTTAAGCTAAGCCTTCTAAATTACACATTGACTTTTAGATACTGAGTGAAAGAGGCTTCTCTGCCTGGACTGGTTGAGTGACAGAAGCAGGTGGTGGCTAGAAAATAGCGAATCCCTGACAGATAGATATTATGCAGCAACTGTAGCCCGAAAGAAGAGAGAGCAAATAATGAAGTTTGCCAAAATAAATATATGTAAGGTGTATAAAATTCTAAAAGTTTATAAATGTTATAGACAAAGTGGACATAGAGCGGATGTTTTCTCTTGTGGGGAACTCTAGAACGAGAGGTCATAGGTTTAGGTTAAGGGGTAGCAGATTTAAAACAGATGAGGAGTAACGTGAATCTGTGGAATTAACTACCCCCGGTGGATGCTGGGATATTGATTAAATTTAAAGAGGAGATAGACTAATTTCAAATTGTAATGGGTTGAAAGTTTATGGAGAACAGGCAGGAAAGTGGAGTTGAGGCAGAGAGGAGATCAGCCAAGATCGTATTGAATGGTGGAGTGGGCTTGAGGGGCTGGCTCCTTCTCCTAGTCCTTATGTTGTTTGTTTTTTTAATTTTTCTAATTAAGGGGCAATTTAGCGTGGCCAGTCTACCTGCTCTGCACATCTTCAGGTTGTGGGAGTGAGGTCCCCGCAGACACTGGGAGAATGTACAAACTCCCCACCGTCAGTGATCTGGTGAACTTGGCACCGCGAGACAGCAGTGCTAACCACTGCACCACCATGCCGCACTCTAGTTCCTATGTTGTTATATGTTCTTAAAAGAATACACAAGTTAAATTTTTTTTTTACCGTCAGCATTCACTCCCTCCGACACGTCACAGACTGCAACAGTTCAAAATGGTGTCTCAACACCACTTGGGATGGGCATAAAATGCTGGCTTTGTCAATGATGCCCACATCCCGTGAACGCAAGTTTCCCTGATCTAAAGAAGCCAGATAATGTACCTTTTGCTTTTATTTTCAATTTTTAACTAGAGAATGAATTCATGAATGACTTAATATTCTTTCATTCGGCTGGCTCCAAATGTACGATTGATTATTTTAGTTCAGTTACAGGTAAGAGTGAGTAAACACTGACCCTGACTAATCCCATTACAGGGTAATTTGTTTGATGTGGCACTTACATTTGAATATTTTTAACACTGTTATTAATGGGTTCAACCTGGATATTGCTGATGATTTGTTGAAGTTGAGAGGATGTTTTGGACTGTTCTTTGATTTTCAATTATTTATTTATTGCACAAAAGACTGCAATTATCTCCAGCTTCAGATTATTTCTTGTGGTTTTCCATTGTTCCTAAATGTATAAAGAAAGCTGAAGTGAACCAAATAAGGCTTAGTAACTCCCATGTGGGTCAATTGAAAAGGTTGGTTCGTTAATAATCTTCAAATGCATTGTTCTGTCAACACCGTTCAAACATCTAAACTTATTTCTTGCTCATGGTTATCCTCCCAGTTTTTAATCTGTCACCCTGGTTTTATAGTACTAAAGTCCATAAAAGCTTGATGACCTTCAGTAAGAATTTGAGTACAATGTCACGAATGGGTATAGAGTTAAAGTAAACGTGTCATAGGAATATGCAGTTCATAGCATCATAAAATCCTGACAGTGCAGATAGAGGTCATTCAGCCCATCGAGTCTGCACTGACATTAGGAAACAGCATCCTACCTTAGCCCAATCCCCTCGCCCCGTAACCCCATCTAACCTGCACATCCCTGGACGCAAAGGGATAATTTTTATCCAGGCCAATCCACCTAACCTGCACATCTTTGGACAATGGGAGGAAACCCACGCAGACACTGGAAGAACGTGCAAACTTCACCAAGTCGCCCAAGGCCGGAAGTGATCCCTGGTCCCTGATTCTGAGGCAGCAGTGCTTGCCACTGTCGCCCATTGGAGCATGAGATTTTCAATTCTCTGTGGTATCTTAATTTCCACTGATACAAAATATCTACTGCTCGGATAACAACTATATCCATAGACTATTCCCTTGTATGCTGATGAAGCCATGCAGCTTTACTGTGACAGGATAAGAAATATCGGCTGACGGTGTTTCCCATTTTTAAATTGTGAACCTACCCAATTGTGTTGTCATGCTAAGCTGCCAGAGTTGTTAACTGTGTGTAAATGTCTGGAATACAAAATGGCTATTTGGTCCATTTAAATTCTTTTACCATTTTCCAGCTTTCTCTGTTTATAGACGCTACATATTCTCTAATGGAAGTTAAATAACCCCAAATAATGCATGCATTATGTTTCCTTGGTGTAGACACGGTTATTATAGCTGGAGCTGAGCGCTGATATGGTAAAGTTGAAAGAAATGCTTCAAATCCAAAAGCATGTTGATTTATCTAATAGCATTCATAAGATTCTGTAGTATTCAGAACAAGCTCATTGGGTCATTAGTTATCCAAAGTTAATTGTACCAATTCCCTTCCAAGGCTGCAGTCATGATTTGGATCACTGTGCTGCAGCTTGAGCCTTTTAACATTATTGCTTTTGCAAATCTTAGTGTATTGAGATATTATGGAATCGTCTTCGATACGCAATAACTTGGGCTTGGTGTTCTATTGGTGTCTTGATATTCTCAACGCACTGGAATTGATGGAAAATAAGCTACTTAGAATTTAAAAATTGTCTTGGCAGTGGGAAACTGAAGGTGATAAATGAAGCTCTGCCTGGAGATCAGTGACAAATGGAGTTCTGCGGCAGTGTCTTCTGGGCATCCTGGTGGTAACATATTGCTAAACAACATGGATGGGACTACTACTGTAATATAACACTTGGTGACGCTGAGCTGCGGGTCCTAGGGACTAATAAAGGGATGATTTATAGAATTCAAGTGTCCTTGATGAATTAAGCAGATGGGGTACAGAATGGTAAATGGATTTTAATGTAGATAAATAACACCTGTTGGAGGACGAGAAGTAGAAATGCTTGCACAGCAAGCGGAGGAGCATCTGGATATGACTGACAGTAACAAACATGTACTCCCGTATTGCAGTCGGAATGATGGCTAAACACATTTACCATTATTATTCCTCTGAAACTGACTAACTCCAAGAGGCACAGAATAATGTTGAAATCCAGAAATTGCTATCTGTGTTCCTCCTAAGGGTAAACTGTCCCCCTGCCTACAAACAATTGAAAATCATTGAACTGGCAAGAGTTTCGCTCTTAGTCTTGCTGTTTTTGTACCTTGTTGAAAGAGCTGTAACTAACTGGGCTTTTAGCGACATACTAAGTAACACTAAACACCTTCACAGGCTCTGAAAAGCTTTCTTTACATTTATGGAATGTCAGAGTTCTTAATTATATAACATTTCCGTATTTTTTAATGTCTTAAAACTTTGGATTCAGAAGATAGAAACTAGAATTATAAGCAATCAATCGCTATTTTAATTTTGCTACTGAAATGTTTCAAAAGTGAACAGCTTTTAACATCCTGGCTTCCTGTCTGTAGAATACTGCAGTGTGATTGACTGAATGGCCTGCTGTCTGACATCATTCCTGCTGTTGCCAGGAGATCTCTGAGACTTGGTGCCACATTGACTTTGGGAAGCAGTAAGCCCCTTGTTACAATCTCTGTAGAAACAACTGCTGAAAAGGATACTGCAAGGTTTTGTAGTTTAAGATTTTCACTGTAGCAAATGACTAAAAGGACTGCTAACTAAATACTATTTTTGTTGCCAACTTCTATTTTGAACTACAGAAAGAAATACTCCTCATTCTGTCATGGGAATGTCACTTTTTAAGAAATGTTTGTCTGCTCAAGTGGCTGCAGTAATGTCAGTGTGGGTGGAGCGGATTCTCTGGCTCTGCTTTTTAGTTTCGCTTTGAGAAAAAGCTTGCGTGTGCCTGTGTTGTTTTGGTTTCATTTTAGTGTTGGAGCTGAAGCCAGCCAAAGAAGGTGTAATTTTGATCTCTCTGCAATCTAAAGACTATCTCCAGATCATTTGGTGAATTCAGAGTGGTAACTGCTTTCAGTAGAGAATTTAAACCTGATGCGCTTCTGTAAAAAGGATTTTTGGCTTATGATGTCTTATGGATGTTAAAAGGGCAGTTTAAGGATTACTTACTATCATATTCTTTGGGGGTTGTATTTGAATTGATGGTTGCTAAGATGTTCACTATGTTTTAAAAAGGTTAATTGAGTTCATAGAATAAACATTGTTTTGCTTTAAAAATTACTTTAGAGTTCTGCTGCACCACACCTGTAAAGTGGGCCATGTGCTCCCCATACCACAATCTAGTAAACATCGTGGGTCAGGTGAACTCCATGATACACTTTGGGGTTCTCTAAACTCTGGCCCATAACAATTCATGCTTATTATAAGTGGCATACTCATTGGTGCTGTCACCTGGGCTAGTAATCCAGAGCAGTGGTTTTTCAAACTTTTTTTCCCCAGGACCCATGCTGGTCGACGAAAGGCCCCCAGTTTGAAACTAGACAGAAACATTTTCCATACCCCTATTTCAAACAGTCAACAGTGAGTTTGGGCTTTCCCGAACTTTGAGAACAAGAGCTCCAGGAGTTTTCTAAATCCACTATCCGCAGTAAAGCCCACTCCAGTGATTCTACTTGCTGTCGCGTATATGCCCATAGGTTTGGAGCCAGCACTTTAATTTACTCCTGGCACAGCTGCCCTTGCCTTGCTGTCCCGAGGTGTGAGAACATTGCACCTTGCTCAGCAGGTCCCAGGACTTAGCCAGGCTTGTGACAGGCAACATTCGGAGCAGTCGCATGACCCCATCTCCCCTTATTTTCACCTAAATTTAAAGACATGGTGCAAAACGTCATCTTTTAAATCTTACTATTACGCACTTGACGAGATCGGTACATTCTTTGCAGGCAGCTTTCTTCAAGGTCATTATTGGGCGCCATTGTTTTACTGCTGACTGCAAAATCCAGCTCTGTTATTTGTGGATGATAATGCACTTTAAGAGCAGATTATGCAAGGTTACTTCCACTCTTTGTTAATGTATTGGCAAAACAAATTCTAAATTTGTCCAAGTTCAAAGGATTTAAAAAAGATTTTTCTTCCTTTCTCAGAGTTACAAGGCCAATGAGCAGAGTGGACAGGGCAAGCCCTTAACCCATCTCCTTGCTTGCTTCAAAAAACAATTCAAATTCAATCCAATTCATGGTCCCCACAAAAAAGACAGACTAGATCCAAGCTGACAAGAACGGGCATTACACCTGACCTCATGCTTGATCCTAGCCAAAAGACCAAGAAGAGGTACTGGAGAAAGATGAGGGAACATAGAACATAGAACATTGCAGCGCAGTGCGGGCCCTTCGGCCCTCGATGTTGCGCCGACCCGTGAAACCATCTGAAGCCTATATGACCTACACTATTCCATTTTCATCCATATGTCTATCCAGTGACCACTTAAATGCCCTTAAATTAGCACATAAACATATTTATGTTTGCTTACTGCTGCTTGAATAAAGGGTTATGGTGTTCGGGCGGGAAAGTAGATCTCATTGAATGGCAGAGCAGGCTCAAAGGGCCAGATGGCCTACTCTTGCTCCTAGTTCTCATGTTCTTTACAAGGTAAGGTAAATGGAGGAAACCACTTTATAATAGGGCTGAATTTTCACTAATGCTAGTACGGTTTGGAAAATATCCCCAAATTACTACATCAGTTAATTTCTTTTGGGAAACAAGTTGGGCAAATGTTTGTTTAAGAATAAAATTGCAAGATACAGACAAAATAATTGGACCAAATAATCAAATATTCCTGGGCACATGATTGTCCTTGTGCGAGTGATCCTTTCATTCTTTCATGGTTTCAATTCCAGAGTGACAGAGGTCAAATTGGAATTGTACATCTTGTCCGGTTGCTTTAATTTCCTGGTTTTAGCAGTGATGCCTTGCGAGAGATTAGAGAAATTTATAAAAGCTTTATGATCTTGTTGGCATCATTCTGGTTGGGTGCTTGCCTCGGGAACTTGAGCAGATTAGATAATCTAGGATGGTCTTTGTTGTTCCTTTAAATCTAAATCTATTGAAAACTTTGTGCCTAAAATCAAGTTCGCCTTGAGAGGGTCACTGTTAGGGTTCACCAAGAGGTGGCAACCGTTTGTCGACTTCTTTGCAGAAAATTAAACGTCAGCAGAAGAGGGGGGATTAGTTTAGAGTAGGGGGGTTAATAAAGGTGGGACAGGCCAGCACGGTGGCCTAATGGTTAGCACAACCGCCTCATGGCGCTGAGGTCCCAGGTTCGATCCCGGCTCTGGGTCACTGTCCGTGTGGAGTTTGCACATTCTTCCCGTGTCTGCGTGGGTTTCGCCCCCACAACCCAAAAATGTGCAGAGTAGGTGGATTGAACACGCTAAATTGCCCCTTAATTGGAAAAAATAATTGGGTAATCTAAATTTAAAAAAAAAGGTGGGACCTGTTTATAGACTTGCTTATATTGTTTATTTTGTCGTTGTAAAATCAAAAATACCTCGATGTTTATTTAAAAAAAAAAGAAAACTTTGTGCCTGACTTTTGCTTCTGACATCCCTAAAACTAGGATTTTTTTGATATTGCGAGGTGAAAGATTTACTGAACCACAATCAATTTGCATTTTGGGGAAATAATTAACTTAAAAGTCATAAGTCCCCCGGCGGTAAATCTGAGAGAATCTGCATGCCCTTGGAATTCTCATTAGAGCAGTCCCTGAAGGACATCGGCAGGATAGATTTATCAGTGAACAATTTGTTTACTTAAAAGATTTCTGTTTTGGAATAAATCATCTTTTCTAAAGATTGTTTCGAACACAAAATCGTGATTAATATTGCCCTGTGGGACTCCAACAGATATGGGCTTTAAGTAATGTACACAGATCTTCAGTAGAATGGGTGGTTGATGGAGGTTTTTTTTTCAGTAATTAGTCCATTGAAGCAATTTTTGTGATGGGCACAATATAAGCTGTGTGACAGGGGTTGATGGTGAAGAATGGGCCTGCATATTTCTATGCGGATTAGAGGGACATTCATGCTGCTGTTATACCAACAACAGTATTTTTCTTAACTCCTATATTTTGGAATAGACTTCCTTGGGTTGCATTAGCAGCCACCATTTTGGTCTCAGCCCCTGGAGTAAATTGGACTGGCATGCTTCACCCATGGCTCCTCAAGATGCAAGCAGGATCCTACAACAACTGTAACAGCTTGATTTGCATACTTAAACAGCCTCAGACCTATTTTAGGCTTGGAGTCCATATTAAGTTGATTCAAAAGGAAAAATGGGCAACGTCTAAGCAAGATATAGGTGGCAGGCAGTTCCAAGTTCGGGATGAAGAGTTTTGCAATTTTGGTTTAACACTATACAAACATGTTGAGTGAATAGGCAGCAGCTGCATAGCTAAATTGACACTTTGATAAATTTATTGTCTATAGTTTATGCTATTTAAGATGCGAAGATACAAGGATTTACCATCAGCTGGCAGTTCAGTATATACTTCAACTGTTTTTTAGGCTGACAATAGAATGATTTGTGACATGAGTTAATTAGACATGAGCGTAAAGCCTACGGGATTGATGGTACAACTTGAAACTCTGGCATCCACCTGAAGGTTCGAAAGGTAATAGGGCTATATATCTGCCGCATGATGAGAATTGCTGCTTTGAAGTTGTTCTGGAGATACTCGCGTATTTTGTCAGGAAACGATGTATAAAAGCAGACTGAATGCACCTTCCAGCTGGGAGGATTCTTGTCTTTTATTAATCTTTGCTCCCTTATTAAGTGATGGTGTCGCCTGGCAGCACCAATGAAAAACATAGTGGGATGCTACCAGCTCAGCAGCAGGTAGAAATTTGCCTAGAGACAGCAGTGGGCAGTATTGAAAAGGCCAGATGAGACGCGTCTCTTCCAATGATGAGGTTCAAAGGCATTTTAAATAAGAATCAGATGTGAATAGCTTGTGACTAGAAGCAGTTTAGATTGGGGAGATCATTGAAGTACAGTAGTCCCCCGTTATACCGCGCCCCGCAATACCACGGTTCGTGATATACGGCGGGGGTGCTTATGGACCCCAACTTTTTTCACTCTTTTTGAAACAACACCTTTTTAAGCCGGTGAACTTGTTTGTCATTCCGATTAGCCGCGATGATTAGCCCGATTAGCCGCGATGATTTGTAATTAAAGTGTATAAATACAAAATGCCTAAGCGCAAGTCTTGCACAGTAAAGGAAAAGATAAGCAGCACTCTCACAACCCCAACATGACCCAGAAGAAGAGGACTTCCTAGGCTTTACTGAAGCAGAGACCAGGGTAGCTGAGGAGAGGCTAGAGGACCACCTGGATGAGAACCTAACACGCCGCGATTGGGTGAACAGGTGGTCAGCAGCAGAGGACGACATGGCACCCACAGAAACATTCACAGAGGAGGAGATCATCGACCAGGTCGTCCAAGAGGAGGCAGAAGAAGAGGCAGAAGAAGAAGAACCCCAGCCCACAGTTGCAGCAAAGAGCCACTCGGATGCTATCACCCACCTGAAGTGGCTCATAGAATACACAGAGCAACAGGACTTCGACCCCATATACATACTACATCAAAAGAACCTCTAGAGGCAAGCACAAGTCAAGATGAGGAAGGGGATGTGCCAGAAGAAACTCACAGACTTTTTCATGTGATTTAAATGATTTTTAAAAATATGCTTGTAAGTGCTATTTTATGTATTATTGTATATATTTTTGAGTGGTATTTTTTAATAAATTTAAAACTTGAAAGAACTTTGATGTTTTTTATTTAAAACGCCCTTCCATTCTTACATTGTAAGGCTATTACATCCACAATATCTGAAACTACCCTGATAGGTTCACTTGTAATTATTCTTTCCCGCAGCAGAACATTACCTGGCCATGTGTTGCTCTTTCAAAATTTTCGTAGGCTATCCGCGGCTCGGATGCAACGCGGGTGGCTGTCTTGGACCCCAACACCCGCGGTATAACGGGGGACTACTATATACATATGATGATGTCTAGAGACAAGTAATTTGATAGGGACAGGCAGCCAAATGCACAGAAGACAAAATCAAAGTGGAGCAAGGTATAATTGGCCGGACCTCCAGAAGCAAGGCAGGGCAGTTAACGCCTAGCAGGCTCAGAAGCAGACAAGCCAGTTTCCACCTAGCAGCCTAAAGGCAAGGGCGCGATTCTCCGCTCCCACGCTGGGTGGGAGAATCGCGGGAGGGCCGCTCTGGCACCCCCCCCCCCCCCAAAAAAAATGCGTGTCGTGTTTTGGGACACACCGCTCGGAGAATCGCGGGCCGCCGTTTTTCCTGGCAGCCCGCGATTCTCCGTCCGGATGGGCCGAGCGGCCTGCCGTTCCCAACCGGTTCACGCCGGCGGCAACCACACCTGGTCGCTGCCGGCGTGAACATGGCGCAAATAGCTGGCTTGTGGGGGGTGGAGAGGGGAGTGAGCACCACGACCGTGCTCAGGAGGGGACTGGCCCGCGATCGGTGCCCACCGATCGTCGGGCCGGCGTCTCAAAGGGACGCACTCTTTCCCCTCCGCCGCCTCGCAAGATCAAGCCGCCACGTCTTGCGGGGCAGCGGCGGGGAAGACGGCAACCGCGCGGGTTTGCGCCGGCCAACCTGAGCATGCGTGGCTGACGTCATTAGGCACGCCAGCCGCGTCATTCTCGGTGCGCCGGGCCTTGACGCCAGTGACAAGGCTCGGCAGCTGATATTTACGGCACGGCCCTCCTAGCCCCCCGGGGTTGGGGGGGGGGAGGGGAGAGGGTGGAGAGGGGAGGAAGAGAAGGAAGAGAAGGAATAGAGAGAGGCCAGGAGCGGCCTCCGACGCTGTCGTGAACCTCTCCGGGGTTCACGACGGCGTCGGGCCTTGCGGAGAATTCCGCCCAATGTTTTACATTGAACAACCTCAAAGTCTTAGAGCCAAGGCAATGCAGGAAACCTTCATAAAGGCAGTTTAAATATCTTTGCTGGAAAAGGACAGGACATTTTCCAGACTTAATTATCATCCCTGTGTTGTGTGGTAACTATAAGCTGGTTTTACCTTGATTTACTTTTGATGTTGCTTGGGGAAACAGGGAAGCCTCGAGGAGTTCCGGGATGATAGATGTATTTTGGAACAAGGCATATGTTCTGCATAAGCTGTGTGTTTAGTAATTCATATGCCTTAATTGAGTAGGTTGTCCTGTTCGTGTGTATTTGTCTTTGCTTTAATAAATAGTCTTTAATTGTTACATGACAATTGGGCTGTTTATTCTCACTGGGGTTTCCACTTTCCTCCTCACACCAAAACAAAACTCTACACTCTCATGAACTGGTGTACCAAGTAGGGATATCCTCGCGGATAACATCAGCCGGCTTCATGAAAATAGGAATTAGGTTGTTGGCTGATGACTGGCAATTGACCCGCATGTCGTAAATAATCCATCCAGATGCCTTCAAGGGGAAATCAGATAGTTGCCAGAGATAGAAATGAATAGAAGCTCTGACTGAAATATAAACCAAGCAGTATAAACAAAGCTTTGCTGGTCGGATTAGATAAAGTAGTATGGGAGGAGGTTGGACCAAACGACCCGTTTCTGTGCCGCAATGGAAATATGAATTCACCACTAGGAATTATGTGCTGCTGTATTTTAAATAGACCATGAAATCAGTGGATAATGATACTTGCTGTTTCCTGTTGCCTACTTGAAGAAACTATTGCAAAATTATAGGAATTATTTATGAGCTTCAGGTTTATTCGCATCCACTACTGCTCTATCAATCAGGAAGAACTCCAATACAAAGACTTGTGTAATTTGTATTGTACTGCAGAGCGGTTCATACCTCAAACAAAATAATACTGTTCTGTTGCCTCTTAATGAATACAAACAGGAAGTACCCTTCCCCAGTGCACTAAGGTAATTTCAACTGAAGTAATGCGCATAAGAACACTTGATGCACTTGTACTGCATTACTGGAACAGGAAGTCCCATGTATTGTGAGATTTGGAGTGCAGGATTTTCTTCCTTTTCTTTCCTCCTTTGCCTCCTCTTTACACTGTGACACATCCTGATGGACAAATATCACCTTTCCGAACTAAAAATAAAAAATACTGGAGAAACATCAGGAGGTCTGGCAGCGTCGGTGCAGAGAGAAACCCAATGTTTCAAGCTCGTATGATGACTGTCATTCTGAACATTTGGTAATAAGTAATGTGGGGCTAAATGATTGAATCAAACTGGCCAAAGCCTGAACCTTTTATCGAGGAAGCCGCCGAACAGCTATCGATCAAATCCAATTCAAAGACTGAGGAGGTAAATTGTACCTGTGATGTTGCAGTGAGCAGAGATATTGGCCGACTGTGAACAGAAGAGACCCCTGATGGGCCAGCAATCTCAAACAAGTAGCTCATACCTGCTAACTTGCCCTGTCCAACAATTAAAGGGAAAAGGAAAGATTTGTATATGCATACCTCCTTTCACCTCCATAAGACCTCCTAAGGCAGCGTTTTTCAAAGTGGAGCTTGCGACTCATGGGTGGGTCACGGGATGGTGTCAAATGGGCCACTAAAAAGTTTTTTTTTCTCTGGGTAAATGTTCGCTGCAGTACAGTGCATGGCTACCTGAGGCTGGTATAGAAGCTAGTGCTGTGGACCACCTTGCCTCCCTGGGTAACCGGTACAGTCACTGACACAACCTCCATTTCTACAGTAGCTGATCGGTTAGGTTAGTCAGCACCTGCAATTAAAACTGAAGAATTGAAAAGAAAAGTCAATTCTCTTTGAATTTCTTTTCTGATGATACTCCTTCTCCAGTGTTGCTTTCCAATAGTGCTTCATTCTCTTTTTTTTTCCAGGCCTGCATCTCCCACCCAAAACCAAATAATAATAATGTAGGCTTACATTAACACTGCTTGCTTACAGGAATATGTTTCCACAAGTGCCCCAGTCAACAACTCACAGCCAGAGGACTCCCATATGCAAGATTTAACAGATAATTCTTGTGTATTCTGTGGGTGTCTCCCCACCTTTTCAATTGGTCCATTGTTATGAAGCTGATTCATGTTTGCCCCATTCAAAACTCTGTTCTGGGGGGACAGGGACGGGTGTGTGTTTGGGAACTCCATCCACCCCAGTCGGGGGAAAAGTCCGTCTGTTTATTATAAATTATTTGGATCGCGAACCAGCGACATTTTAAAAATTGATTATGGAGAATGTATTGTGAATGTGACATGGGCTGTGAGAGTCGACCATTTTGTAAAAGTGGGTTTCTGGAAAGAAAGTTTGAAAACCACTGTCCTAAGTGCAGTAGAAACCTATGAAATACTTTAGTTGTGTAGTCACTCTTGTAGTGTAGGAAGCATTTAAAAAAAAATATATAAATTTAGAGTACCCAATTCATGTTTTCCAATTAAGGGGCAATTTAGCGTGGCTAGCCCATCAACCTACCCTGCACATCTTTTGCGTTGTGGGGGTGAAACCCATGCAAACACGTGGAGAATGTGCAAACTTCCCACGGACAATAACCTGGGTCCTCGGCTCTGTGAGACAGAGGTGCTAACCACTGCGCCTCCGTGCTGCCCATGTAGTGTAGGAAACATGATGATTCATTTGCACGCAGCCAGGGCACACGAGCAGCAACGTGATGATGACCAGCTAATCTGTTTGTGATGATAATTGAAGGGTAAATATTGGCCAGAGCACCATGGATAATGTCCATGCTCTTCCTCACGATAGTGCTACGGGGATCTTTTACGTCCCCCTCGGGCAACAGACAGTTTAACATCTCCAAACCAGGGCAGCATTCCCCTCTCAGTAGCGGCCAACAGCTGAGCTATTTATCAAGAAAGCCCCTATTTATCAAGAAAGCCCCTGAATAAATGTCAGTCAAATGGGCATCATAGTGGCAGCCGAGATTATTGTGCTTGAGCTCCTGGGGACAGTGGAACCTGAATTCGCAGCCTCTGACGGACATTGAGTGGTACAAATTGGGTCACAGCGGACACAAGTTGCCAAATGGAATTACATTCTGCAAAGGATGTTTAACTTGGTGAACAGTGTCATATTAGATCACCTGATTTAGTATTCAAAGAAATGTCATTTATTTCACACGCACTGATTTTTGCGAGCTACTACCAATATCTTAAACTCAAAATAAATTACTGTTGTAATATGTCCATTTTATAATAATTATGGATCACTGTTCACCATAGGGTATATAGAGTCTGAGTTGTAAAAAAAATCATTGATTAGCATAACAAACAAAAATCTGTCAGTGTGGCAAGAATGATGAATTTTTAAAGCATAACTTTTCATTTCTTTTTTACAAATATTTTTATTCTCCTTTTTCACATTTTCTCCCAAATTTACACCCAGCAATCGGGAACGACTGCAATGTCAATCCCCATATCAATAACAACGAGCCCATCCTCCCACCAAACCCCCAAAACATTAGCCCGCATGTTAACATAAACAAATGACAAAAAGAATCCGAAATCACCCATTGTCACCATTAACACAGCCCACCCCCCTCCCTAATGTTCGATGCAATCCAATTCTCAAAAGTGCATAATGAATAACGCCCATGAAATGTAGAACCCCTCCATCCCCCTCTCTCCCTCTCCCTCTCCCTCTCCCTCTCCCTCTCCCTCTCCCTCTCCCTCTCCCTCTCCCTCTCCCTCTCCCTCTCCCTCTCCCTCTCCCTCTCCCTCTCCCTCTCCCTCTCCCTCTCCCTCTCTTCCCAATCCTTCCCCTCATTACTTATCATTTCTAACACCATTGTTTGGCTTGTTCTTTGTAAAACTTATTATAGTGCATTGTTATTTGATTGTCTCTCTGGGTGTGCTTCAACTGTAACTGGGATCGGACCCACTGGCCGGGATGGAAAATGTACTGGAAACATTGAGGAAGTTCGGCCGGTTTTCAGGGTACAAATTAGATATGGCAAAGAGTGAGATGTGTGTGGTGCAGGCAAGGGGCCAGAAGAATAAATAGACTGAAGGAGCTGCCATTTAGACTGGTTGAGGAAAGTTTCCGGTACTTGGGGATACAGGTGGCATGAGACTAGGGCAGGTTACACAAGTTAAATTTGATTAGAGTGGTGGAACAAATGAAGAGTGAGTTTTGGAGATGGGATGCACTCCCGCTGTCACTGGCAGGGAGGGTGTAGACTGTAAAGATAATAATCCTCCCTAGATTCCTGTTCATCTTCCAGTGCCTCCCAATATTTAGCCCACGGTCCTTCTTCAAAAGGACTGACAAAATCATCATGAGCTTTGTCTGGGCGGGAAAATCCCCGCGGGTGAAGAAGGCGATGCTTGAAAGGAGACGCAGCGTGGGAGGGCTGGCATTGCCGAGTCTGATCAACTACTACTGGGCGGCTAACATAGCCATGATAAGGAGGTGGATGGTGGGGACGGGGTCTATCTGGGAGCGAGTGGAGGCGGCTTCATGCAGGGGCACCAGTTTGGCAGCCCTGGTCACGGCTCCCCTACCGCTGTCGCCGGCCAGGTACTCCACCAGCCCGGTAGTGGGGGCAGTCTTTGTAGTTTGTGTGGATAGCTGGGGCTACCTCATTTTTTTCTGTCATTGACAGAGGGTTACTTCTGTCCGTTCCCACCAGTCCATCCCATAATTTATAGAACGTGGTCCGTATTATTCTCCTTTCTTCGCCTTTGATCCAGGATGTGACAGTGCATTTCCCACACTGATTCATGCTTGTCTTTATGTTGCTTCAATCTTATTTACATCCCTCGCCATATAAGGATCCCACACATGACTTGCATATTTGAGGACTGAATTAACAAATATTTGGTAAGCTATAACTTTGTTGCAATACCAAAGATTCCTCAGACAATCTGGTTTGTTTTGGATGTTCCCTTCTGAATGTGGAAACCCCATTGAAGATTGTTTTTTAAGCTGAAGCCTCTGGTATAGTTATGCAACTACCTGTTGGAGAATTTGACTACAGAACTTGAAGCTGGACCTGGATCCTTTTTGTTGGCAATGCACATGACAAAGAGCATTTTCTTTGGCATTGAATGCTGCCTCCCATTGGTCATACCATTTTCTACAATTCCACCTTGCAGTGAATTGACGTGATCCTTCTCCCAATGCAACGTTCTGTTTGTCATCAAAATCCTACGGTATGCTTCTGTAATCCAAGGTCAATGGCAATGGAACTGTGACATTGTTTTTGCCATGTTTCCCTTGAACGTAAACCATTCTGTGTGAAGGAGTCTGCAGAAATGAACATGGTTAACTTTTCCAATGCGGCAGAGACTGGTTAGTGGGAATGCATCTTTAAAAGGAGAAGAAATTGTTTCAACACAAATTTATTTTCTCGGCAGTCTACAGCCTTTTCTTAATAGGAGCAACTGGATAACGTTTTGGTTGCTATGGAGATGTTCCTATTAAGAGACCGCACTGTACACTGCATTTTTAAACAGTGCAGTTACAGTACTGTTCCAATACGGGTAGCTATCTGCATCATATGCATATCATTTATGCATTTTGCAGAGACTGTAAATCATTGTGACAAAAAAAACTAGATTAGCATCTTTGAAGTGTGATCTGTCTAATTAAAAAGTGAACAAAAACCTGCAATCCCATATAAATGTTAAATCTTGTGTAACCATGCAGGTCTTGCCCAAATACTTGATGACGAAAAATAACCTATATTTGGGTATGCATATGAATGTTGCAGTTAGTCTTCAGATCACTCTGTGAAGCTGTGAAAACATGAGAAATAGGAGCAGGGGTAGGATGTATGTGTCACCTGTAATCTTTTGCTACTTTACAAATGGCTAAACAGGATGTGCCCCGTGCAAAAAAAAATCACAAGCGGTTGCAAGGACATGATGATCCATTGACACGATGATTAAAGGAAACATTTATAATTCAGAGACAAAAGAGCTTTTTTTTTGTTGGAGCTCCGTATCTCATTAACGAACGACCTTTTCTTCTGGTGGCACAGTGACATTCGAATTTGTTTAGCAATCAGCTGCTGAATTTAACTCCGCTGCATGAATCATTAATTTGGAGGCAGATGTTTTGCAGCTCCTTTTCCACGACTGTTAGACTTTGAGGCAGCATGTATTAGAAAATACCCTATAATTTTCTCATCAGTACAAGACTATTAATGCAGTGGAGAAATATCTTGGTTGTACTGTAAAAGGTCTGAACTTGTCAAAAGCTGTGCTGTGATCTGTTGCGAATATATGCATAACTTTACTAAGGAGAAATGTAAATTTGTTTTCAGTTTATCAATTATTTGAGCACCATGATGCCACTATATTGGGTAACGTATTTCAAGATGTATCATGTTGCAGAAGATGAGATTTTGCAGCTAAGAATTCCCTGTGGTAATGAATTGATATTTTTTTAATTTATTGTGGCTGCTTTTTGCGCCCCCCCCCCGAACTGAACAATCTTGGCTTAAGTTTGTAAAACTTTTTCTTTGCTTCTTTATCGCTTAGAATCCTTTTCAAAATCCAATTTGTCAGCATCCTTGTGCCTGGACTTGTTACTTTTTATATAATTCTGCAGAATTCTTGTCATGAATTCAGTTCTGCCTCATCCTTTCTTAACATTTAATAGAATTAGTGAGAGTTTGACGGTTCAAACCAAATTACATGACTTGAGGACACACCTTTTCTGCTCTGAGATATGTTTGAAGTTTTGCTTTCTTCAGCACACTAATGTACAATCTCATTTGTTATTTTGGCAGAACAATTTCATCCAGTTGTTTTTCAGGATGACGTTTCTTGAGTTTGGATTTCCCTGCAGGACCTGATCTGAATGGACTTTTCAAATTGCTTATGTTCTCTCTAGGGAGAAACCGTGTAGCCCTCTTTTTCTGTGAGAAAACATTTTGAAGGATAGGAGATGTACCCTTGCTTGCTTAACCAAAGGCCACCTACGATATGTCATTTGAAAATATTCTTTAAAATGATCTATGTTTCACAATTTAAAAAAAACATATAAATGGATCTATACTTTCATATTTTCTCTACCTTTTTAGGAATCATTTTCCGAATGGGTATAACTTTGCAAGTTGACTTTCAGCTCAGCAGAAGTTGGAAAGGCACAGCCTTTAAAAAAGACCACCATGAAATTCTGTGCTGTTGTTTTGAGGGTGGGGGATGAGATGAGGACCATGCACGTTTCATCTTCATTGGCATGTACATTACAATCAATTTCTTCCATATGCTTACAAACCTGTACCAAAATTGCGCTGAAGCATGACTTGTATATCATATCCAGCTCCTCCTCTTCTCAAACATTTTCTATCCTGAATAAAATATCCCATAAACTTCAATGATTTCTAAGGATTCAGTACAAATGTAGAGCCTGGTTTGTATCGGTGCAAAGTCTATCTTCATAGTTGGCTTATTGTCAAATTGGCACTTCTCAGAGATGCTGCTGATTTTTTTGGTTGTGTTTCTCACCTTTGAAAGGTGGTTGAACCATGTTTATAATTGTTTATTTATTTGCCAAAATGGTATCACAGCAGTTGGTACTGTCGTAACATTAAGCCTCTGTCTGAAACGTGTTCTGATTGGCATTCGTTTGAATTAGGGGATTAGTTTATAATCTGAAACATGGATCTTCTAGGCCATAAATATTCACTTCTCTAGAGGCCAAAGGCAATGAAATATTAAATTCAGATCATTGGCTGGCTGTGTGGCTCTCTGTTGCAGTTACATCTCAAATTATTAATGACTTGTAATCTTTTTGTTTATTGCAGCAAAGCCTTGTAGCTGCGAATGGAGGCATCTTGAAAAATAAATCTTTAGAACCATGTTTTCTTGGACAGAAAGAAATTTCATTCATTCCTTTGTCAGTTGTGTGACTGACTGTTTTCCACACGACATGATGAATGCTGTCAGTAGTATGCAACTGGAGGCGATGTTCCTTGACTATTGCTGAGAGTATTTTCTGCTTTGCATATAGCTATTGTTAAAACCTGTTCCAGCTGGATCATTTTATACTTCTTGCTGTTTGATGTCTCTGTTATAAATACTTCCACTGTTGTAGTTAGATCTCTATCAACCACTGCAATATGATCAAATTGGTTGATCAATTCACAGTTTGAATTGACAAAAGATTGATTTGTTTTCAAGTGAGTTCTGCTCTACTCTGGTTTGCTATCAGTATATTGCAAAATGATGAAGGATATTATAAGTCTCAAACTTCTATTGGGCAGCTAGATGATGGCTTAAAAATACAGTCAAGTGAGTTGAATGTCATTTATGCTGACCGTAAAATGCTACTGTGTACTTTTAAAAAAAAAAGCATATAGTCTGATATTTAATGATTCATGAATTGATAAAACAGATAATCAATTCCCTTGACGAATTACTTCCTGATGTGGTTTGAAACATTGTTTGCTTGATCTAGAATCACTTCACTCAGAGATTCAGTACAATATTTAGTGAAAATTAATAACTTTCGATATGGAGTTTTTCCTTTTTAATCCTGATCACAATTCATCCCGAATGTTATAAAATAAGGAATTTTGAAGTGTGTTGATCAGTGTCGTTAATCTAGACACTCATAAGAACATAAGAACTAGGAGTAGGCCATTTGGCCTGTTCCGCCATTCAATGAGATCATGGCTGATCTTTTGTGGACTCGGCTCCACTTTCCGGCCCGAACACCATAACCCTTATTCCCTTTATTCTTCAAAAAAACTATCTATCTTTATCTTAAAAACATTTAATGAAGGAGCCTCAACTGCTTCACTGGGCAAGGAATCCATAGATTCACAACCCTTTGGGTGAAGAGGTTCCTCCTAAACTCGGTCCTAAATCTACTTCCCCTTATTTTGAGACTATGCCCCCTAGTTCTGCTTTCAGCCACCAGTAGAAACAACCTGCCCACATCTATCCTATCTATTCCATAATTTTATATGTTTCTATAAGATCCCCCCCCCCCCCCCCCTCATCCTTCCTTCTAAATTCCAACGAGTACAGTCCCACATTAGTCAACCTCTCCTCGTAATCCAACGTCTTCAGCTCTGGGATTAACCTAGTGAATCTCCTCTGCACACCCTCTAGCGCCAGTACGTCCTTTCTCAGGTAAGGAGACCAAAACTGAACACAATATTCCAGGTGTGGCATCACTAACACCTTATACAATTGCAGCATAACCTCCCTAGTCTTAAACTCCATCCCTCTAACAATGAAGGACAAAATTCCATTTACCTGTTGCATCTGTAAACCAACTTTTTGCGACTCATGCACTAGCACACCCAGGTCTTTCTGCACAGCAGCATGTTTTAATATTTTATCATTTTAATAATAACCCCTTTTGCTGTTATTCCTACCAAAATGGATAACCTCACATTTGTCAACATTGTATTCCATCTGTCAGACCCTCGCCCATTCACTTAACCTATCCTAATCCCTCTGCAGACTTCCGGTATCCTCTGCACTTTTTGCTTTACCACTCATCTCAGTGTCATCTGCAAACTTGGACACATTGCACTTGGTCCCCAACTCCAAATCATCTATGTAAATTGTGAACAATTGTGGGCCCAACACTGATCCCTGAGGGACACCACTAGCTACTGATTGCCACTCGCAGGACAACGCCACAGGTCCTTGTTCTGCCATACTGAGAATGAACAACATTTTGTGGAAATTGGCTCGAAAGAGGCCAAGGGAAACTAGAAGGAGTTTACCAAAGGATTTGAACAATTCTTTTGCAATATTTGGAAGTGTTGCTTTACCGGAGGTGCCGAACTCCTCTTAAAATGATACATCTTCCGTGGACCTTTATCACTGGAAAATTCGCAAACAATTTTAAGGGTTCACGGCTTAATAGAAAAGCATATCTTTTCAATACGTTAGTTGGAATTAAAATAAATTGCAGGGTTGACTTGTGCGTTATCTGTGAAAATGGAAGTCACTGTATATTTCAGAGTTAATGTGTACTAGAGAAGAAATTCTCTTGGTTTATGGGCAGAATTTTTCCCAATGAAACTGTTTGGGTATTCATTCATGCCGTTGTTACCTCTAGACCTGACTATTCAAAGCCTGATTTTGGTCTCCACATTCTACCTTATATAAACATGAGCTCCCCATATGCAACTTTGATTCCTGTCTCTTAAACCAAGTCCTGTTCATATATTTGTGAGCAAATGTTGTCCTCTTGGGCATCCTCAATGTTAAGCACTTAGTGGTGGACATGCTTTCGGTTACCTCGGACCTGAAGTCTGGAATTTCCTCCCTAACTTTCTCCACTGTAAGTGCTGGAAAATGGGATTAGAATAGTTGTGTTGCTCGTTCTGGGTGAATGTGCTTTACACTCAATTGGCTCTGTTTATTACTTAGCCCTGGAGTTGCCAGGTGTCGTTATGATACCGCCACAAGATTCAAGTTCAAGTTCAGACTCAATACACCAGTTAGTAAGTTCAAAACAAGACACGTTTATTATAGCACAGTTATTTACTACTCATGCATATAATACTAAGACTAAACTATTCCTACCACTAATAGGCCAATACTTATTGGGAATAAGGGAACTGCCGGATCAGGGAACAATGGCCTCGTGCTCTGCACTGGGTCCGCAGGTTTCCAGTTGGTGTGGACTAAAGGTGTCAGGAGTGTCTACTCTCGTAGCGTGCGTTGTATGACACTTACTTGATGGCGGCTGCTGACCAGGCCCCTCCTTCTCTTGGTCAAGGTCTTCTGCTGCAAAGGTGTTCTGCTGGGAGGGCCGGCTGGTCAAGAAGAAAGAATCAGTCCTGGGACCTGACTTTTATAGGTCCCAGGGGCTTTGTGCCCTTCTGGGTGGACCCTCTATAAACTTGCAATCGATTGGGTCTCTTCCCAATCGATTGATTTGAATTTCCCCAATAACGGGGCTGTTCCTTGATCACTAGGTGGTCCTTGGGGCTTATTGTTTCAGACTCCCTTTGGCGCCGAGAAGTCTGACCTTCTATAGAATGTAGCGATTGCAGTTAACTGTTGTGTCCATTGTGCCTGGGAATCACCGGGAATCCGCAGCTTGTTAGTTACAACGCTGTCTGGTTTCTTTAGCAGCCAGAATACACAGGGGATTCTGCAAACTGCTTGTCTCTTTGCAACTGTCCATTTTTCCCTGTAACCTTTGCGTTCTTCCATTTTGTGTGAGGAAGTGGCCAACCCAGGTGGCTACAGTTGGGTGGTCGTTTTTGACCGGCATGGATGTGGTGGGCTGAGGTGCTGTAGGTCTCTGACTCTGTCCGCCTTTTCCTTCTTTAAGACTCCTTAGAATCTCCCTCTTTGACCCAGCTTTTGATCATCTGACCTAGTGCCT
Source organism: Scyliorhinus canicula (assembly GCF_902713615.1). NCBI lineage: Eukaryota > Metazoa > Chordata > Chondrichthyes > Carcharhiniformes > Scyliorhinidae > Scyliorhinus > Scyliorhinus canicula. The sequence goes on from NC_052167.1 coordinate 12,963,872, forward strand.
CCTGCATAGAAGCCCTACAGTGCAGAAAGAGGCCATTCGGCCTATCAAGTCTGCACCGACCCTCAAAAGAATTCCCCCCCCCCCCCCAGCTTAACCCCACTTAACCTTTGGACGCTAGCTTGGCCAATCCACCTAACCTATACATCTTTGGACTGGGAGGGAACTGGAGCACTCAGAGGAAACCCATGCAGACACAGGGAGAAAGTGCAAACTCCACACAGTCACCCAAAGTCGGAATCAAACCCGGGTCCCTTGTGCTGCGAGGCAGCAGTGCTAACCACCTTGCCACAGCATCGCACATTCTGTGGCTTGACATCCTATTTTGTTTTACACTGTTCCTTGAAGCACCTTGCATTAAAGGCACTGAAGTAGCAGTTGTTATTTAAGCATGACTAGTGGGGTGTACAAACACAAATAAAACTTTTTATATCATCGCCTGGTTGTTAGCTTGGGGTCTCCCTAATTTCAATATTTAGATATATTTTATCAAAGTATTTCAGTGACAGTTTGATGGGTTGTATACACTAACTAGACTAATTATAGTCTGTGGTCCTAATAATGCAGTCAAGCGCTGTTGGAAATTATAAGCTGTTACCGTGGGCTCATCTTTTTAGGGAATCCTTTCTGTTATCTTGGACAGAGTAGAAATTGTTGCATTGGAATAACTTATCAAATCCATAAAACCTGAGACCAACATTAAATAATTCATATGTGGTTCAGCTATTGCCTATCAGGCAGAACACCATGCATCTACATAATTAATGGGATGGTTTATTGATGGCAGAATTTCCTGCTAAAGTTGTGCAATTGAATCATCATGTACTTCTAACCTCTTGGGCTAACCGTATTGGGATGTGGTACAAACCGAATGAATAATGTTCAGTTAGTGACTTTTCACTTGCCGGTGTAGACGTTCTAGAATCTAATTTATTAAATGCTTAGAAATGTGAAGTCGGGCAACCCATTTACATGACCATGATAAAACTTCTGGCATGATTTAACTAAATGGGAACAAAAGTCCCATTGTAAGTGTGTCAAGGCACGTGTTTCCTGGCTCTCGCAGCGCTGAGAAACAGCCTATTTTTTAATGTTTCCAATTAAGGGGCAATTTAGCGTGGGCAATCCATCTTGCACATCGTTGGGATGCGGGGGTGAGACTCACGCAGACACATGGAGAATGTGCAAACTCTACTTGGACAGTGACCTGGGGCCTTGATCAAACCACTGCGCAACAATGCTGCCTACATCCCGCTATTTAATGTGCCCCGGTTGGATCGAGCACCTCAGTGGGAAATGCGTAGCCGAGGCTGCACATTGCCCCGTTTACTGCATTGAGGAGCTCAACTCACTGGAACTAATCAGTGTAGTGAGAGATCTGGACACCCCGCCCCCTCCAAGCCCCAGCTTGAGGGGGCCCCTGGTGATCCATCCACAATGGGCAGGATTCGCATCGCAACGTCTCACACGATAGTGTTAGACCTTGCGCGGCGTTGCGAGCTGGGTCGATCCCTAGAGTGGGATCTCCTGGCTTCTATCGGCCACAGCGTGTTGTTTTTCAGGCACTACATGGCCCTTTGATTGTGCCATTCATCTCTGAGATCTGGGTTTAGTCTGGTAGAGACTGAAAGGCTATGTTAGCTGCCTGGATGCTACTGGGAAATGTGTTCAGTAATCTGAACCCAAGAATATAATTTGGCACTGGGAGATGATGGCGTAGTGTTACTATCACTGGACTAGTAATCCCAGACTCTGAGAACAAATCACCATGGCAGCTGGTGAAAGTCAATGAAATCGTCTGCAATACAAAGCCATTCTCCATTTCGCGATTATCATTGCTATCATTGATTTGTTGTAAAAACCCATCTGGTCCACGATATGGAAATCTGACTCCCTTACCCAGTCTGGCCTATATGTGGCTTCAGATCCACAGTAATGTGGTTGACTCCTAACTGCTCACTGAAATGGCCAAGCACACCTCAGTTGAAGGACAGTGGGCAACAAATGCTGGTCTTGCCAGCAATACCCACATCCCACAAGAAAAAAAAGGCGCTTTAAAGATGGTAAATATATAGAAATGGGAAGGTGGACAATCTGCTCATTTGACCATGCTGATCTGGCATAGCCTAAAGGGTTTTTTAGCTGACTGCCTAAGAAAATTCACTTCTAGATTATAGTGGGTTCTCTCCTGGAGTTTAGTACATTTTTGAGGCAGAATAGAAAAGCTTAATTTTGAACCTGAACTCTGCTGACTTAGTCATACTCGATGACCAAGCAGATATACTTCCACTAATTGCTTTCAATTTACACCAAAAGTATTTCTATCAAAAGAACAAAGAAAAGTACAGCATAGGAACAGGCCCTTCAGCCCTCCAAGCCTGCGCCGACCATGCTGCCTGTCTAAACTAAAATCTTCTACACTTCCGGGGTCCGTATCCCTCTATTCCCATCCTATTCATGTATTTTTCAAGATGCCCCTCAAATGTCACTATTGTCTCTGCTTCCACCACCTCCTCTGGCAGCGAGTTCCAGGCACCCAGTACCCTCTGTGTAACAAAAACAAAAACACAACTTACCTCGTACATCTCCTCTAAACCTTGCCCCTTGCACCTTAAACCTATGCCCCCAAGTAATTGACCCCTCTACCGTGGGAAAAAGTCTGACTATCCACTCTGTCTATGCCCCTCATAATTTTGTAGACCTCTATCAGGTCGCCCCCTCAACCTCCTTTGTTTCAGTGAGAACAAACCAAGTTTATTCAACCTCTCCTCATCGCTAATGGCCTCCATACCAGGCAACAGCCTCCACTTCTTTCTGGTAGTGTGGCGACCAGAATTGAACACTATACTCCAAGTGTGGCCTAACTAAGGTTCTGTACAGCTGCAACATGACTTGCCAATTTTTATACTCAATGCCCCGGCCAATGAAGGCAAGCATGCCGTATGCCTTCTTGACTACCTTCTCAACTGGTGTTGCTCCTTTCAGTGACCTGTGGACCTGTACACCAAGATCTCCTGACTGTCAATACTCTTGAGGGTTCTACCATTCACTGTATATATTCCCTACCTGTATTAGACCTTCCAAAATGCATTACCTCATATGTGTTTGGATTAAAGAAGAGATTAAAGTTTTTTGTTGGAATGGTCCATATTTCAGCTTGGAGCAGTGATGTGACAGTATTGACATTCTGGGTAGATATATGGTTCTTTTATGCTTGTTGCCGCCTGAATCCTCTGATTGCAATGAGGTAATTTTCATAAAGATATTATTGCATGCTGTTTTGCTGCTGTTCCCTGGTGAGGATATGCTTCCATTGGAGGGTGTTGAACAAAAATTCACTGGATTAATTCATGGGGTGAAAGGTCTGCCCTATAAGGAAAGATTCAAAAAAAATGAGAGATGATCTAATTGCAACATATAAATTTCATAGAGGGCTTGACCCAGTATTTGCGGAGATGGTGTTTCTCCTGGGCCATAATCTAAGGATCTGGGGCCGACCATTTAGTACTGAGATGAGGAGAAATCTTTACGCTGTGTAATCTTCGGAATTCTCTACAGGGCTGTGGAAGCTCAGTCATAGAATCATAGAATTTACAGTGCAGAAGGAGGCCATTCGGCCCATCGAGTCTGCAGCGGCTCTTTGAAAGAGCGCCCTACCCAAGCCCACTCCTCCACCCTGTCCCCAAAACCCATCGTTTAATATATTCAATTGACCAATGTATCAAATAAATTGAGGATGAAGGAAAAGGGCAGAAGATATAGTTGATGTTCAGCCATGATATTTAGTGGGGGAGGAGGCTTGTGTCGCTTATTCCTATTTCTTATGCACTTAAATTAAATAATTGAGATTCTGCCATTTTACCCACTGTCTCTTGCTCAAAGTGTTGAGGAACATTCATCTAAATATTTTTACCATTTAAAAAAATAATTCCACAAGACTCTCTGGATATTGAACTCACTTTTTTTCTTTAGCACATCAATATCATTGGCATCTCCCAGATCAGAATACGTATCTGAATATTCATTATTCTGTGCTGCTCTAATGCACTCTTCCTTTCATATTTCAAAAAGTTGTTGAACAGACCTACATGATGTGAATGTTACTTAATGCAACTGTGATGCCCAGAACTGCATATACTGTACTCCAATTGAGAATGAACCAGTTTTTAAATCACAGTTTAACATCCTTGCTTTTGTACTCTTTGCCCCGATTGATAAAGTTTTTAGTAACCAAATGACTCGACCTGTCCTGCCATCTTCAGTGATTTACTCTGTTATGATCCCAGTTTATACTACTGGACAGTAAGATCCCAGAATGGAATCCTGGTGCACGAGGCTAACTTTTATTTATTGTTTAGAGGCATGGATGAACAGAATCGTAAGACTTGCCAATTCACTTTTTAAACAAAATAATAAAGCATTTATTAAACATGAAAAGATTGACTGTAATGCAATAGTCCTTCACCTCACCTATATCAGATGTACACAGATTTTTAAGGATAATACAAGTTGCAGAATATATCTTCGACTGTAATGTTCTTGGTAAGTACACAGTCCATGTAAATCAACAGCTCAACTATGGTCAGATACACCACATTCTGAAACAAAGTGAAAGACGCACCCGGCGCGATTTTCTCATCAAATTTCCCAGATGCTTATCGCACAGCCGACTGGACTCACTGGAGCTCTGGCTTCCACACAAGTATTTCACAACTCCACTTTTGAAAAGACACACCGTGGAATCTTAACACAAATGGTGCTTTTTCTCAGATCCTTCACCGAGCATCCACTTCCAGGATTTCAATATCTCAGTATTTCTCTGCCTCGAATTGCTGCATGTACTCCACATAATCTCTCAGGTACCCAGCTATGCCAACAGAACACCAATGCTTCACAGGCTATATTAAGGTATCACCAACCTTAGGATTACTTCAGATATTGGGCTTCTCACTCGCCATCTTCACCAGGTCTGCGCCTTTCAGCTCTCTCTTTAGCTGATTCCGGTCCTCTTTTGACTGCAGTCTTCCTGGGACTTCACTTTTGTTCCTGGTTTCTAGAACTATCCATTCTTTAACTTCTGGGACTTGCTATCTGCCCCTTACTCCATTGTCCAGCCTCTCTCTTAGCAGTTTCTGTGAGAGCTTCTTTCTTTCCAGATACCTGGTTCCAACTGCTTCTGGGTCCAGATTAACACTAAACTCAAAAGTTCTTGTGAACCTAAGGTAGGCCCTGATTGCTAAGCATCAGCCTAGTCTGTCTTCAAATTCATGATGTCATCTCTTAATTCCAATGCAGGCAACGTTTAAAATGAAACTACAACCCACAGATATGCAAACACATTTGTTTAACATGAACCTAACCAGTTGAAATCTTTTTTTAACACCTAAATACTTAAATTAGAATCCCTTAAAGCTATATCCTAATACTTAAAAATACAGATATGGATTATTTAAAACTACCTCTGTTTACTGATGAGATGCACATACTCTGCTGTACCTTTGTTGAAACACCATTTTAGAATTCTAGCCTTTATATGGTCTTTTCACGTAGTTCCCAACAAAACTAATTACTTCACACTTCTGTGCATTAAATGTCATCAGCTTCTTCTCTGCCCATTCCCTGACCTGTTTATATTCCATTTACTGTTTTAAACAATCCTTCTCACAGTTCACAAAACTTCTAAGTTTTATATCATCTGCAAATTTTTCAGGTGGCTTAGCTAAATGAGAAAAAATGGGAACATTTGTGGAGAGAAACAGAGTTAACGTTTTGGATCTAAATGGTCTTTCTACAGTCCTGTACAAAGATCATTTAGATCCAAAATGTTAACTCCGTTCCTCTGTCCACAGATGCTGCCAAACCTGTTGAGTTTATCCAGCATCCGTAGTATTTACTTATTTCAACGACACATTACATTGTATTTATGAAATTATGGTGTCAAATCAGAAATGGTCCGACTGTTATGATACGATGTTGGTTAAAATTAACGGACAGTATTACAAACGGGTGCGGAGGCAGATGTTGTAGCCTTCGCCTCATTGATCGCCCGAAGGCGGATCCTGATGGGATGGGGTCCTGTTGGGATTCTTGACTCTCGAAGGTTGAGTTTGAACTGAGGAGAAGGATGGAGGGGGTTCTACAATTCATGGGCATTAGTCATTATGCACTTTCAAGAACTGAATAACATCGAACATTAGTTGGGGCATGTGGGTGGGAGGGTTGGGCGGAGGAGGGCTGTGTGTACTAATGGTGACTATGGGTGATTCCCGATTCCTTTTTGTCATTTTTTTGTTATGTGGGCTAATGTTTGGGGTTTGGTGGGAGGATGGGATCGTTGTTATTGATATGGGGATTGACATATTCGTTACTGATTATTGTTTATTGTTGGTGGGTGTAAATTTGGGAGAAAATGTGAAAAAGGAGAATTAAAATATTTTTAAAAAAATTAACGGGCTGCATGGTCGCGCAGTGGTTAGCACAGTTGCTTCACAGCTCCAGCATCCCAGGTTAGATTCCGGGCTTGGGTCACTGTCTGTGCAGAGTCTGAAGGTTATCCCCGTGTCTGCATGGGTTTACTCCCGGGTGCTCCAGTTTCCTCCCACAGTCCAAAGATGTGCAGTTTAGATGGATTGGCCATGCTAAATTACCCTTGGTGTACAAAAAGGTTGGGTGGGGTTACTGGTTACGGGGATAGGAGGGTGCTCTTTCCAAGGGCTGGTGCAGACTGCTTGGCTACATCTAAAAAAACATGTATTGTTTCAATTTACAGATGATACAAAGTCGGGTGGGAGGGTGAGCTGTAAGCAGAGATGCTTCAGCAGGATTTGGACAGGCTGAGTGAGTGGGTACATGCATGGCCGATGCACTATAATGTGGATAAATGTGAAGTTATCTGCTCCGGTAACAAAAATAGGAAGGCAGATTATTATTTGAATGGTTGTAAATTGAGAGAGGTGGATACTCAACGAGACCTTGGTGTCCTCGTGCATAAGTCGCTGAAAGTAAGAATGCAGGTGAAGCAGGCAGGAAAGAAGGCAAATGGTATGTTTGCCTTCATAGTGAGAGGATTTGAGTATAGGAATAGAGATGTTTTACTGCAATTGTATACGGCATTGGTGAAGCCACACCTGGAGTATTGTATGCAGTTTTGGTGTCCTTATCTGAGGAAAGATGTGCTTGCTATGGAGGGAGTGCAGCGAAGGTTTACCAGGCTGATTCCTGGGATGGTGGACTAAATTGGCTAGGATTATATTCATTGGAGTTTAGAAGAGGGAGAGGGGTTCTCCATAGAAACTTACAAAATTCGAACAGGATTAGTCGGGATAGATTCTGAAAAGAATGTTCCCGATGGTGGGGGAGTCCAGAACAAGGGATCGTAGTTTGAGGAAAAGGGGTAAACCTTTTAGGACTGAGGTGAGGAGAAAGTTCTTCTCCAAGAGAGTGGTGAATCTGTGGAATTCACTGCAACAAAATAGCTGAGGCCTAAACATTGTGTAATTTCAAGAAGAAATTAGATATAGCTCTTGGGGCTAAAGATTTTGAGCGATATTGGGGGCAGGTGGGATCAAGGTATTGATTATGATGATCAGCCGCAATCATCATGAATGATGGAGCAGGCTCGAAGGGCCAAATAGCTGCCTCCTATTTTCCATGTTTCTAAGTATCTCTATTAATTTTGAAGACTTCTTCAAAAATTTGTTTTGGCAAACGTGGTTTTTACTTTTCTCCTCTCATTTCCTGTTCAGTTTAAAGGATTGAAGTGAACATAGATTTAAATGGAGGAATTGATGGGCAATAGTTGGAACTTTAAATAGTGATCTGGAAGATCTCACATTGAAATTCCAATTAGTTTTATCCCTGTGTGTTTTGCACCTTTTCTGTGTTGCGATGACCACCAGTGATTAATGCTATTCTGTTCCTCACTGATGCTAGCAATGAGCGTGCCCACGATTGCATTACTGGTGGAAGCAAGAAATGAATCAATGATTATAATTGCGGTGCTTGAGGAAGTGGTTTCATCCTGGCGAGCTTTGTGTCGCTATTGAATTAGATGCTATTACAATCATTGAAAGCAAAGCTGCTGTTCCCATCCTGTTACAAGACCATAATATTGGAGGAGTCATTTTTCCAATTTGTACTCCCGATGGGGAGCCCAGCTATTGGAAATTTGTGTACCTGCTGCGTGAAATGTTCCAGCCATTAATTTCCAATGGCCAGGATGTCATGCCCAGCGTGTACCCGAATTTTCAATCTGCATTCCCAGTGGATGAGACTCCCTGCCGGGAGAATGAAGTCAGGAAATTGCCCCTTATTATTCTTGCCATTTGTATTATCCATACCCAGCCACCCAGAATGAGAAACTAAAAAATCACTGTTCGATAATTAACCCTCTGAAATAAATGTGTTTAGAAAATTATTCAGGGGGAGGCAAAGGAAGAATGATTTGGAAATGAGATCAAAGATATTCGATTCTAGGTATTGATTCTGAGCATACATTCTGAGCATACATTCAGACGGATAGATTGAGTTAGCTAGGTATAACTACAAAAAAACCTGAAGATTCATGTTCGACACAAAACGTTTCTCTATCTATAGATGATGCCAGACCAAAGTATTTCCAGAATTTTGTTGTTGTCCCAAAATTCCTATTGCCGTTGTCATCTGTAGGTCATTCTCCTGTGCACTATTTTCAGGCAGGGGTGTCGTGTGAATGCTTGGTGTTCATTCACTCTTGTTGACAACAATAAATTCTAAGTTGAAATTAAAATCTCATTTCATTAATTTTTATTATGTTTATTACTCGAGTAGTAAATTAGACTAAGTCGAGCCCTTTTTTTTACAGATGTAATGGTGGTAATCTTTCAATTCACTTCCAGATGTTTAGCTCGGTGGATTTCAGTTACAATTTCACATGTTGATAATTTGCACAGCTGTTTGAGTGAAAAAGAAGCCTCATCACATCATTCAAAAGTTCATTTTCTTAAGGATGCTATTTCTACGTGCTAATTTTCAAGTGTTTTATAGAAGCATTGTTCTGCTGGAGAGGCAAGGCAGGACTTCCGTTTAACCAGGACCTGATTACAACCCAAAATCCAGGGATTAGGATAAGTAAACAACAGGAGCAGTTTTTAAAAATAAATTGAGAGTATCCAATTATTGTTTCCAAGTAAGTGGCAATTTAGCGTGGCCAATCTACCTATCCTGCACATCTTTTGGGTTGTGGGGATGAGATCCACGCGAATATGGGGACAATGTGCAAACTCCACACGCAGTGACCCAGAGCCAGGATCAAACCTGGGACCTCAGCGCTGTGAGGCAGTCGTGCTAACCACTGTGCCACCGTACCAACAGAAGCAGTTGACCGTGCCACTTTCGCAGCACCACTGGGGGATATGCTCATTTCTTTCTCAAGTCGTCCAAACATTGGGACAAGACTCCCAAGATATGGAAAATATCCACATTTTCTAGGATCTCGCCAATGATCTTAATCAATGAGGTTAGAGGGATGGACGGATAGGGATGGGAAGGGTGTTGCGGATCTGGTTTGAAGAGGACTTTGTTTTTTCTGGGTGTTTATTGATGCTTTGGGGACCTGGAGCTCCGCTTGAGTGAGTGCGCACCTGCATACTGGATATCAATAACTGAAGTTGGATTGATGTTGGTTTTTGATTGAAGGAATTATGGGTTGGTACAATGACGAGAGTACTTGTAGGTCAGGATCTCAAACCTGAGACTAAGGTCATGGTTTACCTGGCAGCACCGATCTTCAGACTCCGATATGCTTTGGCAACCTGCAGTAGGCGCCTCAAAACACTGAAGTGCCAACATCATTGCCTTTGTAAGATCCTCCAAATCCATTGGCAAGAAAGAGACACGCACTTGGACTGATTGCCACTGGGATATGACATGGAAGGGCCACTAATGCAGCGCCTTGCTGCTCCACTGGGTGGAAACGGTAAACTTTCTGTGCAAGAGTCATATCTCCTTCCATAGATGTCCTGATGGGGCAAGGGAGCAGACTGGCTGCAGTGTCCTCTTGAGCCCACCTGCCCTGTATTGTGGCGTTAATGACCCAAAATCAGCTCTGTTGGGCAGGGCATGTCATGTTTTTATGCTTAACGACAGACTCTTGAAGCAACTGCTCTACTAGCAACTCCATTGTGTCAGGAGACTCCCAGGAGAACAATGGAAACACTATGGATGCTTTCTGGAATCCCTAAAGAGGGCAAAACAAATCCCCTCCAACTCATGGGTGCCCCTGGCCTGTGACTGACCAAAATGGAAAAGATTCATTCGGGAAGGTACCAAACACATTGAGGGGCTTCGCAGAGGTGAAGTTCAGGCATCAGACAGAGTGCAATCTTCCAAACAGTTCATCTAACTGCGATCAAGTCAAAGATTGCTCGTTCATCTCCAAACCCATTGACCCACAGTAGAAGCAAGTCATCTTGGTCCCAAGGGACTGCCTAAGGAGATTGAGGAACACAAGCTGGGACTGATTGCCACTGGGAGATGAGGATGGAAGTGCCATTGATGCAGGGTCCTTACTGCTCCACTGGATGGAAAGGGCAAAGGTGATCCCACAATGGGGAAGGGAACAGACTGGCTGCCTCGTTCCATTAGAATTCATCAGTGGGAAGAACAGGGGTTGGATTGGTCTCTGCACCACAGTCCTCCCCTGCCCAGATGATGCAGATTCCACTCAGCATGCAAGGTTGGAAACTTCAAACCCATATTTGTACATCTACATTGGATGGAACACTTTCCTCGGGGGTGATATTGCACCAGTGAGAATGGTAATGTGGGTGCATAATCCCCCGATACCTCAGGGCAGCCTTTAAAGATGGCACCCTGCTGTCCTGCCAGACTGACTGTGTAAACCACGTGCCCATACGTTCCCCCCATCCCCAATTTCTGGTCTGAGAACTCGACCTTGACTGCGCATCTGTAGAGATGCGCACCAGTTTTCAGTCCGAACCTGACACACTGACAAATTAGGGGAAAATTCCACCTCTAAATCTGTAATGTATAAATACCTCAAGTGTGTCCCTTTTATTGGTGCTTACACACTGTTCCCTTCCCTAGTTTGGTAAACTGCTCCTGCGATTCTCCCATTTTCATTCACCTGGCTATTGGCTAATCAGGGTTTGGGGACTAAAAGTGGATATCAGAAAATCAAACAACTTAATACAAGTAGCTTTGTTTCCTAGTATCAAATCCATGGACTGGCTTTCAGCCAACGTTTGCTCGAAGGTGCATGGCCATGCAACAATCCAGAGCTTACAGCGAAGGGGGGCAAACTGGTTGTGCATGTGTGACCACATGCCGTCTTAAAGGGAGCTGCGTAGTGCAACAAATAGACAGCATGCAGCAAAGGGCAAGTGGAGGGAACGTTGATTTTGATCCTCCATTGGGTTATATGGACTTTTTTCGCCCTTGTTGCTGTATGCCCCACCTTCCCCTCCTACTGGGTTGTGGACACAGACATTTTCCTGGAGGTAGCTGCCCCACCATCACATTCTTGCATTGCCCGCGCAACTTGTCCCATCCTCGCTGTGTCACACCTTCATACCCCACCTGTGCCTTTGGGTCAGCATGTACAAGATGGGCCAAATTGACCCCTTCTGTGGTGTATCATTTCTATGGTTCAATGAGAAAGTAAATGGACTCTTCAGTACCTCCTTTTTAAAAAAAATAAATAAATGTTATTTCATGAGCTGTGGGCATTGCTGGCCAGGGCAGAGTTTGTTGCCCAATCCTAATTGCCCTTTAACTGAGTGACTCACTTACATAGGGCAATTATATTTGTTGAGGGCAATTGATTAATTGAATTTAAATTCCACCAGCTGCCGAGGTGGGAATTTAGCCCGTGTCCCCCAGAGCCTTGGCGTGGGCCTCTGGACGGCTAATCCAGTGACATTATTCTTACACCACTGCCTCCCCTGCCCCCGCCACTAAATAGACTGATGGCCAATTGGACAATCCTTGGCAAACTAATAAACAAAGGAAATGTAAACCCTGTCTGTTGGTAGAACTATGATTTTTCTCCTGGCAGTTTCCTAAATCTTGGAGACTCCCAGGGTAATCCTGGACGGTGCAATTCAATCTTCCACTTATTTGTTCAGCTGATCTTTTGTGTACTCAAACAGCTATTAATATTTCAGAGGCTCCAGTTTCAACTCTTTCCATCTACAAATCTTGCTCACTTAAATCATCCACCATCAGATAAGACCTCAACAGGTGCTGTTTGACTCTGAGGCTGCTCCCTTTTAGAGAAGCATAAACATTGTGAGCACATAATCATTGCAACAGATACAGAGAAACCCGACACCACTTACAAACATGCTGCTGGATTTCTGAAGAGCTGTTTTTTTTGTTGTTGTGAGATTTTGTTCAAGAAAATGTTTCCTATCTGCTGCCTTGGATGATGGTAGACTGTACCAAATATTTTAGGTGCGCAAAGTTCAGCTCCTTGGCACAATGGGAAGAATAGTCCAGAACATTGCTTAGAAACATATATTGTAAATGAATATTTATGAAGAACAGCATTGGTTAATGTCAAGTATAAAAAAAAGGTTAAATCCTGGTTGGCGATGTTTGCAGTTGCAGTGAGATCAGATCGGTCACACATTTGACACTGGTACTGCCTGAGAACATAGACTTAGTGAAAACTGTCAATGGTGGACTGTGCTCCAATTGACGAGGCTATTCGGAGAATTCTCCAAGCAGGCTTGCTGCCACCTGCAATTTTACTTCTTGGAAACAGCATGGGCTTGTATGGACACAATGTGCTGCATTATTTTTTTGATTCTCTGATTCGATGGTTCTTTGTTTGTCCAATAGATATGGAGATCTAGCAATGGACCGGAAACTGGTGCAGTGCTGCTCCAGTCATGACCTTCTGATACAGGCGACAATGAGTTGTGCTGAGAAATAAGCTCTTTTTATCTGGCTTTGAGGAGCACGCAGTGTGGGAGAAAGAGCTGGCTCTTTATCCAAAAAGGTTGCACTGTCCCCTACTTGGTAAAATGAACATGACCATTGTATTAAGAGCTGCTGTATTAATGACTATTAAGATTAGAAGATGGCTCGCAGGAGCAGTAACTCAATTGAACAGCTTTTGTGAGCAACATTTTTTCCCTGAGGATTTCCTTCAAGAACTCTTCCAGCTGTCTGCACCTATTTGCTTGTTTCATTGGAGTTTGAATGTGATCAAAAAGCTCAGGAGCTGATTTCTTCCCACTGGTGGCAGCCGTTTACCCTTGGGTGGTGCAAGTGGATGAGTGAAATCAGCATTGAAGAAGCTTTGATGGGGTCAATGACTTTGCCTTTTGATAATGAGGTAGACCGTGGCAAAATTGAATAATCCACTATTGCCTGCAGTAACTTAATTAACATTCATCTCACTGGTTTGGGAAAGCAGGGGAGACGATACAAAGTCTAGAGTTGAACATTGTGCGGAGGGGTTGATGTCATCACATGCGAAAATATCTCTAGTAATCGGTGCTAGTAAACCACTGTCCTGAAGCACCTTGGCCACCACCATCGTATCTCCTGAGTTACTGATTGTTTCTGCCCATGTGAATATTTGGGTAATGGATGTGGGAAGGGAATGGTGACTTTTTTACACTATTGTGGTTTTGGATCACTAGAACTGAAACATCCTCATGAAATTTTCTACCATTCAAATTTTGAGTCATTAAAGAAAGAAAAACTTGTGTTGCCCTCCAGCCATTCCAGTAGCTTTTAAGTAACAGCAGTGTTACAATGCTGAAGAAGTGACAGCTAGTGCCATAGTAACATAGTGTACTGGCAGCAATCCAGCAGTTTGTTATCTTACATGACTTATATGAACCTTATCTTCCTTATGTTGTCTACCTTTTGAATCATCCAATGTCTATCTTCAAAAAAACCATGAGAAGGCAACGTTCCAAGTGCACGCTTTGAAAAACAGGAGATGCCGGCATGGGATGCTATTATTTTATTGGTTTGTGTAGAAGGAAATATTGGCCCCACTCTGTTTGACCATTTGCTATAGAGGTGATCAACTGTATTTCTTTGCATAGACCATTGAAAAATGTTGGTGGAGAATTTTGCTTGGTCTGTCAGTACAAAATTCTGTGGACACATTAAGAGCTTGCACAGCTGGTGTGGTTTATACAATATGCAAAGGAAACCTCAACTCGATGCCCTACATTATCCTTGAAAGGTACCAGTCTTCAGCCATTTCAATTCACTCCAGGTAATACAAAGAAACTGGATACTGTAATGGACCTGTCGACATTCTGGCAATAGTACTGAAGACTTGTGCTCAAGAACTAGCCTTACCCCTAGCCAAGCTATTCCACTACAGTGAAAGCACCGGCATTTACCCCACACTGGAAAATTGCCCGTGTATGTCCTGTCCACAAAAAGCAGGGCAAATCCTACCCGGCCAGTTACCACCCCATCAGTCTCCTGTTGATCATCAGTAAAACGTTGGAAGTGCCATGCACCGTGTTATCGAGCAGCACTTACTCCACAATAATCTGCCCACAGACACTCGATTTGGATTCCACCAGGGCCACCCGGCTTCTGACCTCACTTTAGTCTTGGTCCAAACATAGACCAAAGAGGTGAGAGTGACTGCCCTTAGTTAATGGAAATCCAGGACAAAAATCTCCGCCATTTTGAGCTATACTTGACACACAGATGTTGTGGTTGTTGGAGGCCAATCATCTCGGTGCTGGCTCTTCACTGCAGGAGTTCCTTTGGGTAATGTCCTAGACCTAATCATCTTCAATGTTTCATCAATGACATTCCCTCCATCAAGGTTAGCAGAGGGAATGTTCATGGATGACTGTACAATGTTCAGCATAATTCGTGACTCTTCCGATATTGAAGCAGCCTGTGTCCATGTGCAGCGAGATCTAGACAATATTCAGGCTTATTCTTTTTAATAAATTTAGAGTACCCAATTATTTAGCATGGGCAATCCACCTACTCTGCATATCTTTGGGTTGAGACTTGAGATCCACGCAGACCGTGGAGGGGGACAATGTGCAAATTCCACATGGACAATGACCTGGAGTCAGGATCGAATCGGGGTCCTTGGCACTGAGGCAGCAGTGCTAAGCACTGTGCCACCCAATTCAGGCTTGTTATGGTGGGTGGTAAGTAACATTTGTGCCACATAAGTACTGAGCTCGATATTTTCAATAAGAGAGAATCTAACGATCTCCTTGACATTCAGTGGCAATCACCGAATTACCATCAACTAAACTCTGAACTCACCCACACAAATTCTCGGGCTACAAGAGCAGGTGAGACCGGGAATTATGCAGGGAGTAGCTCACCTTTTGACTCTCCAAAGTTTGTTTGCCATCTGAAAGAAATGAAAGTCCCCAAGGACCAGAGGCTGCTCTCTTTTAACGAGACTGGTGACTGGTGGTGATTTAACCTGAAGGTCATCACACTTTTTAGGCAAGGTTGAGAAGGCGGGACCATCATGAATAGCCTCCGCTGGTGGCAATTGGACCCCATTGGGGATCACGCTGCATCATGAACCAGCTGTCCAACCAACTGAGCTAACAGACTATTGTGGTGAATACCTGCACCGTTTGAAAGAAATTAACTCTTGTAAGCACAAGTATCGGAAGGTCGATGAACTACACCATCTACAAGGCACAAGTCAGGAGTTTGATGGAATACTCTACACTTGCTGAATGAGTGATGCTCCTACAAGGAATTTGACACCAT
Organism: Scyliorhinus canicula; assembly: GCF_902713615.1. Classification (NCBI taxonomy): domain Eukaryota; kingdom Metazoa; phylum Chordata; class Chondrichthyes; order Carcharhiniformes; family Scyliorhinidae; genus Scyliorhinus; species Scyliorhinus canicula. The sequence goes on from NC_052167.1 coordinate 12,979,607, forward strand.
CCAGGGCAAATCGGCATGCTTGATTGGCACCCCATCCATTGCAATGTCCATTCACTCCATCCACCACCCATACAGTGGCTGCAATGTATACCATCGACCAGATACACTGCAGCAACTCACCATGTCTCTTTTGACAGCACTTTCTAAACTTGCAACATCTGCCATCCCGATGGACAAGGGTGGCAGATGCATGGAAAAGCCCACGACCTGCAAGTTCCCGTCCAAGCCACACACTGTCCTGACTTGCAACTATATCACTGATCCTTCATTGTCGCTGGGTCAAAGTCCTGGAACTCCTGTCCTGACAGTACTCTGGGTGTTCGTACAACACATGGGACTGCAGCACTTCAAGAAGGCAATGCACTACCTTCTCAAGCACAATTTGGGATGCCAATCAATGCTAGCCGAGCCAGCGATACCCACATCCCATGAACAGATGAAAGCATTCTTGACTTTTTATATTTTTAATTAAAACACTAATGCCTAGCACATGATTCGCACGTGAAACTGGACCTGGGCCCTTGGAAGGCCATATTCGGGATGTCGAATCGGCTGGGGTTGAAACCGGCACCGAGGCAGATGTTGATCGCCCGAAGGTGGATACGTTAGGGTGGAGATCAACCTCTCCACCTTGTACCTTGGCGAGGTGGGGGGACTAGCTTGAATTCTTGACGCTTGAAAAGATCAATTTTGAACTGAGGGGAAGGATGGAGAGGTTCTACAATTCATGGGCGTTATTCATTATGCACTTTCGAGAATTGGACCACGTCAAACATTAGGGGGGGAGGGGAGGGGAGGGGAGGGGAGGGGGGGGCGGGGGTGTTAATGGTGACTATGGGTGATTCCTGATTCCTTTTTGTCATTTGTTTATGTTAACATGCCGGTTAATGTCTGGGGTTTGGTGGGAGGATGGGATCGTTGTTATTGTTATGGGGATTGACGTTACATTAGTTTCTGATTTATTGTTTATTGTTGGTGTAAATTGGAGAAAATGTGAAAAAGGAGGAGAATAAAAATATAAAAAAAACTAAATGAGCAAATCATAAAATCATTTTTCATTTTCAATCACATGGGGTAGATGGTTAACCCAAATGGAACTCCTTCCATGGCCTCAATACTTCATATATAATCATCCTGATATCTCTGGGGATAAACTGTTATTATACATCTCTGGCAGTCTGCCCAGCAGTTCCACGATGGCATCAGAAATAATCAGAGTCCATCTCTTGGCACTTGCAATGACTTTGCCATTTAAAGTTGGAACTTTAGTTAGATGAATAGACTTGGACAGTCCTTCTTCCCCCCCGTCTTTTGTTACCTAACGGGACAACCACCTGTTTGCTAGAGACTCCGTATAAAGTTGAGCCAGTTTACAGTGTAGACTTTGTTTGCACTGTGCTGAATTTGGGTGCATTTGAGTGTTATAGTGAGATTTTGGTGACTGAGGGAGTTAGGTGAGGAGGGAGCAAGGTGCTCCTTTCATTTCATTTCCTCAAAGAGCAAGAAGGGAGCTGGGAGTTTACACAGAGAGTGCCGCTGACTGGGAGCACAGAGTCGGAGGGCGGAGTTCCAGTTGGCCCATAGGGCAGCTACATTCTGCAAGGTAAGAGTTGTTTGTTTTGGGGTTTTTTAATTTTATAAATCTTTTATTTTTTGTGTTGGTTTTGTTTTTTCTGGGGCAGCAAGCTGTCATTCTTTGATTTCGCAGAATCACCAATTTTCGAGGGTTCATTTGGGAGAGTAGCAACAGTGTATATATATTTTTTTCAGGGCCTAACAGATGTTTAATCTTTCTCCTGTTTTTTTCCCTCTTTAAATCTCTTTGTGAATTCAGATCAGAGGGGCTGGAGGCTAGGGCAGTTGCATGCTCCTCCTGTAGGATTTGGGTGGTGAGGGATACCACTGGTGTCCCAGCTGACTATACCTGCGGGAAGTGCACGCAACTCCAACTCCTCAGAGACTGCGTTAGGGAACTGGAGTTGGATGAACTTCGGATCATCCAGGAGGCAGAGGGGGTGATGGAAAGGAGTTACAGGGAGGTAGCCACACTCAGGTGCAGGATAAGAGTGTCTGGGTTACAGTCAGGGGAAGGAAAAGGAACGGGCAGACAGTGCAGGGATCCCTCGTGGCCATTCCCCTTCAAAACAAGTATCCCGTTTTGGATGCTGTTGGAGGGGGATGACCTACTGAGGGAAGGCCCTAGCGGCCAGGTCTCTGGCATTGAGTCTGGCTCTGTGGCTCAGAGGGGAAGGGGGGGGAGAATAGAAAAGCAATAGTGATAGGAGACTCAATGGTTAGGGGAATGTATAGGAGATTCTGTGGTCGTGATCGAGACTCCCGGAAGGTATGTTGCCTCCCAGGTGCCAGGGCCAGGGATGTCTCTGATCAAGTCTACAGCATTCTTAAGGGGGAGAGGGAGCAACCAGAAGTCGTGGTGCACATATGCACCAACGACATAGCTAAGAAAAGGGATGATGATAGGGGCTGGTTTAGCACACTGGGCTAAATCGCTGGCTTTTAAAGCAGGCCAGCAGCACGGTTCAATTCCCGTACCAGCCTCCCCGAACAGGTGCCGGAATGTGGCGACTAGGGGCTTTTCACAGTAACTTCATTGAAGCCTACTCGTGACAATAAGCCTTTTTCATTTTCATTTCATTTTATTTCATCTTAAAAAGTGATTTTAGGGAGTTAGGTTGGAAGCTAAAGAGCAAGACAAGCAGAGTAGTGATCTCAGGATTGCTACCGGTGCCATGTGCAAGTGAGGCAAGGAACAGAGAGCGAGTGCAGCGGAACACATGGCTACAGGGCTGCTACAGGAGGGAAGGCTTCAGATATGTGTATCATTGGGATATCTTCTGGGGAAGGTGGGACCTGTGCATGAAGGATGGATTGCACCTAAACTGGAGGGGCACCAATATCCTGGGTGGGAGGTTTGCTAGAGCTCTTTGGGAGGGTTTAAACTAGTTTGGCAGGGGGTAGGGAACTAGAGCTATGATTCAGAGGATAGGGTAGCTGTTGAACAGTCAAAAATAACGTGCAGCAAGTCGATGAGGAAGGATAAAGTTGCACTCAATAGAATGGGTTAAAGTGTGTCAGTTTCAATGTAAGGAGTGTCAGGAATAAGGGAGATGAATTTAGAGCATGGATCAGTACTTGGAACTACGATGTTATGGCCATTACGGAGTCATGGATTTCACAGGGGCAGGAATGGTTGTTAGATATTCCGGGGTTTAGATGTTTTCAGAAGAATAGGGAGGGAGGTAAAAGAGGAGGGGGAGTGGCACTGTTAATTAGGGAGTGCACCACAGCTGCAGAAAATGAGGTAGTTTGTCTACTGAGTCAGTATGGGTGGAAGTCAGAAACAAGAAAGGAGCAGTCACTTTATTGGGAGTTTTCTACAGACCACCCAATAGCAGCAGAGAGGTAGAGGAACCAATTTGGTGGCAGATCTTGGAAAAAGTGCAGAAGTAACAGAGTTGTTGTCATGGGTGACTTCAACTTCCCTAATATTGACTGGAATATCCTTGGTGCAAATGGTTTTTAATGGAGCAGATTTTGTCAGGTGTGTACAGGAAGGATTCCTGGCTCAATATGTAGATAGGCCGACTAGGGGAGAGGCCATGTTGGACTTGGTGCGCACCCACACTCTATCCCCGGAAACTCACCCAACCTTTTTGGACACTAAGGGCAGTTTAGCACGGCCAATACGCCTAACCTGCACATTTTTAGACTGTGGGAGGAAAACGGAGCACCCGGAGGAAACACACGCAGACACGGGGAGAAAGTGCAAACTCCGCACAGACAGTGACTCAAGCCGGGAATCAAATCTGGGACCCTGGAGCTGTGAAACAGCTGTGCTAACCACTGCTTCCGTGCCCCAGTGTTGAAGGTGCCTTGGCGAGTTGCTGCCAAATACCCTACGGATGGTAAACTGTTGCAGCTATGCGCCAATGGTGAAGGAAGTGAATGTTTAAAATGGTGGATGTGCTGCTGCACAAGTATCCCACTATCCTTCTGACTTGCATCTTGTAGATGGTGGACAAGTTTTGGGAAGTCAGGAAGCAAGTTGGTTGCTTGAGAATTCCCAGCCAGCCTTTGACCAGCAGTCAGAGTGTTTATATAGCTAGTCCAGTTTGGTTTCTGGTCAGTGGGAACCCGGGAACCCTCCGGATATTGACAGTGGGATATAGAGTTATGCAATCGAGTGTCGAGGAGAGATGGTTAGATTCTCTCTTGTTGGATATGGTCATTGCCTGACACGTTTGGTGTGAATGCTACTCCTCAGTCCAAACCCAAATTTTGCACAGGTCAATGTACAAATTCCACAGTCACCAAAGGCCGGAATTGCACCTGGGTGCCTGGCGCTGTGAGGCAGCAGTGCTAACCACTGTGCCACCATGCCATCCAGATATGTTCATTGCTATTAGTAAAAATTTCAAATTGGACAAGACCTAAAATGGCTGAATATGTTTGTCTGTGACCACCCTTTGAACAGATCAAATTCAAAGAGAGCTACACAAGAAATGGAGCTTCTAGTCAAGAGGAAGAAAGAAGCTTGCGTCAGGTTGAGGAAGCAAGGATCTGACTTTGCTCTACAGGGTTACAAGGTACCCAGGAAGGAACTCAAATTAACTGTGGAGAGCTAGCAGGGGGCATGACAAAGCCCTGGTGGGAAGGATTAGGGAATACCCCAAGGCGTTCTACACTTGTGTAAGAGGATGATCGGAATGAGAGTAGGGGCGATCGGGGATAGTGGAGGGAACATGTGCCTAGAGTCTGAGGAGATGGGGAGTTTCCTAAATGAATACTTTGCTTCAGTATTCACCAGAGAGAGGGACCTTTGTTGCTCATGAGAACAGTGTGAACCAGGTTAATAGGCTCGAACAGGTTGACATTAAGAAGAAGGATGTGCTGGAAATTTTGAAAAGTATCAGGATAGATAAGTCCCCTGGGCCTGACAGGATATACCCAAGTTACTACGGGAAGCGAGGGAGGAGATTGCTGCACCGTTGGCGATGATCTTTGCGTCCTCACTCTCCACTGGAGTAGTACCGGATGATTGGAGGGAGGTGAATGTTGTTCCCCTGTTCAAGAAAGGGAATAGGGAAATCCCAGGGAATTACAGACCCATCAGTCTAACGTCTGTGGTGAGCAAAATATTGGAAAGGATTCTGAGAGATAGGATTGATGATTATTTAGAAAACCATGGTTTGATTAAAGATAGTCAGCATCATGGCTTTGTGAGGGGCAGGTCATGTCTCACAAGCCGTGTTGAATTCTTTGAGGATGTGATGAGGCACATTGATGAAGGTCGGGCAGTGGATGTGGTGTATATGGATTTCAGTAAGGCATTTGATAAGGTTGCCCATGGTAGGCTCATTCAGAAAGTTAGGGGGCATCGGATACAGGGAAACTTGGCTGTCTGGATACTGAATTAGCTGGCTGAAAGAAGACAGCGAGTGGTAGTGGATGGAAAGTATCCTGCCTGGAGGTCGGTGGCCAGTGGCAGGTATCTGTTCACGGACCTCTGCTCTTTCTGGTTTTTATAAATGACTTGGATGAGGAAGTGGAAGGTTGAGTTAGTCAGTTTGCTGATGACTTGAAGGTTCGGGGAATTGTAGATGGTGTTGAGGGTTGTTGCAGGTTACAGCAGAACATTGACAGGATGCAGAGCTGGGCTGAGAAGTGGCAGATGGAGTTCAACCTTGATAAATGTGAAGTGATTCATTTTGGAAGGTCGAATTTGAATGCTGAATACAGGGTTAAAGGCAGGATTCTGGGAAGTGTGGAGAAACAGAGGGATCTTGGGGTCCACGTACATAAATCCCTCAAACTTGCCACCCAGGTTGACAGGGTTGTAAAGAAGGCGTATAGTGTGTTGACTTTCATTAACAGTGGGATTGAATTTAAGAGCCGCGAGGTTTTGTTGCAGCTTTATAAAACTCTAGTTAGACCACACTTGGAATATTGTGTCCAGTTCTGGTTGCCTCATTATGGGAAGAATGTGGATGCTTTGGAGAGGGCACAGAGGAGATTTACCAGGATGCTGCCTGGACTGGAAGGCATGTCTTATGAAGAAAGATTGAGGGAGCTAGGACTTTTCTCTCTGGAGCGAAAAAGGCAGAGAGGTGACTTGATAGAGGTGTACAAGGTGATGAAACGCATGGATAGAGTAGATAGCCAGAGACTTTTCCCCAGGGTGTAAATGGCTGTCACGCAGGGACATAATTTTAAGGTGATTGGAGAAAGGTATAGGGTAGATGTCAGAGGTAGGTTCTTTACACAGAGAGTGGTGGGTGTGTGGAATGCACTGCCAGCAGAGGTGGTGGAGTCAGAGTCATTAGGGACATTTAAGTGACTCTTAGACAGGCACATGGACAGCAGCAAATTGAAGGGGTGTAGGTTAGGTTAATCTTAGATTAGGATAAATAGTCGGCACAAAATTGTGGGCTGAAGGGCCTGTACTGTGCTGTACTGTTCTATGTAAACTGAGACAGGTGAGGAATCACATTTATTGTGTAGGAAAATTCAAATGGACAGACTCTCTCTGCTGTTGTTCTCTGTATTTAAAGGTGCATGACCCTGGAAGCTGTCTACTTTCTGATGTGATCATTTGACGTGTGTTCTCTGTGGCTCTGCACATAATGTCCTGTCAAACTCTGGGACATCTTAAAGCTCATTACTGATATCTGATTAAACAGGCATTGACTGATGCCACTGCTCCTCAGGACATTTACTTTAACTTACCCCTCACCTGAACAAATAAATTGGTGCTGAGACTCTCCTCCTCTTCATCCTTTAACACATTTAAAAACGCAACCCTGAAGTAGAATCAAGCAATTTGTTGCAGTTTCACAGAAAAAATGGGTGAAACATAGCAGGCCTCTGAGACAAATGATGAAATGGTACAAGAATGGAAGGTACCGACTGATTAAGAAGTCTGGGTGACTGCTCCAAGGGGGTTTCATGGCTGGCAGGATATTGGAACCTTTTCCAACCAGTTACATTCCTTTCTTTTGGTCAGGAACACAGGAAATTCAGCTTCAGATGGACGAACCAGATTACCTGCTGTAGTAGCCCCACACTCCAGGCCAAACTCTTGTAGTGTTTCTTTTTCACCTCTTTAGCCTGCAGGGTTCGAGCAGATGACATGTTTAAAAACAAGAACTTGCATTTGTATAGCGAAATCTTCAATGCGGTGAAATATCGGCAGGTGCTTCACAGGAACATAAACAACGTTTGATGGAAGAGAAATACAGATAGCGGTCATTCAGCAGATTCACCCAGAAATATTGGTACCCCCCATCATGCCACCCACTTCAACCTTGAATGAATGTGAAGTTCTCACCTTTACGATGAATATTAATCATTCTTTGCAGTAAGCGATCTGCATGACATCAACCCTAAATTTTTCTTTCACCAATTTTACCTTATGACCACTTGTTCAAGTCGCTAGATTTACCTCGAATAAACGTTTAAATCTATATCTAATGATCCTCACAGTCATCTACTTTGAAGACTAAAGAGCCTAACTTAACCAGCCTTTCCTCCTATTTCAAAGCTTTGAAACAGATCATTAGGGAAATGGGTCTTCCTTTCACTGACTATAGCTTAAATGTTCTGCCCCTCAAGATGGTAACCAGAAATAAATATACACAAATCATGATCTTTTTGTTTAGGGGACTGTACAGCTTTTGGTGTCACTTCCTCCAACTTACTGACCTAGCAATGTCATGCTGTTATTTTGTTTACTGCAAATAATTTGGCATGTGGTAATGCCAAGTCTATGATCATCATCCCTTGACTTCACCTGCAACTTTTTGTTGATAATATAATGTGTACCATGACTTGCATCATTGCACACTACTCAACGTGGAGTGACACTTAACACACAAACAACATAATCACTGTTCCATTCATGGAAATTTTCAGTTGAGCAACCGCAAAGGAATCATAAGTAATGTTAACACTGCTCAAAGGCATTTTGTTCTTGCTCTCGTCCATTTATATTGGTGAAATTGGTTGTGCTCATCCTAAAGTAACCATGTTGATGGAATTCTTCTGTTCTATGTGGTTCAAGTCAGTTCAGAAACCTGAAGGCAAGGCCATAATTTAACATTATTATGATCCTAGATTAAAAATTAATTTCAGCAAATATTGACCAACTGATAGATGTATGTAGCTGATTTATTTTTAAAACAGCAATGCCTGTGTTTAGCTCGTTTTGTCTTACTGGTGGACAATGTTCAGTCTTGGATATGGTAGAATTTGTGTATGATATGGGAGATGATTGTTGTGTAACCTGAAGATGTAAGCCTGCTTACTGTAATTCGGAAAATTACCAGCTGAGTGAATACCGTTCGTCATAGACAGACCCCGGCAATTCTGATTTTTTTGAGCTGTCAGCTGTAGCTCAGTTCTGATTCACGAGGTTCCAGGTTCACGTCCCATTCCAGAGCTTGAGCACGAAAATCCAGTGCAGCCCTGTGGGGGTACTGCATTGTTGAAAGTGCATTCTTTCTGATGAGATGTTAAATTGAGAGCTGCCTGTCTGCTCAGGTGAATGGAAACGTTCCTATGGCATTACCTCCAAAAACATCCTGGGAGTTTGACCAGAAGAATGGATCAGTGGCTTGGAATCCTACAGCAAGTAACTTAACTCCCAAAGCCTGTCCACTGGCTACAAGGGTCCAAGTGTTGTAATACTCTCTACTTGCCTGGGTGAGTGAAGCTCCAACAACACAAAAGGCTTGGCCCCATCCAGGACAAAGCAGCCCCTCTTGATTTACCCTCCATACACTCCCTTCACCATAGAGACGCATAGTGGCAGCAGTGTGTTTCATCAACAAAATACGCCGCAGGAACTCATCAAGGCTCCTTACACAACATTTTCCAAACCCACTACTATCTAGAAGGATAAGGGCAGTAGTTGCTGGAAGTTCCCATCCAAGCCACGCACTATCCTGACTTGTTACAGCACGGCTGAAGTTACGACTGAGCAAGCCAGACCCCACAGTGAATCTTAGTAAGGACGAAAGGAATTGCGCAGTTAATGTGACACAGTTCTGTAGTGAATCTGTAATTTAATTGGGATTATTGTTGAGCGTGAATTGGGAATGGTGAATGTTTTGAGTGTGAGGGTGGGGAATGCAAGCAGCAAATGTGAGGACTAAATTCAAGAAATCAGTGGGTGAAATGTATTGGTTACAACTTCATCTCTGGCTTTAGCTAACATTGCTACTAGCAAGTTTGCAAAAGGATGGTAATAATTGATCTGTGCCAAGTAAAATAAGTTAAATAGAGAGAACCCTTTGATTGTAAAGATATTAGTAGTTTATTTTATGAAGACAGATTCTGTATGTCGTTTTGTTTTCTTTTACTGTGCTAATTTATTTAGTATTATGCAGAACATCAGTTTAATCCCAACTCTACCCTTGCCTAATGTTGCTATCAAATTACATCAAAGATATTAACTTGCAGACAGTTGAATGAAAAGGCAGCCATAATTCATTTGAACATCTCTGATGAGGGTCATAAACTACAAGAGTAGCATTTAAGCAATTTGTGAATGTCGATAAGGCAGCAATTTAATCACAGGACTCTGATGGCTATTGGTTTTAATTTCAGTTTCTTGCACAATCATGAGATGGCATTCTTCAGTACAGAGTAGAAAAAACATCGGCAATTGACAAATAGCTGATCAAGACTTGTATCATGAAGACCGCATAGATTTCTGGTAGTGAATTACTGGGAAATAGACTACTTAATGTTTATCAATTTGATCTGAATAATGAATATCTGGGACCCATTTCAAAGCTTTAAAGAGCTGAAACCCTGTTTTCAGTGCTTGCTGGCACGAAGTAGCACTGCCGTGGAGTTACTCATTTGTTCTAAACTGCTGATCCTCTTCTTTTCAAATGAATATGTAGACAATTAACAGCTATGGACTTGGACATTTTTCAACCTACATTCCCTGGGATTTCCACTTCAGGCAGACTAAAGAGCTTTGTTAGACTACTAGGCCATTGTCCTTGACACTGCTGCTGTATGGCACAAAATCCTGGGTCCATATTAAAGCTTTGGAATGCTTCCACCAAAGACCCTTGAGGTCCATCATATGAATTTGTTGGCAGAGCAGAATTACAACCAGCAAGATCTTTCATAGAACTGGGTTCAACATCAATGAGCAGAGTTCCTCGTGTGGAAAACAAGACAATGCTGAGGCCCCTTATTTGACGCGATTGGCATTGGAGAGCTATGTGTTTTGAAACACGCTCGCTTTAGGACTTTGTTCCCATTTAGTTGAATCATGCCCAGTGTTTTTGAAATTTTTTTTCCCCGGGACCCATCTTGACCAACCATCAATCCTTCGAGACCCACAGTGGCCGAACTTCACGACCCACCATTTTCACTAAACTTTTTAATGCGACAAGTAAGCCTGCTTGGTCCTCACGATCTTGCCTGCTTTTTCATTCAATGTTACATTTCTGCTAAGGACTTCAGCTGATGATTTAATTTCTTGCTGCATCCTTAGATAAAAAAAATCAAAAGGTTTGCCCTCGACCACAAATTTTGAGGGTTTTAATCTTTCATTTACCAGTACCTCCCTGAATATAACATAGATGGGCTTTGCATATTGATTTGCACTGGCACAATTAATAAAGCCATATCTCAAGAAATCATCTTAATACTGCTGTGTTCCCGATTTCAACTTCTTCTTAATGGGTCGTTCATCGGAGGCCCTGGAGATCACACCAGCCCTGCTTTGTCCTGCATGGACTCTTCTGTGAAGCTCTCTTCAGCGGATTCAGTTGTGAGATCTTGGCCTGTTTGTGTCTTTGACCCTCTCTTCCTTGTTACAAACAGATCCACCTTCAGTTCTTTACTTACTCCTGTTGCTTGCTTGCTGGCAGCTATAAATTGGAGGAATCTCTCTGTGATTTTGTGGCCAAAGCACTGATTGCATGGCGTGCGTGCCAGGTGTGTGATCCCTCTGCCGCCACGTCTGGTGGGAAGACTGCCGTTTTAATTTTGTTAAAAATTTGGTCCTGGGACAGTGTGCTGACATCAGGAGGAGATGGTACTGTCTGACCTCAGGAGGTGGCAATCTGCCCTGCTGGGTACCAGGCCTGTGCACGGCCCGCTCCCCCGAGGGGGTGTGCATGCGGACAGCATTCTTTTATTTTTAAACAGCACGTGGACTCCCATGAGTTTGTGAAGACTGAAAACTTATAATACAGTTTTGGTGACACAATTTTAGAGGTTTCAAACATTCACACCGATTTCACATGCTGGTCCTTAAATTCCACTTGCCCAGCCCCAGAGAAGAAACCCCCGTCATTTCCTTTCTGTGATTGCAGCTAGTGTCTTCTTCTTGATCTCGGTTTGAAGAACAAATAAATTGCTGTAATCCCTGTATATGTATCTATCACACAATTCCTCCTCCTTGTGATGGCATAGGCATTGAAGTACTTGTGGAAGACAGTGAAGTGGTGCTGACTGCCAACATCGTGACCCGCCATTCTCGCCCCTCCACACCTCTCTCGGGGTCCTTCACCGGCCTCGAGCTCCAGCGGTCCCACCGCCTCCTCCTCTTTGTCAGCGGAACAATGGGATGCCGGATGTATCGTTGGGAAAGCTAAGCACCCATTGGATAATCTGAGTGCCAGTTTGATGGAGCAAGGCAAAATGCTGTGGCCGCTGGCAATAGCGGCTGGCGTTCTCAACCTAAAGCCGGTTGCGGACATTGGGAGCTTCTCCCGCAATCGGGAACGCCACGACCGATTGCTCTGTGACCCTCCCGCCACCTGCCCGCGACCCACCCGTCGGTTGTGACCCTGTTTTGGGGAAATCCTGACTTAGAAAATAGTGATTTGCTTTTTTGAATTCACTTTCTCAAAAGGATACAGATGTCAGGAGGAAGTATCTATCCAAAATAATCTGGGTTATGTAAGTTTCATTGTTTTGAGTTAATTATGGAAATATTTGTGCAGTAGACTGGGTGAAAAGAAATTATAACCAACAGAGAGGGAAATATTTCATGTCATCATTCCAATTTGGAGGTGAAAGGAGAAGGTAGCAAACTCGCAGCATCTCATTATCTTCACTCAATTATCTGCGACCTTGTACTGTTGTGTAGCGTAATTGGAAAACCTCAAGTACAACTGGAGAAGAATTTATCCCACTGGATAATTTGATGCATTGCATTAGATACAAGGGCCAATTTTGCATTATGCACTTTGTCAGGACAACTTTGCAACCAGAGAGAGCACCTGGTGGAATTAGACGAGAGTCAAATGCTTAATTCATGAGGTGCCAAATTCAGTGACGTAAAGTTTCTCTAATTTACTGCAGAGTGTGCATAAATCTGGTACTTCAGAGTTGTTGATTTAGACACAAATTAGTCCCATGCTGAAACCAGTGATCCTATTGCCTCTTTACTTGATTGCTTGTTTAAAATGGGTACTGCTGAGATTTCAAACTTGCTGATTTTAATTCTTTAAGCTGTGAATGATACTTTAATAATGTGCTAAAGCTCTTTTTTCCCTTTGCTTTGTCTGATGCTTTCAGCCATAAGTGTCAGCAATGGTTCAGTTCTTAGTACTCTTGCCTCTTGCCAGTGTGCTAGTCCGTATTTACTCTTCAAACAGCATCATAAAACAGATGATATGGTCATTTGTCACATTGCTGTTGGTGTTCGACTTCTGTATTTCCTGCAGCACTTCAGACACAACTGCAGAGTACTTTGGGACATCCTGAGGTGATGAAATGCAAGTCTTCATTGCTTTCTTCTTTCTTGCCGGCCACACTTTTGTGTTGTTGAACTCCTTTTATAACTGCCTTATTCCACTGAGCCATGCTAATACTAACCATGATGTTCAAGATCAAAATAGTTTATTTTCCAGTAGCTGGAAACCCAAATGTTTAGATATTTCCACGTTGTTGAGATATAAAGAGAGCTCTGGTAACTATTTATGGTTCATGATGGGAACTGTGGTTGCTATTTGTGGTTCATGAGGGAAGCTATCTTGGTGTTTGGGCCATCTGCTAGTGTCGTGTCGGCCCTGCAGACAAAATTTATCATTCACTGCAAAGGTCACAACAGCAATGGAATATTTTGCACCTAGGTCTTACCCAGCCACCATTGTGGCATGAATCATGCTTCAATCTCCTGCTTCATAATACAGAGCCTTGTTTGGCAGGAAACCACTTTCATTACACATTAATGTCCTAAACAAGGCGTGCAAACCATCATATGCTCCAAACTGCATAATTTTGCAACCCATAGAGAACATCAAGCAGGAGGAGGATCATGAGGGATGTAAGAGATGGAAATAATTCTATGTCCTGCCATGTCAGCTCCATAGACGCTCTCTTTGGAGAATTTCCCTCCGCTTCAAATATCGTTCCCCTTTGCACATCTATTTTGGAAAAGGGGAAGGCACCACTGAAAAGTAGGAGGAAGAGTTGGGAAACTGCAGTTGGGGGGGGGGGGGGGGGGGGGGAGGGGGGGCTGCAAATTACGTTCATATCTTTTGGTCCTGTTCAAAGCTGGAGGATTACTGGAAGGAGATTTTTAGGGTAATGTCCAAAGTGGTGCACGTGAAACTGGACCCGGACCCTCGGGAGGCCATATTTGGGGTGTCGGACCAGCCAGGGTTGGAAACGGGTGGGGAGGTAGATGTTGTAGCCTTCGGCTCGTTGACCGCCCGAAGGCGGATCCTGTTGGGATGGACAGCAACCTCTCCACCCTGTGCCCTGGCATGGGGGGGGGGGGGGGGACCTATTAAAATTCTTAAGTTTGAACTGAGGGGAAGGATGGAGGGGTTCTACAATTCATGGGCATTATTCATTATGCACTTTCAAGAACTGGATAGCATCGAACATTAGTTGAGGGGGGGGGGGGGGGGGGGGGGGGGTTGGGAGGAGGGGGACTGTCTGTGTTAATGGTGACTATGGCTGATTCCGGATTCCTTTTTGTCATTTGTTTATGTTAACATGCGGGCTAATGTTTGGGGTTTGGTGGGAGGATGGGTTATTGATATGGGGATTAACATTATATTTTTTACTGATTATTGTTTATTGGTGGGTGTAAATTTTGGAAAAAATGTGAAAAAGGAGAATAAAAATATAAAAAAATAAATACAAAATCTGTGCAAATTTTATCGTGGAAAAAATTTGCAACTAGACAGAATTGACCCGCAGAGAAACAAAGCTCACAAGGTTTCAGTAAAAGCTGGACCAATGTTAATTCTGTATAAAAAAAAAGCAACCACCATTGAAAAAAAATAAAAATACCCACACCGCTTAAATTAACTAATTAATTTTGGGCTGATTTTCTCTAAACAACCTGTCCAAGATGTAATTGTGCAGCCTGAAAAGCTCCTTTGAGGCCTCTTCCTCAATAATAATAATAATTGTTATTGTCACAAGTAGGCTTAATTAACACTGCAATGACATTAGGGGCCTCACGGTAGCATGGTGGTTAGCATCAATGCTTCACAGCTCCAGGGTCCCAGGTTCGATTCCCGGCTGGGTCACTGTCTGTGTGGAGTCTGCACGTCCTCCCCGTGTGTGCGTGGGTTTCCTCCGGGTGCTCCGGTTTCCTCCCACAGTCCAAAGATGTGCGGGTTAGGTGGATTGGCCATGCTAAATTGCCCGTAGTGTAAGGTTAATGGGGGGATTGTTGGGTTACGGGTTACGTGGGTTTAAGTAGGGTGATCATTGCTCGGCACAACATCGAGGGCCGAAGGGCCTGTTCTGTGCTGTACTATTCTATATCTATTACTGTGAAAAACCCTTAGTCGCCACACTCCGGCTCCTGTTTGGGTACACTGAAGGAGAATTCAGAATGTCTAATTTACCTAACAAGCATGTCTTTAGGGACTTGTGGGAGGAAACCCACGCAGACATGGGGAGAATGTGCAGAGTCCGCACAGACAGTGACCCAAGACGGGAATCGAACCTGAGACCCTGGCACTGTGAGGCAACAGTGCTAACCACTGTTCTACCGTGCCGCCTGCAACCCCTTTGTCTTCAAATGATGGGTGCACCATGCTGCAGAAGGGGAGGGGAAGAGTCAAAAGATGAGCACTGGCTCTTGAAGCCATTAAAATCACAGCTGAGGTCACAGCAGTGACATCTATCGCAGGGAGAAGTGAGATGTTAAAGCAGATGGATATCTAGAGTGAATTTAATCAAAGAAACATCAGTGCTTGTAGAAGGCTACTTTTGAAAGTGCTCATCATCTTTGGTGAGAGCGGGGATTTTGTTGATGTGTACTTCTGAAGTATTTTGAAGCGTAGACACATAGGACCATATAAGGACTGTCCTCATGCAGCAGCAATCAGGGACTTGACCAATCCTGTATCCTCTGGCCTATGATGTTTGACTATTGCTGCTCAGTGATCACCAAGCTGCCCTCCAATTGAACCTGTAGAAGAAAACAAAGGGATAGTGCAATAGAGGGAGAGAGGGAAAGTTGATGCAAGTGGTATGTGGAAAAGCTGGGGGTGAGTTGCTCAGAGGGAGACGGGTATCAGAACATGTACCCCAAAAACATCAACCCCAATGTGAAAGAGGCCTCAGAGTATGAACTCTAAAACGCTCGCTCCATGCAGAGACACGACCAAGACATGAAACTTTATAGAAACTCTTTCACACTCTGTATACTTTCAATGATACAACTATGAATATGCAAATAGTCAGGTTTTGCACTAATAATTTCATTTTCTAACAGGCTAGTGATGAAATTGCCATTAAAAAAAAAATTCTATATTCGTAAAGCTGGAGATCTTCAAATCTCCAGCCAAGGGGCTGTTTAGCTCACTGGGCTAAATCGGTGGCTTTG
Organism: Scyliorhinus canicula; assembly: GCF_902713615.1. Classification (NCBI taxonomy): domain Eukaryota; kingdom Metazoa; phylum Chordata; class Chondrichthyes; order Carcharhiniformes; family Scyliorhinidae; genus Scyliorhinus; species Scyliorhinus canicula. Next base: position 12,995,457 of record NC_052167.1, read on the forward strand.
AAAGCAGGCCAGCAGCACGGTTCACTGTGAACCATGAACAATAACACAATCGTATTCCATGAAAATTCTTTCTGGCTTTAATTCTAAGCACCCTACGCAAATTAATTTGGGGACTTTGGGCTCAGATCCTCACGGATGTGGGAATACAATGAAAAGCTGAACACAATTTAGTTTAGGTGGGCTTTACACATGATCGGTTTGGAAAACAGGAAAATTCCCACTGCTTGACACTGGTTTCGCACAATTACCTTTTCCAGTCCAGAGACTTGGGTTTGAATCTGTCCCAGAATCTTGACCCATGCTGATCATTTTCATTTGACGTATCACTGGCTTAGATTGTTGTCTCGCTGTTTGAAATTTGAACCTTAATGGTAACTTGAACTGCGGAATAGTATGTTTTGCTGGTGGTGGTATATTTATAAGATTATGCTTTTCCTGATCAGTCCCTGACAGTTTCTTGGAAAACCCAAGTGAAGGGTTAAGGTTCATGGTTCAGAATTTGGACTAAATCAGAAGTATTAATTAGGGGGCATGTCCAACATGTGTTAGAAATGTCTGGAGTGTAGCCGGAAGAGATGAATTCCGTTCAGAGGTAATTCCTTAGCATCTTCCTTCGGTAAATCTATCCATGAAATTGCACCCATCGTCTGTAAGAAATTATACCCGCCAGAAGCTGGAATGCCTGTCTGCGACCATTTAAAAGGGTTCAAATTCAGAGCAAAGAAAACGTGAATCACATTCCTATTGATAGAGACCAAGTTAACAAGTTTTGTGGGGGGTTTAATTTCACATTGCTGTAGGGAGGATTTGGGAGAAGCGGAACCTGTAGTCTGAAAGATCACCAGACCTGTAATGTTGACTCAGTTTCTCTCTCCACAGATGCTGAATATTTACAGATTTTTCTGTTGAAATAAATTTTTGCAAATTTGAAAGCTTCCTGCTGGGAAGCATTTTGCAAGAATGAAAATTCATAATGTCAAACAGCAAACTGTACTTTCAGATGGTTGATAAGTGACTTATTCTCCGTATCGACATATTGTTTGCCTTCACTCGAACACTCGGGTGACTTGTCATTTTGTTGAGAAGAGTGCAGGTTGCTGAGAAGAGTTCAGGTTAACGTGCCAGATGTTGAATTGTCACTTCATCAAAAATGTAATAATGTGACATGTAGTCATACTTGAACCTCGAGAATGCACACTTCGACGGGATGACTGTGGGGCAGGGTGTTGGAACTGAATCTGTCAAATCTGAACTGAACCCAATTAACAAATTTGTTTACTTTATATCAGCAAGGGATTTCAAAATTCGGATGTTGGGAAAGTGAAATGTCCACGAGAAAGTATCTAATTGCAGATATTGTTATTATGGCCTTTTCCCTTTTGTGGTTTACACACGATGGATGATCAGCTCCTTTTTGAGTTTAGTACAGAAAAAGTGGAATCAATGTGCTTCACAAAAGAAATGTCTGGTCGATGAGGACTGCACCAGATGGGGCACGGGTTGACAGACGCATAGCATGCCCGAAGAGACGTGAGCTATCAAACAGAGGAATCATCAACAATGTGAGACTCGAAGGGCAGTTGCAGTATAAAATATGTGATCTTCGAGATGTCTTGGATGTGGCACATTCAGTAGAGGTTCTAGGGCTGTTTCTAAATGGAACAGTTTGGTCTAACTAAGAAGTTGTACTTTACCTGTCTTGACACAGGACAACAACGTTTATTGCAGTTCTCTTGTCATAATAGACATCTTTGGATACTGTCCAATTCTGCTTTAAATCCACATGAAATGAACTTACTAATGATTAGGCTCCTGATTGAATTATTGCCAGGATAGAACAAAGAGTGCCTAACAAATCATAGCATCAAGAGTCATTGAAGCAAAGCTCATAATAGGAAGGATATTTTCAATGGTTGTTTTCCAGAAAACGGTTATTTTATTCACTCCACTTTGCATCATGTTTTTCTATAATTTGTATGGATTAATGCTCATGTGCTATCACCTCAACGTTCTGATATGGATATGTCCAGAAAGGGTGCAACAACGAGTTCAGTGGAGAGACAACTCTGGTCTTTCTAAGCAATGTACACTTTATCATATCTTTCTCAGCAATGTTGTAATAATTATACCAATGGTAAAGAATTCATACCTGAAATTCTAATATTGGATCTGGCATTACTCAATTTATACACACTGGGGAAAATACAATTTATTTTAGTGAAACAGTTGAATATATTTGGTACATTTTGGAATTCAGAAGAATGGTGTAGCTTATGAAAATCAAAGCCTTGCTTCTAATGTTTCATTAAATTAATTCAAGAGGATAGGGCTTTGCTGGCTAGGCCAGCATTTACTGCCCATCCCTAATTGTCCGTGGGAATGTGGTGGTGAGCTGCCTTTTTGAACCATTGCACAGCCGGCGGAGCGGACGATCCTGCCAGCAGAGAATTCCGCTGCTTATCCTTTGCATTGATGTACTGGGCTCTTCCATCATTGTGGATGTGGATATTGGTGTAGCCTTTTGCTTGTTTAATTGTCTACCACCATTCATGGCTGAATATGGCAGGACTGCAGAGCTTAGATCTGATTTGCTGATTGTGGCATTGCTTAGCTCTGTGTATCACCTCACTTGTGTTGTTTGGTATGCAAGCAGTCCTGTGTAGCTACATCTCATTTTTAGGTACACCTGGTGTTGCTCTTGGCATGCCCCTGTGCACTTTAAAAAAAAAATTGAAACAGAGTTGGTTCCTTGGCTTGGTGGTCATGGTAGAGTGGGGGACATGCCGGGCCATGAGGTTAGAGATTGTGGTCGAGTACAATTCTGCTGCTGGACGAAGTGCTTCATCTTGCTCAGTGTTGCGTTGCTAGATCTGTCTGAAATCTATCCCATTTAGTAGTGCTAGCGCCACACAACACAATGGCGATATCCTCGGTGAGAAAACTGGACTTCGGCTCCACAAGGACAGATGCATCTGTGGCAAGCAAATTGGTGAGGATGAGGTCTGTTTTTCCTTCTTGGTTCCCTCACCACCAGCTGTAGATACAGTCCATTTAAGATTCCACCAGATCGGTCAGTAATGGTGCTACAGAGCCACTTTTCTGATGGAAATTGAAGTCCCCCACCCGGAGTACGTTCTTACCACCCTCCGTGCTTCCACTATGTGATGGTACATGGTAATCAGCATGTTTGATTTAATGCCATGAGACTTCATGGGGCCTGGAGTAGATGTTAAGGGCTCCCATGACAATGCCCTCTTGGCTATATACCAATGTGCCATCACCTCCCACTTCTGGCAGGACAGAACCAGGGATGGTGTTGGTGGTGTCGAGGACATTGTAAAGTATGATTAGTATGACCATGGCTTGACTAGTCGATGAGACAGCTCTTGCACAGGCCCCCTGTTGATGGGGCTGCGTTTGCTAGGCGAATGCTGGGTGGTCAGTCTGGTTTCATTCCTTTGAGACTCTGTGATTGATTCAACTGTGACTCGCTAAGCTATTTGGGAGTGCATTTAAGAGTTAACCCCATTGTTTCAGATCTGGAGTCCCATGTCGATCAGATCAGGTGAGGGCAGATTTCCTTTCCTAAAGGACATTAGTGAACCAGATGGGTTTTTAAGACGAGCGACAATGGTTTCATGGTCATCATTAGATATTTAATTCCAGATTTTTATGGTAAAACTATCTATTAAACCCAGCTTCCATTCATGATAGAACATGGCACAAAATTCCCTTTAGATCCAACACAAATGGTGCATGTTACTCAATCTCGTACTCATGTTTTAAGAATTGCTTATCTTGAAGTATGATGTCCAGCAAAAGGCATATCATATTGATAATTTAAAACGTGGATTGTGCTGAAATGAAATCGTCTGGACTGCCTTTATTTATTTAAAAAGGGATGCTGATGACCTGTTAAGATGGCTTTCACCTGACTCAGGTGATCGTCTCAACATCAACACAGACCATCAAATTTCTGAATAGTTCTGAATTGAATCATTATGGGTGGGGGTCTTGCCTTTAAATGGACATGCCTAAACAGCACTATTTTTGGATTTCACGCCTGCTATTCTTGAAGCTTACCCAAACACTAAGTCGGTGGACTCCTGGACTCTGTTTTCTGGATTAGGATGTAAGCAGCAAAGCTGACAAGACCAGCCATCAACATATTAAGTGTGACGGATCACTATTTATCTTCTGTTGAATATTCATGCTGATTGACCATGTGACTGAAACTGGTCCTCTGATTCTTTAATCCCACAACTCAAGAGACCTGGGCAGTCTGCAGAATAATATTGACACATCAACAGCTGTAGAGAAAGGCTGTGCCTTTTTAAGAATTCAGACTCAACATTCTTTTAAAGAGCTTCTCCGCTTGTTTTTAAAGCTGAGTTCACCTGTAAAGAATTTGGGTCTCCTGAAAGAAGGAGTGCCTGTCTACATGACTTATTGATCAGTCTTTTCTTTGAAAGAGCCCTGCATTCAATCTGGAATTCCATCCCAGCTATCTGAACCAATATGAAATACATGTCAAGAGTGGGGGGAAAAGCTCCCTTCTTCACTGGACTCTCAAAGACACAATAACTGTTGATTTGATGCTTGTAGGAATGCGCTACCATCTATAATTCTATAATTCTTGAGTTTTGATGTGTGAAGACTTAGTGGTGCGTGTATAAATAAATAACCCTCTTTGTTTCCGCTCTTGGAAGCTTTTAAATTGATCGTCTCTTAAGGGGGTTTAAAAACGGGCACATCTACCTTTTTCAAAAATAAACTAAACTGATTATGGACAGAATAGAAGGAAATTGGGAAGTTTTAATTTATCTCAAAAGTATAGCAGGAGCTGCTATTCTTTAATTGTAGACAGTTAATAATGTTTTCAGGAAATACTGTATTATTTCATCAACTCACTGACATTTGCTTCCCAAGAGTCCTTTTAATTGTAGGGAGAATTAGATTCCAGAGAAGTATGCATTGACCTTTTTTTGAATGCATTCTATTTCAATGGTTTTACAGTGGTGTCCTCTTTATAATCTGTTTTCACTGCTATTTTAATTCAATCTATAAATAAATCTGACCCAGTTTTAACATGTACATATTGGCCAAAAGGCATGTTATTTTCTGTCTTTTGGAGAAGATGGGAAGCATGTAGTGGGCAATCCCACATGATTGCCAAGATGCCACTACACTATAGCATGGTAGGGGATTGTATTTTGCATCCTGGTATTCTACACCACGGGTGCATTGCTTTAGATCATAACCACAAGGTAAAGTGTTGCGAAGAAGCCAAAATGGGGATACTAACTTGCACCCACTTTTTCCCAACCATTTTATTGTCATGTGATCATAATTTGCCAACAAAAGAGAATTCATCTCCCCCTTGACACTCAGCAGCATTACCATTGCTGAATCCTTCACCTTCAACATCCTAGGGGCTTTACCATTGACCAAAAACTCAACTACACCAGCCATATGGCTACAGGAGAAGTCCAGATGCTGGAAAATTCCATGGTGAGTAACTCACTACTTGCCTGGATGAGTGCAGCCAACAACATTCAAGAAGCTCAATAACAATCCAGACAAAGCAACCCACTTTATTGGCATCTCATCCACCACCTGACACACCCTTCACTGACACACTGGCAGAAGCGACAGCCATCTACAGGATGCATTGCAGCAACTTGACATGCCTCCTTCAACAGCATCCTTCTAACCCTATGATCGTATCCACCAAGATTAAGAGCAAGGGCAGCTGACACATGGAAACGCCACACCTTCAAGTTCCCCTCAAAATTGCATAGCACTCGTGACCTGGAACTAATATTGCCATTCCTTTAGTCTTGTTGGGCCAAATTCCTGGGACTCCCTCCATAACAGCACTGTGGGATGAACCACACCAGATGAACTGCAGTGCAGACGGCTAACCATTTACTTTCCCCAGGACAAGTAAGGATGGGCTACAAATATTGGTCTTCCCAGTGCCGCACACAGCAATGTTTTTTGGAGCTTTACTGCCACCACTTTCACTTCTGTCACCGTCCTTTAAATCCACTTTATTGGAAACGATTGAGCTTTCATAGATTTTTATCAAGCTAGACCCAATCACACAGCAGAAGGACAGAGACCAATCATTGATCAGTGCAGTAAGACCAGATGGCATGGTGGATTCATACTTGATGATTCTCATAATTATGCTCGTTTTAAGTAGGCTTCACTTTACATAACGCTGCACTAGTCAGCAATGAGCATTCCTGCTTTCTACACAGTGACATTTTAAGTTGCTGGCAGGCAGATTGCTTGTTGGAGAACATACACATCACTGAACCTGTTAAATATTCTTTCATCATTTAGTCAGAGCTAGAGGGGTAGAGATAGAAATGGGAGCTTTTGAAATCTCCATTCTAATTACTCTGCATAAGCTGTTCTGTAAGTTGCCAGCACAACTATGTCTGGTCAGGGTTAGTAACAAAGTTGATAGTCTAAGGGAAATCTGTGGTAATTCAAATAATAAAGGTCATAATTGGTTCCTTAATCTCACAACTGGATGCTGGATTTCTCCTTATTTAGTACCCTGAGAAGTAAGTAACTTGACACCGAAATGTCCAGCTCTGACCTGTAATCTGGCTAGTGAGTGCTCTCTTTATTTTGAAATGGTCCATCCTGGAGTGCCACCTATGGTCACAGAAACGCCTGTCTGTTCTTGTAACCAATGAATTTCCTATCACTAATGCTCTTCCATTCTTCTTCCTCTCCTCCTCCTGTTGTACAAATGAGCTGCTTGTGGTGCCATAAACCTGGCTCTAACTGCGCCCCTCTAAAGAACCAGCAGCCTTACCAGCTTCCAAAATGGAAAGCTGATTTCTGAGCGGGACTCCTGCGCCGACTGCCTCATGCTCACCCTCTCTGCCTCCAGACCCTTGAGCTGCAGTGTGACCGCCTCTCTGATTGTGCTATCCACGTAGCTCTCAGCCTCGCCGATGCGACGCAGTGACCCCTGTCGCCTGACCCAGCTGGCCTGGCTGCCACTGACCCTGGAAAATACTTGTGGCCCATGTTGATTTAAATAGATTTGTTGGAATTTTCTCTAGGAAGGCATCCTGGGTGATGGAACTAATCCCTGCTCGAGACTGAGACGGTTGCAGCCACAGGAGAGGCTGAAGGAGAGAGCCAATTTTCATTTTTTTTTAAAATGAATAAATCTCAGGGTTATGACCGCAGACGATCTCTCCATGATTGATTGCACTCCTCAACGGGGCCGTTTAACATTTGAAACACCATCCACGCACAAGGAACATGCTGGCATTCCTTACATCCTGTGTTACTATGACAATAATGGAAAATATGAACTAATTGCGTCACTTCACAATTATGCTATTTGAATACACTTGCCCACACTTCGGCTGACACATTCAACAGTTATCATTCTTCTGCTGGTGAATTCTGCAGGTGATCATGATTTATGGGTAAACAGTGTCCTGGACAAGTATCTGTCCTTTTGCTGACCGCAGATCCAAGGGGCTTTTCACAGTAACTTCATTGCAATGTAAGCCTACTTCTGACAATAAAGACTTTTACATTTTAAAATTAAAATTATCCATCTGAACTTGGACCGAATCCTAGTGAACAAAATCAAGCTGTAATGTCCTGATACTATGACTGATAAAGCAATTGACTCTTCCTTTTGTGCTGCTAACACAGTAGACTGTGTGAATATCATGCTGAAACTGTGGTCAGAATGCATTTTATGAGTACTGTTATGACCGAATCACAAAGGGAACATATGCAGCCATGGATCAAAGAACCATGAAATTGATCCCTTCATATGATGGTTGACTGGAGACGGTTGAGCTATTCATCCTTCAAAGGAGTCAACTTGAACGAGCTAACGGTTCAAGCCCAGATTACCCTTTGTCAAAGCTTTGACTCGACATTAGTTCTTTTCTCTCCCTACAGATGCTGCCAGACCTGCTGAGATTTTCCAGCATTTTCTTTTTGGCTTCCAGTTTTCAATTTAATTCAGAAAGAGACACTTGCCCATTTCCTTTTAATAGAATTAATCGGCATGGAGTGAACTGCTTTTGCTGGAAATCCTAAGTGCTTTGTAGCAATAAAACAAACCTTCTTCTAAATTCTGGCTTTGCTTGAGGCTTGTTGATTTTACACCACTGCCATCCAATTCTCTGATTGAAATCTCAAGTGCTCTATCCACGTCCCTCATCGTTTTAAAGATCATATCAAGTTGTCTCAAGTATCATTTTCAATAAAAAATGATTTAAGTTTGGTGCCCCAGGTGCTGAAGCTACCACTGCCCTTTGCTATCTGTCCTGTTGTCAAAGTCCTTTTAAAGTTAGGTGCTCAAAACTGCTCACCAACGTTCCAAATTTCACCCAACCAGTGATCTGTGCAAGATTGAAATGATCAATTTTGATTTATAGCCAAAAGTCCACCAGGTTAGAGAATGATTATTCCTTTGTGCTTATAAAAAAACTAATTGTTTATGGTGGCACAATTGTTAATCTGTTTTTAACTGCTTTGCATTGACCAGATACTTTGAGCTAGTAGTTCAATGCAGCTCAGTTTCCATTCATGGTGTGAATAACTGCAATAGCAATTATTTCAAGAATGACCTATCTTTCAGCTCTTAGTAAATTTTTACACCAGATGGGAAATAGGAAAATAAATTTTTTTTAAAAGGATTTTGTTGAAATTCTACCAACCTGAATCAACTATATCTTCTACGTGATATAGTCTTCTGCGTGATGTAGAAGTTATAGTGATAGACTTGGAATTACAGGCGAAGCAAAGATTAAAGTGTCCAGGAAGGGGAAATGGTGGGGTTAAACTGTTTATGTTTCAGTGCAACGAGTATTATAAACAAGGTACATAAGAACGTAAGACCATAACAACTAGGAGCAGAGTAGACCGTCCGGCCCTTCGAGCCTGCTCCGCCATTCTATAAGATCATGGCTGATCTATTCGTGGTCTCTGAACCACTTACCCGCATTCTCGCCATATCCCGTAATTCCTTTATTTTTCAAAAAAACATCTACCCTTTCTTTAAATATATTCAATGAAGTAGCGTCTACTACTCCTTTCGGTAGGGAATTCCATACTTTAACCACCCTCTGAGTGAAGAAGTTCCTCCTTGATTCAGTCCTAAATCTGCCCCCCCTAATCTTGAGGCTATGCCCTCTTGTCCTACTTTCACCTACCAGTGGAAACATCCTTTCTACTTGTATCTTATCCATTCCCTTCAAAATTTCATATGTTTCTATTAGATCCCCCCTCAACCTTCTGAATTCCAGTGAATATAATCCCAATCTACTCAGCCTCTCTTCATACGATAACCCCCTCAACTCAGGAATCAGCCTAGTGAACCTTGGATGAGGTAGATGAGTTAAGGGCGAAGGTAGACACATGGCAGTAGGATGTCATTGCTATACCGGACACTTGGCTAAAGGAGGGGCGAAATTGGCAGCTCCATATCCCTGGTGATGTAATCTTCAGACACGAGAGAGTGGGAGACAGAAAGGAGGGGGAATAGCACTAATGGTTATTAAAGAATCTATTCCAGTTGTGAGACGGGATGACCTATTAAACAGGTCAACAAACGAGGCTTTATGGCTTGAACTTAGAAATAAAAAAGGGCCAGTCACATTAGGAGTATACTGTAGACCCCCAAATAGTGAAAGGGAGATAGAAGAACAAATATGTAGGCAAATTTCAGCCTGTAAGAATAAGATGGCAATAATAGTAGGAAAACTTAACTATCCCAATATCAACTGGAAAATTTCTTCAAGTGGTGTTCACAGTGCTCGGTATTGGGACCTTACCATTTGTATTCTATATTAACGATTTGGACTTGAACGCGGGGAGCATGGATGGAAAATTTGCAGACATGGGGGCAACATGGTGGCACAGTGGTTAGCACTGCTGCCTCACCGTGCCACCGACCAGTGTTCGATTCCGACCTCTGATGACTGTGGAGTTTGCACATTCTAACCGTGTCTGCATGGGTTTCCTCCAGGTGCTCTGGTTTCGTCCCACAGTCCAAGATGTGCATTAGGTAGATTGGCTATGCCAAATTGCCCGTAGGTGGGGTTACGGGAATAGGATGGGCATTGGGCCTGGATGGGGCTGCTCTTTCAGAAGGTCGGTGCAGACTCGAGGGGCCAAATGGCCTCCTTCTGCACGGTAGATAAGGTTGTAAAGAAAGCATATGGACTACTGTCCTTCATCGGCAGGGGTATAGAATATACAAGTAAGGGTATAACACTTGCGTGGCCAAAACTGGAGTATTGTGTGCAATTCTGATCACATTACAGGAAGGACGTAATCACTCCGGAGAGAGTGCAGAAGAGGTTTACAAGAATGTTGCCAGAGCTAGAAATGTGTAGATATGAGGAGAGATTGGATAGGTTGGGGTTATTTTCCTTGGAACAAAGAAGGTTGAGAGTTGACTTAATTGAGGTGTCCAAAATTATTGGTGGGGGGGTGGAAGAGAGAGTGGACAAGATAAAATTGGTTCCCTTGGTGGAGATTTCTAGGACTAGGGGACATAGATTCAAGATAAGTGGCAGAAGGTGTGGAGGGGACATGGAGAAGAACCTTTTTACCCAGAGTTAGTGAGAGTCTGGAATTTGCTGCCCAATTTGGAGTCAGAGACCCTTTTTTAAAAATCAAAAAACAAAACAAAACCTGGATCTGCACTATAGTGCTGTAAGCTACAGGGCTGTGGACATAGGAATTAGGAGCAGGAGTAGGCCATCTGGCCCCTTGAGCCTGCTCCGCCATTCAATGAGATCATGGCCGATCTTTTGTGGACTCAGCTCCACATTCCGGCCCGAACACCTTAATCCCTTTATTCTTCCAGATTTCCACCCAAATGGATTCAACCTTGTCCTCCATAGCACTGGTGTCATCCCTTACTATTGCCCGGATGTCATCCTTAAATAACAGAGCTACACCTTCCACCCTTACCATCCATTCTGTCCTTCCGAATAGTTTGATACCCTCGGATATTTAACTCCCAGTCGTGACCATCCTTTAACCATGTTTCAGTAATGGGCACTAAATCATAGTCATTCACGATGATTTGCGCCATCAACTCATTTACCTTATTCCGAATACTATGAGCGTTCAGGTAAAGTACACTTATGTTGGCTTTTATACCTCAGTTTTGAATCTTAACACCTCGATCAGTAACCTCTCCTAAGTTATATTTCCTCTTAACTTTTCTCCCAATTTTCCTTGTCATTGAACCCATAACTTCATGTAACAACCTGCCGCATCGCTTACCATTTATGTTTTTACTTCCCGTTTTATTCCTTTTGGTATTACTGGGCCTATTCACCTCAGTCACTGTACCTTGTACTGTCGCCCTTTTTGATTTTTCACTGTCTTCTCTGCCTTGCACTTTCCCCCTTACTGCCTTTTGTTTCTGTCGCTGTTTTACTACCTTCCGACTTCCTGCATTGGTTCCCATCCCCCTGCCACATAGACCGGGTGCAGGAAGGTGGGATTAGAAAAGTCGCTTGGGTGTCCTCCGGCTGGCCGAAGGGCCTCCTCCTTCCGCGCTGTAACTTTTCTGCGGTTCTCTGACGAGAACTTTGTTATTCTTGGGGGCAATACTTACCAATAGTTGTCAGCCATATTCAAATGAAATGAACATCCCTTTCTATACCATGGAGAATCACAGTTTTCAAACATCCGCAGCAACTATGTGCAACGCCTTGATGTATTATGATTTCGGAACATGCATTTGATTTGAGATTTCCATGGCAATTCTCACTGAAAAGGAGAATGAGCTGTTAGGTTCAAATTGGAAGAGTGGAAATAAAAAAATAATGTGTTCATTTACAGGCCGTGTTGAATTGCCTCTTTGTGCTTGAAGCACGGTATTATTAATGGAGGATAAAGCAGGAATGCCCTGAACTCTGGAATTTCCTCTGTGCCTCCCTGTCTCTCTTTCCTCCTTTTTAAGGTGCTTCTTAAACCTTCCTCTTTGACCAGGCATTTGATCATCTGTCTTCACCCAACATGGCTTGATATCAAATTTGTTTAACACTGCTGAAATTGATTGCGGCATTTTACTTGCATTTAAGTGCTGCGACAGTTGAAGTGCTGTGTTGGCGGCGATTCAGCATGAGCATGAAGGTTATGGAAATCCACGAGTTGATTTCTATCATGCGGGTGCACAGTCTCCTTAAATTTAATCACTTTTATTCTGAAAGCAAAAACCACAGCTGCCTTGCATTTTCTTGCCACGGGGTCTGCAAGTTCTTGGTGAAGGTTTAAACTGCCAATGTTGAGAGAGCAATGTCTAGTTGTTTTCAGGGTATGATTGACACTTTTGTGGTATGTTCTTTACACTTCATTCATTTCCCCATTTCTGGGGCCCCCGCAAGGCTGCGTACATAGCCCCCTACTATACTCCCTATACACACACATGAACAATGGTATATAGTAGGGGGAATGGCTGAATTTAGCTCCAAGTCCATCGACTAGTTTGCTGATGACACAACCATAGTGAGTTGGATCTCGAACGACAAGTCGGAATACAGGAGGGAGATAGAGAACCTAGTGGAGTGGTGTAACAACAATCTTTCCCTCGATGCTTGCAAAACTAAAGAGCTGGTATTTGAATTCAGGAAGCAAAGTACTGTAAACACACCTGTCTGCATCAACAGGACCGAGGTGGAGATGGTTGACGGCTTCCTAGGTGTGCACATCACCAAACATCTGTCCTGGTCGACCCACATTGACGCTACCACAAGAAAGCACAACAGCGTCTATACTTCCTAAGAAAATGAAGGAAATTCGGTATGTCCACACTGACAACTTTTACAACACAGTAAGAAGTCTAACAACACTAGGTTAAAGTCCGCCAGGTTTGTTTTGAACCACTAGATTTTGGAACACTGCTCCTTCCTCGGGTGAATGAAGAGGTGGGTTCCAGAAACACATATATAGACAAAGTCAAAGATGCAATATGAAACTTTGAATGCAAGTCTTTGCAGATAATTAAGTCTGCAGGTCCAGACGGAGCAACTGGAGAGAGGGATAATCACAGGTTAAAGAGCTGTGAATTGTGTCAAGCCAGGACAGTTAGTAGATTTCGCTAGCCCAGGCAGATTGCCAGGGGGTGGGGGGTGGTATATGTAATGCAACATGAATCCAAGGTCCCGGTTGAGGCCGTACTCGTGTGTGGAACTTGGCTATGGTTTCTGCTTGACAATTCTTCATTGTTGCATGTCCTGAAGGTCAACTTGGAGAACACTTACCCGAAGATCAGAGGCTGAATGCCCTTGACTGCTGAAGTGTTCCCCAACTGGAAGGGAACATTCCTGCCTGCCGATTGTCGTGCGATGTCTGTTCGTCTGTTGTCGCAGTGTCTGCATGGTCTCGCCAATGTACCACACTTCAGGACATTCTTTTATGCAGCGTATGAGGTAGACAATGTTGGCCAAGTCGCACGAGTATGTACCTCGTACCTGGTGGATGGTGTTCACACGTTTAATGGTGGTACCCATGTCAATGATCTGACACATCTTGCAGAGATTGCCATGGCAGGGCTGTGTGGTGTCGTGGTCGCTGTTCCGAAGGCTGGGTAGTTTGCTGCAAACAATGGTTTGTTTGAGGTTGCGCGGTTTTTTGAAGGCAAGTAGTGGGGGTCTGGGGATGACCTTGGCAAGATGTTAGTCTTCATCGATGACATGTTGAAGACTGCAAAGAAGATGTTGTAGATTTTCCGCTCCGGGGAAGTACTGGACAACGAAGGGTAATGTGTCGGTTATGTCCAGTGTTTGTCTTCTGAGGAGGTCGGTGCGGTTTTTTGCTGTGGCACTTTGGAACTGTAGATCGATGAGTTGAGCGCCATATCCCGTTCGTACGAGGGCATCTTTCAGCGTCTGTAGATGTCTGTTACGCTCCTCCTCGTCTGAGCAGATCCTGTATATACAGAGTGCTTGTCCATTGGGGATGGCTTCTTTAATGTGTTCAGGGTGGAAGCTGGAGAAGTGGAGCATTGTGAGGTTATCCATGGGCTTGCAGTAAAGCGAAGACCTGTAGACTTAAATACCTGCAAAGACTTGCATTTAATGTATCGTATTACATCTTTGACTTTGTCTACAGATATGTTTCTGTAACCCACCTCTTCAATCACCTGAGGAAGGAGCAGTGCTCCAAAAGCTAGTGGTTCGAAACAAACCTGTCGGACTTTAACCTGGTGTTGTAGAACTTCTTACTGTGCTCACCCGAGCCCAAAGCTGGCATCTCCACATCACAACTTTTACAAGTGCAGTATAGAAAGCATCCTATCTGGCTGCATCACCGCCTGGTATGGCAACTGCTTGGCCTAAGATTGCAAGAAACTTCAGAGAGTCGTGAACATCGCCAAGGCCATCACACAAACCCATCCATTGACTCTATCTGCACCTTCCGCGGCCTTGGGTCCTCGGGCGCCATGAGGCAGCAGTGCTAACCGCTGCACCACCGTGCTGCCCCTTTGCCATACTTTTGACCCCTCCAGAGTAAGTAAAATGTTGAAGACAGAATATTGAGTGGTGTTGTTCTATTTGGGAGGCCAGTGGTGAGTTTATTTTAGAAGTTGAGCCTGGGTGTAACAAAAAGATGGAACTGAGCAACATCATTTGTTGCAAATTGAAGACAATACTGCGCAGCAACTTTATTGCCTGGCCCTCCAGAATTGTGGACGAGGAGGTAAGAACCCTTGCTAATGGGCATGAGCTTGGATGGGAATAACTTTCTTGCCAAGGTTTACTCCTCTTTCAAAGCATCAACTTCCTTGCTTGGCTGTTGTTTGATGTATGAGGACCTTCTAGTACTTTGCTCAAGTGGCTGTCGTTCACATCTGAGTTTTGACAATGAGTGCTCTTGATCATGAGAAGAATTACAGCTGAGCCGGACCTGTCCTCAACCAGTCTACCCACATGTACTTCCAGCAGGAGCCACTGGAGACTGAGATCATCTGATTGTTGAATGTTGTCACAACTATCATTTAGGAAACTGAAGTAGAATCACGTTAACGTGCAATTGATTCTGTGGCGACACGTTACTGTTCAAGTTGGGTGTTGATCATTTTGACACTGTGTAGATGCCTAGTGATATTTGGAGGCAAAGAACTTTAGATATATTCATACAGTTCCATTTGAATAGCATTGAAGATAGGTTTATTTAGTCACAGATAGCTGTTTGCAGCACCTTGTTGGTTTGGATACATCTGACACTTAATATGAACTAGAATTTGTGAAATTTGTCATACAACAAAATCGAGCTTAATGTAGAAAACATACTTAAAATTAATTTTATAAGTGTTTTGAAAGCAATCGTCCGTCCAAAACAAAGTAACCAGCATGAGGCAAGATAATTAGCATGCACAAAAATCAGTGGATTTTCTTAATGTTTTCTCAGGAGAGTTTTTCACTGGTCTTTAATCACGATTAATTTTTCTGTTGGAAATGTTGCTGAAAACAGGATATCTGATTGACTTCGTGCTTGGCACAGGATTTGTCCAATACCAAACCTTATTGTTTTGGAAGGAATCTGATCTTGCCACATGCCTCTATGACTGACCTCCAGTAATTAAATGGCAGGCCTGTTCTGACTTTATCCTGTGCTCGCTGTAAGACATTCAGCTTTGAACTTCACATTGTTTAAATATTTATATGAAGAAAAAAGTCACACCAATCCTTTTCAAAAAAAGGTGTTTGAAACCACTGCAGTGTAGACCTCAGCGTGGTGCCAATTAGGTGAAACGCAAGGGAAGATTGCTCACATTTGAAATGGCCAGTTCAGATAAACTCTCCGGTTTTGAGCTAACACACTAATTTACTCCTTAATCTTTTGGAGAACTAACTGGGCTTTCATGATTCTCTCATTAATGATTTATTATTCCCTTTGCCAGCCTTGTAATCAATGTAATGGAAAATTACATTCATTTATGAAATCTCTCCAATGATGGATGGATGGATAAATGCAACAAATTCACTTCAAAAACCATTTGATTTTGGAACACTAATCTGCTTTTATCACCGAGTTCCCATAACAAGTACTTCTAAATCAGGCACACCACAAGCCAGTAATGGACTTAAACTATTTGACGTGGTTGGTTCCTAGTGTGTATATTTATTTTCATAAATTTAGAGTATCCAATTCATTTTTTTTCCAATTAAGGGACAATTTAGCGTGGACAATCCACCTACCCTGCACATCTTTTGAGTTGTGGGGGTGAGACCGACACAGATAGGGAGACAATGTGCAAACTCCACGCGGAGAGCGACCCGGGGCCGGGATCGAACCTGGGTCGTCGGGTGCCATGAGGCAGCAGTGCTAACCGCTGCACCACCGTGCGGCCCTTTGTTTGCCATACTTTTGACCCCTCCAGAGTAAGTCGAATGTTCAAGACAGAATATTGAGTGGCTTTGTGCTGTGCTCTGATAGAAACCAAGAACTGCTTGAGATGCCAGTCCCAGACTGGCTTTGAAACCATGCCCAAGAGGTGAAAGGCTTGTGTTTTCATTGATTCTGTCCCTCTAGATTGAGCTTTAAAACCATCTGCTCCTGTAGCAATTTATTGCTGTGGTAACCTTCCCTCCAATTCGCAGGTTCCTTCTTGTGCGTGGGTGTGTTGGGAAAAAAAGTTGGCATTTTTGTGCACAATTTTGCACCGAGTTCCATTTACAGACTTATTTCCTGTCAAAAACGGAATTTGATTCAAATAACATTTTTTTTGTGACAGTTACCATGGAGTACTGTGGAGGTTTTTTTTTCAGGGAACTGCTGTTTCATTCTAAATATCTGACACATTTTGAGGCTAATCCCATGAGATGGTTTATAGAATCAAATTAGCTGCAGGGTGTTGATGTTTTCTCTATCTTCTTGGCTCCCTTCAGCTGTTCTATATTTTTTTTCTCTTCGCTATCTGACTTTAATATAACCATTAAGAATGTTAGGATGACACAAATTAGTTTAAACACAAGATATATCTACTGAAGCTCAGACTGAACAATGCAAGAATTCGTTGTGTTTTCAACAAGCATCTTGCACTCTGCTTCCTTCGCTGTTTCTTTGTGACACTAGAATGGAAAAATAAAAGTTTGAATATGTGCAAATATTCACTTAATCATGTTTATCTTTATGCTGTTCGACTAGGCCTAAGGCCTTCCTGAGAAGGGCAGCTGCAGCCATCTCCAGTCAGCAGTTGTTTTTTGCAATACTCGCCACCTCTTCCTAATGCCAGCATAAGGCTCTACAGGTGGGGGAGGGGAGGTGATTCTTTCGGGGGCAGTCAGGCTATGGAAATAGCCTGAGCCATGTGATGGAACCATCAATTCACCAGACACGTGTTTCCGATGTGAATCTAGGCTTTAATCGACTTACTTCAGAGCCAGCCTGTTACCTGTCGATGAACTCGTAGTGAACTCAGGCTGACTCTGGACACGGGTATTTATACAGCTGCACTAGGGGAAGGAGTTGTGGGCGGAGTCAAGGGTGGAGCCCAGTACAAGTTCCTGAGTGATCCCAGAGCTACTCCCCCTAGTGGTAAGATAGCACTACTGCGTTTACAAAGACAGTGTGAATTAACATGTATACATCTATATTACATTCACCACACCCTGAAATTTCGGTGAACTCCTCCCTCGCGTGCAGCTCCGTCTATTGGCAGAGCTAAAGAGGAAAATTACCTCTGCTGAAATGAAAGGTGGAAGGTAGCATCTTCATAGGGAGGGGAACGAGGGATTTCCTCTTGGAACAAAAACCATGTACTGATTGTATATGCAAAAACAAATTATTTTGTAGAAATTATTCGATGTGGTTATAAAATTGCTGATCAATGCCCTGTTAACCCTGCCGCCATATGTGTAATTGTGGATGTCAGCTGGGCCCTGGACTGGACTCGGTTGTTATGTATTCTCTTTTTTTCCTTAAATAATTTTTATTCAAATTTTTCAACAACAAATTTTCTCGCAACAATTAAAGTAAACAAGGTGTAAAACTAAACAGAAACGGAAATCCCCCCCCCCCAATACAAAGTAATAAATTAATAACTAATAACAATACAAGAAAAAAAAAATAGCAAAAACACCGTCACAAAAACAAACCCCCTTAACAAATCCCGAACCCCCCCCCGGGTTGCTGCTGAGACTGACCACCCTCTACCCCTCCACCAGGAAATCGAGAAAAGGCTGCCACCGCCGGAAGAACCCTTGTACCGACACCCTCAGGGCAAACTTAATCTTTTCCAGCCTGATGAACCCGACCATGTCATTGATCCAGGCCTCCGGGCTCGGGGGCTTTGCATCCCTCCACTGTAAGAGCATCCTACGCCGGGCTACTAGAGACGCAAAGGCCAGTGTACCGGCCTCTCTCGCCTCCTGCACTCCCGGCTCCGATGCTACCCCAAAGATCGCGAGCCCCCAGCCCGGCTCCACCCTGGAACCGACCACCTTGGACTAAGTTCCCGCTACCCCCTTCCAACGCCGGACATGCCCAGAACATGTGGGTGTGGTTCGCCGGGTCTCCCGAACACCTCCTGCACCTGTCGTCCTCCCCAAAGAACCGGCTCATCCTGGCCCCAGTCATGTGCGCCCTCTGCAGCACCTTCAGCTGAATTAAGCTGAGCCGTGTCCAATGGAGATGGCGTCCTGTGTGGGTACGAGTTTGGGGGCATTGGTGACGGCCCCGCTTCCGCTCCCCCCGGCAAGATATTCCACGAGTCCGGTGGTGGCGGCGTCCCTCAAAATTTGGGGGCAGTGGAGGCGACATGGGGGGGAAGTGGAGGCCTCAGTGTGGGCCCCAATACGGGGCAATCACCGGTTTGTACAGGGGGAATGGATGGTGGGTATTTGAGTTGGCATGGGGCAGGCATCAGGCGAATGGGGGACCTTTTCCTCGATGGGAAGTTTGCGACTTTAGAGGAGTTGGAGGGGAAGTGGGGCCTCCCCCCGGGAATGCCACCTCCGTCACCAATGCCCCCAAACTCGTACCCACACAGGACGCCACCTCCAGCCTCTTCCATGCGGCACCCTCCCCCTCCATCGCCCACCTGCGAATCATTGCCACATTCGCAGCCCAGTAATACCCACCCAGGTTGGGCAGCGCCAAACCGCCTGCCTCCCTTCTTCGCTCCAGGAATACCCTCCTTACTCTCGGGGCCTTCCGCGCCCACACAAACCCCTTCGACGCGGCTCCGATGGCGAGTGTAGTTACCAATGGAAGGAGATCGGAGTACTTTAGGCTCTACTGTGGGACCAGGCAGGGGCGCCCCCTGTCCCCCTTGCTCTTTGCATTGGCGATTGAACTCTGGATATGGCGCTGAGGGAGTCAGGGAGGTGGAGGGGTCTGGTGCGGGGTGGGGAGGAACATCGGGTATCGCTGTATGCGGACAACCTGTTGTTGTATGTGGCGGACCCAGAAGGGGGAATGCCGGGGGTGATGGAGCTGTTGGCGGAGTTTGGGAGATTCTCAGGCTATAAATTAAATTTAGGCAAGAGTGAGGTATTTGTAGTACACCCGGGTGATCAGAGGAGGGAATTGGGAGGCTCCCGTTTAAGAGGGCAGTGAAGATTTTCAGATACCTGGGGTGCAGGTGGCCAGGAGTTGGGGGACTCTCCATAAGCTTAATTTTACCAGGCTGGTGGAGCAGATGGAGGAGGAATTTAAAAGTTGGGACATGGTGCCGCTATCGCTGGCGGGTAGAGTGCAGTCCGTCAAAATGACGGTTCTCCCGAGCTTCTTGTTCCTCTTTCAGTGTTTGCCCATCTTTATCCCTAGGGCCTTTTTTAGGAGGGTGACTAGCAGCATCATGAGCTTTGTTTGGGCGCATGGGACCCCGAGGGTGAAGAGGGTCTTCTTGGAGCGGGGTAGAGATGGTGGGGGGCTGGCGTTACCCAATCTCTCGGGGTATTATTGGGCAGCCAATGTGTCGATGGTGTGCAAGTGGGTGATGGAGGGGGAGGGGGCAGCATGGAAACGGATGGAGAGGGCGTCCTGTGGAGATACAAACTTGGGGGCCCTGGTAACAGCGCCGTGGCCGCTCCCTCCTACGAGGTATACCACGAGTCCGGTGGTGGCGGCTACCCTCAAGATTTGGGGGCAATGGAGGCAACATAGGGGAGAAGTGGGGGGCTTGATGGAGGCTCAGTTAAGGGGGAACCATCGGTTCGTCCCGGGGAACATTAAGGGGGATTCCAAGGTTGGCACAGAGCGGGTACCAGACAGCTGAGGGACCTGTTCATTGATGGGAGGTTTGCGAGCCTGGGGGAGTTGGAGGAGAAATTTGGGCTCCCCCGGGGAACATGTTCAGGTATCTGCAGGTAAAGGCGTTTGCTAGGCGGCAGGTGGAGGGATTCCCTTCGCTTCCCGCGATGGGGGGTGAGCGACAGGGTGCTTTCGGGGATCTGGGTCGGAGAGGGGAAGATATCTGATATCTACAAGGTAATGCAGGAGGTGGAGGAGGCGTCAGTAGAGGAGCTGAAAGCTAAGTGGGAGGGGGAACTGGGGGAACAGATCGAAGACGGGACATGGGCTGATGCCCTGGAGAAGGTTAACTCTTCCTCATGTGCGCGGCTTAGCCTCATCCAATTCAAGGTGCTGCACCGGGCCCACATGTCCGGGTCTAAGATGAGTAAGTTCTTTGTGGGCGAAGACAGGTGTGCCAGGTGTTCGGGGAGTCCAGCGAACCATGCCCATATGTTCTGGGCAAGCCCGGCACTGGAGGAGTTCTGGAAGGGGGTGGCGAGGACGGTGTCGAGGGTGGTGGGATCCAGGGTCAAGCCAGGCTGGGGACTCGCGATTTTTGGGGTTGGGGTGGAGCCGGGAGTGCAGGAGGCGAAAGAGGCCGGTGTGCTGGCCTTTGCGTCCCTAGTAGGCCGGCGGAGGACCTTGCTACAGTGGAAGGATGCGAGGCCCCCAAGCGTGGAGACCTGGATCAATGACATGGCGGGTTTTATTAAGCTAGAGAAGGTCAAATTCGCCCTGAGAGGATTGGTACAAGGGTTCTTTAGGCGGTGGCAACCTTTCCTCGACTTTCTGGCTCAGCAGCAGCAGCAACCCTGGGGGGGGGGGGGGGGAAAGGAGAGAGAGGGGGCGGGAGGAGAGCGGGGGGGAAAGGAGAGGGGGAAAGGGGGGGAGACGATGACTATGTTTGTTTATTTAATTTTAATTTATTTTTAAGTTCTCTTGTTGTTCACTGGGTTTGGGGGGGTGGGGGGGATGTTATACATGCGTTGATACGGTCTTGGGGGTGTTACAGTTATTATGGGGTTATTTTGTTGCTTTTCATTGTTTGGTGTCAAATTTTCTCTAAAAAATTCCAATAAAAATTATTTTAAAAAAAAAGTATGTTTAAAACTGAGATCACTGGATCTTTAGATACTAACGGAATCAAGGCATGTGGCAGAACATTGGAGATAATGTAAATGGTCATCCTTGTTCTTGGTGAATTGCAGAGCAAATAGAGGCTGCCTGGGCTGATTATATTGTACCTTAACCGACTGGAAGGATTTGATTCAATATACAAATTTTAAATTCCAAAAAGTTGCATCATTTTTGGATTGTACTAATTTGACTTAGAAGGCATTTTTAACTTGCGTTGTTGCTATAAAATGAGATGCAGCTCACCAACAATTAGCTCCCAGGGGTAGACGAGCCTCTTAGAATGTTGTTTAGATTGCGATGAATGCTCGATGTCCCAGCCCTTATAGCCATCATAAATCTGTGTACCTTTAGCATTGAGACAACAGGAAGCCATTAAACATCTCCCAACAGTTTACATCTGATGCCTGAAAGGGCTTTCATTCAGTATGCCTAACAGGGAGAATTAACTGGCAGACAGTCTCGGTGCTGTGAACTGCCTGCCACATTTTCTGAGGGGTGGGGGGCACTCAGTGATGCTGCAGAGGTAGAGGGCTCATTGAAGATGGAAACGTGATCGACTAGCAGCTCAGGTGGTCTAATCCTGATAATAAGGGTTGCACTCGAGCCGATCAAGATTGCTCAAAGACCGACGTTGAGGTGCAACCACTTTTTAAAATTAGCACCAAACTGCAAGAAAGTGGCAAAATTTTGGCACAGCAAAGACTGCTTCAGAATCTGTGGCAACTTTAAACTTTTGTGCACAGCTATGTGGGCTTTCAATTTCATTCACCATAACTTAAACTACTCATTTTGTGGAGGATTAAGACCTCAAATGATGCATCATTTGAAAAACGGTCACATTTATAAGTGTCTTATATTCAAACTGACATGAAGGGCCACTGGATAATGGGATACCCCCTGCTTGTTTTTATACACAGGCAATTTAGTTTAACTTCCACCCCAGCTGTCATAGTAATGGTGAACTCCTAATGTCAGTCAAGCAATTGAATCTGCAGAATTGCCAGTAGTCAGTGCCGATCATTTGAATAGACGCACAGATAGTTGTTTGATATCAACATCATTTCAATATGTTGGTATTTTCACATTATGCACCGGTGATATTGACACCGGATGTAGAAATAGATAAACATGTCAGTGCAGCCGCTATGTGAGAAGAATTTAAAATTTTAATGGTTTGGCTAAAATTTGATGTTAAAGGGGTATGCAAGAACTGGCTATGAATTTAACATTACTATGACTATAATTATAATTGAGCAAGGGAAGTTTAAACACCAAATTGCAAGCTATAGTATAAAACAACGGTAATATTAACACCTCAGCTAGACAGCTTCTTCTAGAATTTAAATAGATTCCTCGCGGAAACACTCACTAGATATTCTCTCTGCTTCCATGTGTGGTCTTTATGTACCTTTACATAAAGGGAGCAGTGATTTTCAAACTTTTTTCAGACAACCTACTTTAACCAAATGGCTCACCCATGTAACTAGCCAATAACCAGCTAACTAAATCTAATTGTAGGTGAAATCAAAAGGCACTGTCATGAGAAAATGATATTTCATATGCATTTCACTGTTACATGGTCACATTTACTTCATGTGGCAGGTGAGCCTGCTTGCCCTCATATCTCACTCCAATCATGTTCACAGGATGAGAGGATGCAGAGTTCAACCGGTTACTTACACATTGCCGTCACCTTTGTCAAAGCATAAAATCCCACCTCGCATATGTAGGTCGTTGTGAAAGGCAGCAGCAATGAAATGCTCGTTTTACTCAATACTGGGTACTCCTGGGCGATGCTAATCCAGATTGATGACAACCTTCAGGACTTGAGGTCTGTTTTAAATGTGCTGTCGCATTTCAGGTGCAGCAGCTCAGTCTCTTCCATAGGAGTCAGCTTTAAGTCAATCACTGACTCTGTGTTTTCAAACCTGGCCAGTAGGCTTATCAGCTGCTGGTGTTTCTGACCCTCTGTTTCGGATGAAAAAACCATCTATGGGTTACATGCAGCTTGTCATTACATGTGTAGCAAAGAACATGTTTAGCACAGGAAGAGTGTGAATCAATTTACTAGAAAGGAAAAGAAAATTGCTGCCAATTGCACGTATCTGGCACATTGACCTGTTTATTGTCTAATGTGGTCATATTGTGTACTGCAAAGAGAATATGTATTTCATTTACACAGAGAAAAAAAGGTCCGAGAACCTTTTGTGAAATTAATTTTGATGACCCATTTTTTTAACATCCCACTGCTCGCTTGGATCGTGACCCCCACTTTGAAGCCACTGTTCTGGAGGATAACTTTACTACTCAATATCTGGTTAAAGATAATATGACCCGGGAGTCGATATAATAGCTCCCTTGCTGCATGTGCTGGCTATTATGATGTGTTGCAATTGTGAATTTTTGTCGCGTTTTCAGAAAGCATATTGAAAATCATTCTAGACCGATTATAAAGTAATTAGCTGGGTTATTTTACATAGAATGCATGAATGAGCAGCCATTTATATCCGTCACTCTTTTTGTACAAATAAACCAACAAAACTGCAACTCTGTCCCTATTACAGGCTAAAGTCGGTCGCTATTTAAATCCTTTTACTGTCACCAAACTGTTTACTTTCAGATTAATTAACATAACATCATCCATCCATGTGTTCTCTGCCTAAAGGCAAGTTCTTGGCTCATTGTCTGCTGATGCTTCATCCTGAACTGTTTTCGTGGCAGCTTTTGGCTGTGTGGTTTGCCATTGCCTTCGATTCCTCGGGGAAGAATGGGGAGGCAGGTCTCCAGTCTCTCTCAGCTGGAACGGGAATCAAACCCATGCGGTTGTAGTTATTCTGAACCACATGCTAGCCATCTAGCTAACTGAACTAACTGGCACCCAATGAGCATTGACACAGTGCATTTGTGTCTTCTCATCACCTTGAGTGCATTCTTGAGATTTTGTGTCTTCATAAATTAGTTTCCTGTTGATTGTGTGGAGGAAGTGTTTTTTTTTTACATCTTTCACGGGATGGGGATATATCTGGCCTGGCCAGCATTTATTGCCCATCTATTGAGAAGATGATGGTGAGCTGCCTTCTTGAACCATTGCAGTCCATGTGGTGCACGTACACCTCTGTGTTAGGATGGAAGTTCTAGAATTTTGATTTTAAGTGACAAGAGGGAATATTTCCAAGTCAGGATGGTGTGTGACTTGGAGGGAACATGGAATTCTCATGCATCTGCTTCCCTTGTTCCTCTAGGTTTTAGAGGTGGGTTTGGACGGTGCTGTTAAAGAAGCCATGGTGAGTTGATATTAGATGATGAAATCTCCTCGGTGAATTTTTAATTGGATTAGCTCAATTTAGTTGAAAAGCTTCTTAAGAACAGGAAACACAAAATGCAGCAGTATGTGGAATATGGATGGATGTAATCTGATGATTATTATCAATGAATTCATCCACTAAGCAAGTTCCTCACTCCAATATGTCCATGGCCTAAATTTTGTGCTGAGAATGACCACCAAACCGGCAGCATTCACTGTTGTGACACTACTGAAACTGGCAGCAACTTCTGGAGCCCACATGTGAGCAGACTAATATCGAAAGTGGTGAGGAGCTGCAATGCACTGCCTGAGTGGTGGAAGCAGATTCATTTGAGGCATCAAATTGGATTATTATCTGAAAAGAAAATATGCAGGGCTTCAGGGAGAGAAGATGAGGGAGAAGGCACCTCCAGAGGGGCAGCGGAGCCACAATGGGTTGAACATTTTTTAGTACTCATTCTGTGATTCTATGAAATCCAGATGTTGCTATTACTGATTCAAAGCTTATCCAAAGGGTGTGCTGTTAAGGCTCCCTCCGACTATTCTCCATTGAAATCAATTAAATTAATTAGAACTTCCACTCTTGTAAACATTCTTCAAAATGTCGCACCTTGTTGAATGAGGTGTAACTGGAACTTCATAATTACTGTTGAACTAGCCCTGAAACGCCAATTTAACATTTTGTGGAATGTCAAATTTCTCCACTACTCTTAGAATTTACAGTGCAGAAAGAGGCCATTCGGCCCATCGAGTCCGCACCAGTCCTTAGAAAGAGCAGACCAGCCAAGCCCACACCTCCATCCTATCCCCGCAACCAGTAACCCTACCTAACCTTTTTTTTGGATACTAAGGGCAATTTAGCATGGCCTTTAGCACACTGGGCTAAATCGCTGGCTTTTAAAGCAGACCAAGGCAGGCCAGCAGCACGGTTCAATTCCCGTACCAGCCTCCCCGAACAGGTGCCGGAATGTGGCGACTAGGGGCTTTTCACAGTAACTTAATTTGAAGCCTACTTTTGACAATAAGCGATTTTCATTTTCATTTCATTTCAATCCACCTAACCTGCACATCTTTGGACTGTGGAAGGAAACCAGAGCACCCAGAGGAAACCCATGCAGACACTGGGAGAACATGCAGACTCCGCACAGACAGTGACCCAAGCTGGGATTCAAACCTGAGACCCTGGAGATGTGAAGGACTAGTGCTAACCACTGTGCTACCCATGCCGCCACTGCTGAAATGCATTTATAAAAATTCTATCTTAAAAAATTGTTTTTTTTGATGTGCGCATTTATCTTAATCCAATCATTTATTTCACTCTGAAATTTTTCAATTAAAAGTTAGGGATAGTATGTGCTTTCGGCCTCCTGGTTTGCGTTGTGTGAACGTTGCAATGTGGTTGGTTGCCTGCTTGCTGACATCACTGTTGCTACATGCCAAATCATCCCTTGGACTTGGTGCCAGATTTAAACTACTGTCAGGAATGGTCCAAAAATCACAAGGACTTTTGTGACCCCCTTCTTCGAGGTCATAGGTGAGTCTCAACGTCCTTTTCAGTTTGGAGTTGGAGTTGGGTGGCCTGAAATAAGTTGTTTTGCAACTAGGACTAGACCGGGTAGATGCAGAAAGGATGTTCCTAATGGTGGGTGTGTCCAGAACCAGTCTGAGGATATGAGGTGGACCACTTAGGACAGAAGAGCAATTCATTCACCCAGAGAGTGGAACCTGTGGAATTCATTACCACAGGAAGTAATTGAGGCCAATTCAAAAAGCAGTTAGATATAGTACTTGGGATGAAGGGGATCAAAGGATATGGGGGAACGGTAGGATTAGGATATTGAATTGGATGATCAGCTATGATCATAATAAATGGCGGAGGAGGCTCGAAGAGCGGAATGGCCTTCTCCTGTTCCTATCTTTTATGTTTCTATGTAACAGGATGGCATTGTCAAGGTCATGTTGCTGAGCTATTATTTTCCTTGTTTCTCACGAGATTGACTGAGTACAAACGAGCTTTTTTTGCATGCTAATTTGGTTCTTTGGTTTCAAACATTTGCATGAGTAAATATGAAATTTAAGGACAACTCCTTGCATTGACACAATTAAGGCTGGCCATTGTGTCTGCCAGTACAACTGCTGTCAAAACATACAGCATGTGCTGTATGCACGATTGCTCGCACTGTGAGCCCCAAGTAATTTCTTGATGGAAGCATGTTGATTGCATCACGTTATTGAAATCCAGCCCTAACTGGTAAATTTGGGTCAAATCTGTGCTATTTTTATTCCTACACCATGGCTTGGAGAAAATAAATTGGATTATGTACATGGCAAATATATAGTTTTTGCCACAGGCACCTGATAAGGCATCCAAAAGGTTTAACATCACATTCAAAACATGGCATTGTTGGCAATGCAGCTCTTGCTTATTTATATACTAAATTCAGGAGTGGGCCTCCCACTATAACCTTCTGATTTAGAAATTAGAGTGGTCTTTGAATATTCTTGACCCAATATTTATTGTTAACATTCCTAACATTAATTGCTTGCAATAATCATGAGCCAATTTAATAATGACCGTCCCAGCCTTGTTTTCTGAGATTTTGGGAAGGTTTACTCTTTACCTGGCGAGAACGTTTACTATTTCACCCAATTGGAACAGAAACAACTGTGGGACATTTTCTTCCTCATCTTTATTTCTTTGCACTTTGCAAGTGTTGAGTGCATTGTGGCTAAATTGAGTTGACCGCTGCTTGGTGGGAATGATGGCCATTAACTTGCAGTTTGAATGATTGTAAGTGGGTGAAATGTTTTGTTGAGGTTTTTCACATGTGGTGTATATTGTGCCCAGAGTGTTCAAGCTGGTGAGTCTAAGTCAAAGACATGAATATTATAGTGTGCGAGGCTTAAACACATGACATGCTAGCTGTCAAATTTATTTTATATTATTGATTGGGTAACCACGTGAACCCATTGAATTGTGTAGTCAGAGACTTGAACTGAAGGTAAACTACTGACTATTGGACATCTGAGGGGGGAATGATTAGTCCTTCAGCTTGCTTCTGGTTGCATTGGGAACTTGTATGTGTTTTTTTTGGTGCTTTCCATTCAGCTGTTCTTGGATGTATCCCCATGCTGTAGGGTTCAAAGTCAGCATTGCGCTTTATATCATCGCCTGTCTTCGGTTTTTGATACACGAGGTTGACAAAGCATCTACTGATAGCAATTGGTATGTTTTGCTGAAAATTGCACTTGGTTTGACTGAGACACAGCAATTTCTTCACAGTTTACATCTAGAACATAGAACAGTACAGCACAGAACAGGCCCTTCGGCCCTCGATGTTGTGCCGAGCCATGATCACCCTACTCAAACCCACGTATCCACCCTATACCCGTAACCCAAACAACCCCCCCCTTAACCTTACTTTTTAGGACACTACGGGCAATTTAGCATGGCCAATCCACCTAACCCGCACATCTTTGGACTGTGGGAGGAAACCGGAGCACCCGGAGGAAACCCACGCACACACGGGGAGGACGTGCAGACTCCGCACAGACAGTGACCCAGCCGGGAATCGAACCTGGGACCCTGGAGCTGTGAAGCATTTCAGCATCTGTAAACACAAATGTAATAATGCAGACTTGCAGCTGTTTAATTTAACAGTGAGGTGGAATAAATATTCTCTGGCATGCAGCACAAGAACTCTTGGGAGTTGATTGGCTTCCTGAATCTGCAGTGGAGAGATCTAGCGAGCGATTATCTTTAAGGTTATTGGACCAACTTTCTAACAATGTGATCTATAAAATGGCAACTTTTGAATGTGCATGCAGTGGGCTTCGATTGGAAAGCAGCCGTTAAGAAGCTTGTAGTGGGGTACAGTTTCACCTTTATGCCCTTGGTGCGAAGTACAATCTGAGTATAGCACAGGGAGGAAAGTCAGGTTTAAGGCCCATGGGGCAAAATTTAAAGGAGATGTGCGAGGCAGGCTTTTTACACGAGGGTGGTGAGTGCCTGGAACGTGCTGCCAGGGGAGGTTGTGGAAGCAGATACATTAACGGTGTGCAAAAGGCATCTCGACAAATACTTGGATGAGTATAGAGGGATACGGTACTAGAAAATGCCGAGGATTTTGGCTAAAGGTGGTATCATGACTGTTAGAGGATTGAAGTGTCGAAGGATTGTTCCTGTGCTGTTCTTTGTTGTAACATCACCACCTCTCAATAGATCCCATAATGAAATGAACATAGAACATACAGTGCAGAAGGAGGACATTTGGCACATCGAGTCTGCACTGACCCATTAAGCCCTCACTTCCGCCCTATCCCTGTAACCCAATAACTCCCCCTAACCTTTTTGGTCACTTAAGGGCAATTGATCATGGTCAATCCACCTAACCTGCACATCTTTGGACTGTGGGAGGAAACTGGAGCACCCAGAGGAAACCCACGCAGACACGGGGAGACTCTGCACACAGAGTGACCCAGCGGGGAATCGAACCTGGAGCGATGAAGCCACAGTGCTATCCACTTGTGCTACCGTGCTGCAAATGAATGGAAGGAAATTTGGATAGATTTAGTTAACTACGAGCAATCCTTACCATCTGACCTTTTTTCCGCCCCCCCTCTGCTCCTCCCAGGAATTGGTGAGGACAATGTCTGTCTTCCACAATTGCATGAACAATACCCAAAAATGCGTCTCCCAGAACATACTGTTCATTCTAAATAATCGCTTGCTTTGTGCAGTTGTTAGGGGAAGAGGTGAAAGCTGGCCATCAATAAATCATTTTAAACCACGATTGTGGGATATGGTGAAATCTGAACCGATTTGATTTGATTGCAGCCCTGTAATCACTCCCAAGGGACCTGTTACTCTGTATGAACATTCTAAAATCATTGATTAAATTAAAGCCTTGTAACTGACTCTTGGACATCTGTAGTTCTCTGTATTCATTTCTTGCTTGAATAGGGATGGGCAACAAATGCTAGCCAGCGACTTCCGCTTCCTATGAATGAATCTTAAACTTAACGCTCTTGTAACACACTGCCATTATTGCCGATGTATTAATTTTGGAACAGCCAGTTTTATTTGAGGAGCAGTTGTTCTGTGTAGTATAGTTTTTGCTGACCAAATAAATTTTATAAAATGAATAATGTAGTTTTACGTTTTGGCCGATGGAGGCGGATCATTCTAAAACCATCTGGATTTTTCTTCCATTCATTCAAATTGAAGGAAAATCAGATGGGTTTTTAACTTTTGTGCGATCCTCTCTGAAAGATAGTTCTTTTTGTGCTCTGCGAAGGCAGTGCGTAACATCCAGGCAATAGAAATGAAAATCTACATCAATATATGTACACCAAATGTAAGGGTTATTGTCGAGGAGATTTAATAAATATCAATGATTTAAAAGTTTTTAATCGGTAAATGAGATGAAATCACAGATGCTTTCATTTTTTCAACTAATTAATTCTACATTTGCTTGCAGTCCTTTTAATATTCCATCATTTATCCACTGATATGGTCAGAACATTTAATTGCGATGTGTATTGTGCATGGGCTTTGAGTGGGGCTATAACAAATTTAACCATTCAAGTTAATCTGGATAAGCATCTGGCTATAACATTAAAGGTTATCTCGCTTGTGGACATAACGGTGTGAATTCCATCAAGAACTGCAACTTTTATTTGTATAGCACCTTTTAACATGGTTGAAAAAATTTGACCTGAGCCTGAGACATTAGGTCAGCTTGGGCAATGAGACCAGTTGTGAGGGATGTCCTTAAAAGAGGAGAGAGACAGTGCAAGGTGGGGAAGCAGAACGATTCATAGATGAAATTTCCGAGCTAAGGGCCTTGACAGTTGGAGGTATAAGCACTGATGATGGGCAGTGGCCTGCATGTATCGTCCTCTAGGCCCTTAAGGGAAAAGGTGGATCATTTCGGATGATTCCTCGAGCAGACTGAGTCATTTGGCAGAACACCAAGACCAAGCTTGGCTGGTGGTTAGAAGGGCACTCCCCGTCAGATGCTTCACGCACACCTAAAGTCTCAGCGCCTCTGCATGCTATCCTTGAAGAGGTTGCTTGATGTGCCTTCTCAGAGGCTTTCTAGTGAGAGATGCAGTGGTATTTGTCGAGGCTCATTCCGAGCAGTTCTGTGATGCAAGACTCTGCTCTTTGCCTCTACGGGCAGTTCCCAGCTCGGTGAAAGACACTCTTTGGTCTGCCCTAAACCTGCTGATCTTCCAGTGCAAAGAATTGTCCTCGACCGAGTGTTGCAGACTGGCACATTCCAAGGTCCAGGACTATGTGCTGAGGGATGTATTCAAGCTTGAGGAAGCCATCGTCAAGGCACAATGGAAAAAGGCCACGTTCAGGCTAATGTAGCTCAAGGGGCTGGTAACTGTGTAAAACCCCTCAGACTGTGTGATTAATCCTTACCGTATGGAACTGTATTGTCACAACTCTAAGTGCATCTTGAACAATGTATGCATTTTGAACAGAATTGTACACTCTGCAACAAAAATATTAAAATCGTTGTAATGTTCTCATTACTGAATTGAAGCACCTCAGCAGAGCGCATTGTTCCTAATTAATAAGGGGATCAGCGGTTATGGGGCGAAGGCAGGAGAATGGGGATGAGAAAACATCAGCCATGATTGAATGGCAGAAGAGACTCGATGGGCCGAGTGGCCTAATTCTGCTCCTATGTCTTATGGTCCTATGGTTTTAAAATAATTTTAAAAAAAATCAATTGAGTACCCAATTATTTTTTTTTTAAATTAAGGGGCAATTTAGCACGGCCAATTCACCTACCCTGCACATCTTTTGGGTTGTGGGGGGTGAGACCCTCGCAAACCCGGGGAGAATGTGCAAACTCCACAAGGACGGTGACCCAGGACCGGGATCGACCTGGGTCCTCGGTGCTGTGAGGCAGCAGTGCTAACCACTGTGCCGCCCTGCCACCCTGCAGAGTGTATCTCATCTCTGGAGAAAATTTGAATATCGCTGCACTTTTAAAAAAAATTTAGAGTAGCCAATTATTTTTTTCCAATTAAGAGGCAATTTAGCGTGGCCAATCCACCTAACCTGCACGTCTTTGGGTTGTGGGGGTGAAACCCACGCAGACACTGGGAGAACGTGCAAACTCCACACGGACAGTGACCCAGGGCCGGGATTCGAACCCGGGTCCTCAGCGCCGTAGGCAGCAATGCTAACCACTGTGCCACCATGCTGCCCTTAATCTCGCTGCACTTCTGTTATGTTTTATTTTTCTTTCAGATACTTTATGAATAAAGTATATTTTTGCAACCAAAAGAAACAACACGGTAGCATAGTGGTCTGCACAATTGCTTCACAGTTCCAAGGTCCCAGGTTCGATTCCCGGCTTGGGTCACTGTCTGTGCAGAGTCTGCACGTCCTCCCCGTGTCTGCGTGGGTTTCCTCCGGGTGCTCCGGTTTCCTCCCACAGTGCAAAGATGTGCGGGTTAGGTGGATTGGCCATGCTAAATTGCCCTTAGTGTTGGGTGTGGGTGGGGTTACTGGGTTATGGGGATAGGGTGGGGATGTGGGCTTGGGTAGGATGCTCTTTCCAAGAGCAGGTGCAGACTCGATGGGCTGAATGGCCTCCTGCACTGTAAATTTTATAAAGATGAAATAGTGGCTGATTTGGTGATCATTAGAATAGTTGAATTTGGAGGTGACAAAGGGACGGGTGACGATTTCAGTAGGAGTTAGGACTTGCATTGACACTATCTTCACATTTTATATCAGAAACTCTTTATGGAAACTAGCTGTGCTGCAGTGATACTCTTTCCCAAATGGGGACACCTCTGCTTCCATTATAAATGTGAACTCTTGAATTTATAATGGAAAATAAGGATGTATCATTTTAAAATGGAGACTGAATTATCCATGTGCGAAAGAAAAACACTTTGACAAAGAGTCATCGGACTCCAAACATTAGCTCTTTGCTGCCCCTACAGATGCTGTCAGACCTGCTGAGATTTTCCAGCATTTTCTCTTTCGTTATCCATGTGTGCCCTGGTCTAATTATTCCTTGAACTTTAGCCCCACTTCATCTGTTTCTTGAGAATTATTTTGTGCAGGAAGTGTGGTCACTTAGAAAACAAAACCCTATTTAAAATACTGCTTTGATGTCAGGGAAGTTAAATTTCGCACGCAGTATTTTTTGTCTTTTCAGTTCAGTCCATTCTGTGACGGCTCATGAGTTGGAATATCTAGATATCTAATGAAAAAATTGAAATAATGCAGGCAATAATGAATATTGCACAATGCTTGGCCATAGGCCATACTTCTCGATCAAGCTTGAGGACCAATTGAAATTTGAATGTCGACGGCAGCTTAGCGTTCAAGTCACACAATCCGCTCCATATGTATTAACAACCCCGTAACCTTGGATCGAACGGTGTGTTGTAAGGCAGGTTTCTGTTCCCAACACAGTGGCGCCAAGGAATAGTGGGAGGTAGCTTCCCTGTTTGTTGGATTTGGAGAGTCCATCTTGACTAGACCAGCAACAGGATAATATCAAGACGTTTTGCTCTGGAATGGAACGAGACATTGATGATTCCGTCTAAGCTTGTGCTAGGCCCGGCACCAAAATAGCACTGGGAACAGCGGTGCAGGGGAGGACTTTTAAAAGAGGTAGAAATAAAGTAAATGTGTAATCAGTTACACTACCCGAGGAGATATGACACTATCTATAATTCAATTATTTGTTTAGATCAGAGTTGTCAAACCATTTGATTTGTTTCACTGTCGGGTCCATTTCAATTGAAGCTTTGACATAATGATACAGCGATGATATCTCTTCCCAGTAGCACAAATCATTTCATCCTTTGGACGAGTCGATGTGCAAATAGTTTAACATTAAAAAACAAAAGAGACTTGAGGGCTAATGTGCTCGTGCAGAGACGACACCTGGCCTAGATTGGTGTCCTTTGTGTGACATTGAAAGCTGTGTATCGACCTCTGTATCTGAATTGAGTTCCTGAAAACCTGCAGGGATGGATATAAACAGCTTAGCAGTCAGATGAACGATGCTTCAGACTCTAGTTTGTTAAATGCATATAGCTCAAAGTTTAACGGCAATCATAGCTTTGCCAGGAAGGGATTGCTTTGGCAAAGGAGCAATAAAGACAAAGCTCGGAATGTTCTGATTTTGGGGTAGTGCAGTGCGCAGAACCCACCCCCCACCAGCAACTCGTTTTCTTAAAAGTAGCACCCTGATTTCTTTTAAAACCTGAAAATAGAAACACCACCCCCTCACTCATGCAACTGCCACCTCCCCCAACCACTGAACTCCACTGCTCCTAACACCATCATGGTGCCCAGGCACGGCCTGGGGGCAGTTCCAGGGTAAATCCTGGGCATGACCATCTAGTTCCAGGGTAAATCCTGGGTATGACCATCTCTGCCCTGGTGCTCCTCCAGGTGCGTTCTGCTCACCAGGTGCGGGTCGTGGGGACCTGTCATTATTCACGTTGATGGGGCGGCACGATGGCAGCAGTGGTTAGCACTGCTGCCTTACGGCGCTGAGGACCCGGGTTCGATCCAGGTCAGTGTTCGTGAAGTGTTTGCACATTCTCGCCGTGTCTGCATAGGTGTAAATCCAACAACCCGAAGATGTGCAGGGTAGGTGGATTGGATACGCTAAATTGCCCCTTAATTGGAAAGATTTTAAAGATTGACGCCGCTGTGCCCCGATGTGAATGGACAATCCAATGGAGGTGAGGGACTGCCAGGTGTAATGCCCTGATAGTGATATTTAAATCTGTGCAAATGGGGGTCCCGACTTTCAAAGTTGGGATTTCTGTTACATCATTGGAGGGGGGGGGGGGGGGGGGGGGGAAACAGGGGGCATACAATCGATCAGGGAAATCCTGCCGGTGTAAAAGCCAGTTTGGAAGTCCCACAGGTTTTTCTGCCTCTGCCGCTGCACCCCCCCATCCCCCGAAAACGGGAGCGAAAAATCCTCCACAAAGTATTCCTTTTCCTTGAGATGGCAGTGCTCATGCAAAGAAGTGAATTAACTTAAAAACACTCTTAGTCACCAATGATATAATTATATTGGCAATTCTATACCAGAATTTTCAGTTGCCCTGGAATTATATTGATGTTGTATTGGCTTCACAATGATTGGAACGGTTTGGCTGCTTTTCAAGGTGGTAGAATCTTACAGTACTGAAGGAGACTCTCGACCCATTGTGCCTGTACTAGCTCTTTGAAAGCAATCCAGTTGGCCCCATTCCCCCATAACCTTGCATTTTAAAATTTATTTTTCAAGCATTTATCCAGTTCCTTTTTAAAAGCTATTTAAAAACTTGCTTCTACCACCCTTTTTCGGGTCGTGTATTCCAGATTACAAAAACTCTTAATATAAATTCTCGTTTTCTTGTGTTAATTTCAATAAATATCTTTAAATCCTCGTTGTCTGGTTACCAATCCTCCTGCCAGTGGAAACCATTTATCCTTATTTGCTCTTTCTATTTGCATTGTGGTATAATCAATACAAGCTCCAGCTACTTAATGAAGAATGTTATTGCTCCAATTCAAAACTAAATATCAGCTTTTCTCTCAAGGGGAAACCCTTCATAAAGAAATGAGATTGTTTTTTTTTCCCCACGTCTATCATGGGACGCTCCTATTCAACCAAGTCACCAAAGCAATATTGAAAAGCTTTACATGTGGATAGATGCTTTTGTGAAGAAGGCTCCAAGTTGGTGACAGATGCGCTTAATGGATATTGACATATCAGATTTATGTAATAAACAACATTTTTTTTGTTGCAAATGTTAACCATGCACATCCTTTCAAAACCAAACAGGGCAGCTGGCAGGAATAGTTGATTTATAACAGAGGAAATTGACCTGGAAATTGACTAAGTGTTAGATTGGTGATGAAGCGAGGCTACAACTCAAAAATACTCCTAAATGAAATATTGTGATTGTATTTCAAGATGCATTTTATTTAATTGTAGGTCATCAGTTGGTTTAAGTGAGGCTTTTTTCATTGCAGAATGGGTGTTTTTAAATTAGAAGTGTAATTAAAACCTGCCAAAATCTGGAGATGTATTGTGCAGGGAAATGACTGCAAGATTTGTCAGAGGCAGCACGTGTAAGGGTCCAAGAATTGGATGAGGGTTACATGACACCGGGCCAAATCTTCTAGTATCAAGATTGCCCAATGTACCACCAAAGATGCGCATTGGGAGCCTGCGGGTGACCTGATGCGCTGACCTATGTGGCAATTGCCTGGGAAGCTTCAGCTCCTGATGTGCAATTCCCCTGCTCCTGGGGACTCTCAGCAAATGTCTCTGACTCTGATCTGGAGTTGGAGACTTGAGGCAGGTCCAATGTACTGAACTGAATAATTACCCAGGGAATGTTAAACGGATTAAAACCAAGTCTAACCCCTGGATAACTCCAGAACTGGCCGCCCTAATTGCTCACAATGACCCCTCCTACCATCTAACCCGACCCAAAAATTCCCCTCTATTACCTGACTTGCCAACTTAGCCCACCTACCTACTCTGCCACCTCACCCACCCTACCCATTTACTCATCCATGCATTAACATTCAAAGTCTGGACATTGAAACTGGCCGTAGTACGGCTCGTGCTGTAAAAAGAGGCTTTGTCCTATCCTCCCTTGGCTTCACTCTGCGTTGACTGAGTTCCCTGGATGAATGCTGTGCCCTGCACTCACGTCTCGAACGCCCCAGAAGAAATCCAATGCAGTTGGAGAGATTTTCAAGTGGATCGGAAGACCTAGGTCATAGTATTTATAGTGACGAATCGGGCCATTTGGCATCACAGCTCCATGTGCTGGTGTTTATGGTCCACATGAGCCCCCTCCCAACCTTATTCATTGTGACCAGCTCCCTGTCATAAGCTGTGTGCTAAACCCAGACACCAAATATCACTGCAGCTTGGGTCCCGGCAAACATACACATCGCTTGATCACCGCAGATCTACCTGCATGCCAGTCCCTTAGCTTAGAGCTGCATGCCTGCACAGTGTGGACATCTCCACCATTTAACCAGTTGCCACCCCCCTGGTGGGAGATTACAAGGTACAACCAGTGAGATAGGACGGGGTGGGGGGCGGAAACATGTTCATGTGTCATCTCTCTCTCTTCTCCTCCTCTTTCCCCCCCCCCCCCCACCCAACCGAGAGACAGTTCAGACTGGTTGTGCGCAAGTGTTTAATTGTGACTATTTACAATGTGTGCCCTCCCTCCTTACTCTCTACTACTCCTGTGCCAACATATGTTGTCACTCTTTTGCAGCCTCCCACGTGTTTCCCCTGACAGCACATCAGGAGTAGAGGTGGCCTGCTGCTTGTCCCGCCCTCTGTCCAGTGGTGCCCTTGGCATTCACACTCCAGAGGACCTGGGCCTGAATGGGCCCGGCTGACTTTCGAGTGACAATGTATCACTCTGTTCTGTCCACTGCCCAGCAGATGCTAAATGTCAGGTTGGGGGGGGGGGGGAGAGAGGATTTGGAAGTGCTGAGGCACCGTCATGGGTTCCATCATTTCCTCCTCCCTTGGGGTGCTAGCTCGCTGCCGGACTACTTCATGGGAAGGAGGAGAGGCCGGAGTGAGCTTTGGGGGCCCACTCTCACCTGGCACTGCCAGTCCTGGAGGCCTGCCCTTGACTGAACCATGGTGTCGTTGCCCTTTGCTATGGAACTCTGTGACTGGGTCATGCTCCTCAGTGAGTGAGCCATGTTCCTCGTGCCTCTGTAATGCCCCTTTGTGACTGTGGCACGTCCCTCTGTAACTGGCTGAGTTCAGTCAGCACCCAACTAATACTCTTGATACCCTCAGCCATGACATTTTGCGAATTGGCCTAGTTCTGGTGTGCTGCAGCCATGTCCATCTGGGCCCTGGACATGTTCGCTTGTGACTGGGTCCTCTTGTCCTATCCCTCAGCTATGGACAGCAGAGTGCGCGTTCCATTTCCCAGTCCAGAAATCTTGGAGCAGGCCTTTTTTCTACCATCTTCTTGATCGGAATGACTGTCTGTGGTGAGCGGAGCGCCTAAAAGCTGCTCCGGCATGTTGGGCTCTGAACGCGAATCCTGACTCCAGCGAATCTAACACCGGTGGGGCCGGGGCTTGGGTGGGCTGCGTGTCTGCCCTTTTGCATGACCCGGATCCCTCCTGGCCCCTGCGTTCCAGCAGGAGGGCACAGTTCCCGTGATTCTCCACCTGCGGCAGTACTTAGACCCCAAAACGGAGAATCCAGCCACAAGTCTGGAAGGGCAAAGCCCAGCTCCACAGAATCGCCGTGAACTTTGAAAGTAATTTGCTGTCTCACCACAGTGTAACGCCGTGCACAACATCTTTCATGCCTGACCTGGAGTTGTCAGGCTGCAGAGCACCCAGCCCACATCCTGCTCTGGAAATTGATCTCCACAAAGAACTGTCAACAAGAGAGTGGCTAATTCAACACTGCTAATTTGTACAATTAATTTACATTTTCCCTTCAGTCCTGGGGGCAGAAATGCATGCTATGTTGAAGACTCCACAAGACAAAAGCTATTTATATTTGTTTGTTTTTTCACACATTTCACCTCACTTCAGTTTATAATCATTTTTTTTTCACGACCAGCAAAAAAATAATTAGATGCTAGAAATCTGAAATAAAAAAAACAAAAATGCCAGATCCAACCAGCAGGTCAAGCAGTTAGAGAACAACAGGTAAACCAAGGTTTTGGATGTCAGGCCCTTGGCTACAGCTCGAAAATAAACTTTCCAATGCACAAGCATTTAAACAGGGAGCGAGGGAGCTTGTTCATCTACATTTTATTTGGGTTTTCATGGTGGGTTATACACCTGAACTGTTCAATTGCCTTTGCCCTCCACGGACGCGGAGTGCTTCCAGCAATTTCTCCTTTTGGTTTCCAAGAATCAAGCTGTCGGTGGAGTTTACCTGCACTCTTTTGGAATGTTGATGACACCGCCTCTTGATACTTTATATTTTACCAGTGAGCCAGTTGATCAATTAAGATAAAATCTTATCTATCCCCACCTGCTGTCTGCTTCGATGACAGCGGTGCTGTACTTTCTGTGAAATATGTCAGATTGCAGGTGCATCTATTCACTTATTTTGAGTTTTTTTTATTGATTGACAGGCAGTTTAACAGTGGAATTAAAACATTATCGAGGCAAATGCACGCAATGTCAATCAAAGGGCACAGCTCCTTTCAGCGACTTTGTGGCCTTCTGTCCGTGAATGCATTTTGTTTGAAGGCAGTTTGGAAAAGCAGCAACCTCTACTGCCTCCAGGATACGAGGGTCTGAGCCTCTGAGTTTATGGCGATTACTTGCTCTGTGGGAAAGCCAAGGAATTGGATCTCTAGTTGCTCAGTCGATATGATGGTCTAAACATAGATTGGCACCATGCTGATTTTACGGGCAAAAGAATAAAACAAGAACGTAAGAACCAGAAGCAGGAGTAGGCAATTCAGCCTCTCCCAAGTCCGCTCTACCATTCAATACGATCATGGCTGATCTCCTCACGGCCTCGACTCCACTTTCTGCCTGTTCTCCACAACCCTTCAACCCATTTCTAATTATAAACCTGCCGATCTCAAATTTGCCCAATGTCTCAGCAGCCACAACACTTCTGGGGTAATGAATTCCACAGATTCATAACCCTTTGAGAGAAGTGATTTCTTCTCATCTCTGTTTTAAATCTGCTGCCTCTTATCTTAAAACTATGACCCCTGGTTCTAGATTGCCGCACAAGATGAAGCATCTGCTCCTTGTCTACTTTGTCAATATCTTTTATCATCTTGTGTACCTCAATTTGATCTCTTCTCATTCTTCTAAACTTGAGAGAGTATGGGCCTAAACTGCTTAATCTCTCTTCAGAAGACAAAATCTTCCTCACTTGATGAACCTCCTCTGAACTGCCTCCAATGCAACTACATTCCTCCTCAAATATGGGGACCAAAACTGTACACAGTACCCCAGGTGCCTTGTACAGTTGCAGCAACACCTCCCTACTTTTATACTCTATTCCTTTAGCTATAAATGCCAAAATTCAATTTGCCTTCTTCACTACCTGCTGTACCTGTTACTAGTTTCCTGTCCCATGCTAGGTTTCTGCGTTTCATGCACTAGGACACCCAGATCCCTCTGCACCGAAGCGCACTGAAGTTGTTCTCCATTTCGATTGTTAGTCGACCAAATTTGATTGTCGACCAAAATGGATAACCTTGCCGGGGGAAGGGATTATTCCTTCTTTGCACACTTCTATAAGGTGTATTCCAGGATTGATTACTTTGTAGTGAGTCGGGAGATTTTGGTTTTGGTGGAGGAGGCAGTGTGTGGGGATAGTTATCTCGGACCATGCATCCCACTGGCTGGATATTCGGTTCCGTACGGGACGAGAGCAGAGGCCAGGGTGGAGGTTTGACTCTGGGTTGGTGGCAGATGGAGGTTTTTGTGATGAGGTGCGGTTGGCGATTAGGGATTATGTAGAGTTCAATCAGAATGGGGAGGTGTCAGCGGGCATTTTTTTCGGAAGCACTGAAGGCAGTGGTCCGGGGAGAAATTCTCATTCACGGTTCATGCGAATAAGGAAAGGAGGGCGGAATATGACCATCTGGTGAGCGTGATAGTGTAGATGGACAGGGAATATTTGAGGGTACCCACCGTGGACGGATTGGCGAGGAGGAAAAAGTTGTAGGGACAATTTGACAGGCTGACAATGGGGAGGGCGGTAGGGCAACTGTGTAGGGCAAGAGGGGTGCAATAAGAGTATGGGGAGAAGGTGATCCGCATGCTGGCGCGCCAGCTGTGGAGACAGGTTGCGTCCAGGGAAATATTGAAGATCCGGACTGAGCCAGGGAAGATAAATGAGGCATTTATAGAGTATTACCAGGGACTTTGAGGCAGAACCAGGAGGAGAGGAGGGGGACATGGGGTGGTTTCTGAACGAGCTGGAATTTTCCCCAGGTGGAGGAAGCAAAGAGGCAGGCGTTGGAGGAACCCTTGGGGCTGAGGGAGGTGCTGGATAGTATCAGGGGTATGAAGTTGGGGAAGGCCCCTGACCCGGATGGGTACCCGGCAGAATTTTGTAAGGAATTTGCAGCGGACCTGGCACCATATCTGTTGGGGACGTTTCATGAATCACTGGAGAAGGGGGAGTTGCCGGAGATGATGAAGCAGGCAGTAATACACTAATCCCAAAAAAAGGGAGGGATCCGGTGGAATGTGGGTCGTATAGGCAGCTTGCGAGTAATATAAGACGGCTGTTGAATGTGTTGACGAATCCGTCGAGAGCTCTGGTACCGGAGATGGAAACAAAAATGAAAATCGCTTATTGTCACGAGTAGGCTTCAATGAAGTTACTGTGAAAAGTCCCTAGTCGCCACATTCCGGCGCCTGTCCGGGGAGGCTGGTACGGGAATCGAACCGTGCTGCTGGCCTGCTTGGTCTGCTTTAAAAGCCAGCGTAAACCAGCCCCGTGGTGGTGGTGTCCATGGACGCGGAGAAAGCATTTGATCGGGTGGAGTGGCGGTACTTGTTTGAGGTTTGGGTTTGGGCTGAGATTTGTGGCATGGGCGAGGTTGCTGTATGTGGCGCCAAGAGCAAGGGTGGGGACGAATGTTATGAGCTCACAAAGCTTTGACTTACACAGCGGTACGAGGCAGGGTTACCCGCTGTCGCCGCTGCTGTTTGCGCTGGCCATAGAGCCATTGGCGATGGCTCTCAGGGGGCCGGCAGTGTGGCAGGGGATAATGAGGGGACAGAGGGAGCATCGGTTGTCGCTCTATGCCGATGACCTCTTGCTGTATGTTTCGGATCCGTTGGAGAGTATGGGAAGGATTATGGGCCTGTTGGGGAGGTTTGGAGGGTTCTCGGGATACAAGCTGAACGTAGGGCAAAGCGAGGTATTCCCAGTGAATGAGCTGGCACAGCAGGCTAATTTAGGGAGGATGCCAGTTACAGTAGCGAGGGTTAGGTTTAGGTACTTGGGGATTCAGGTAGCGAGGGAATGGACTGGGCTCCATAAGTGGAACTTAACAAAGCTGCTGGATGAGGCCAGGGAGGATCTTAAAGAGGTGGGATACACTTAACATTGCCGGGGAGGGTCCAAGTGGTGAAAATGAATATTCTGCCGAGGTTCTTGTTTATCTTTCAGGCTCTCCCGATCTTTATATCAAAGGCCTTTTTTCGGAAAGTGGACACTATCATCTCTGACTTTGTATGGGCGGGGAAGGGGTGTCGGTGCTAATGCCGCTGTGAGAGAATCATGGGTTTGGGGCGGTGGGGGGGGGGGGGGGGGGGGGATGGATAGTGTATACAGGAGGTGGAGGGAATTGGGGCTGGTCAAAGTGAGGGATTTGGATTTGGAGGAAGGGTTCGCCAGTCTGGAGGAGCTAAGGGAGAGGGTAGAGCTGCCGAGGGGTAATGGGTTCAGGTATCTACAGATTAGGGATTTTGCACAAAAGTTTTGGAAGGGTTTCCCTAGATTGCCAGGATACACCCTGCTGGAGCGACTGCTGCTTCTGGATGTGGCAAGAATTGGGGATATAAAACATAGAAAAATACAGCACAGAACAGGTCTTTCGGCTCACGATGTTGTGCCGAACTTTTGTCTGAATTAAGAACAAATTCATCTACACCCCATCATTCTACCGTAATCGAGTGGTGAAGAACAAGGAGAAATGGGACACGGAGTTGGGAATGGCGATCAATTGGGGAGTATGGAGTGAGGCACTGGGAAGGATAAACGGGGCCTCCTCTTGTGCAAGAATGAGCCTGATACAGTTTAAGGTGGTGCACAGGGTGCATTTGAGTCGGGCAAGAATGAGTGGTTTTTTTAGGGGTAGCAGATGAGTGAGGGAGGTGTGGGCGAGGGCCAGCTAATCATGTGGACATGTTTTGGGGTTGTGACAAATGGGGAAGATTCTGGGCGGGAGTGTTCGCGGTTTAGCCAGGATAGTGGAGGAGTGAGTGGACCTGGACCCTTTGGTGGCGATATTTGGGGTTTCAGAGAAGCCGGAGCTCATGGAGAGGGGGAAGGCTGATGTCTTGGCCTTTGCCTCTCTGATTGCACGACAACGAATTTTGCCGGAGTGGTGGGCAGCATCGCCACCGGGGGTAGCAGCATGATTGGGTGGCCTCTATGACTTCCTGCGGTTAGAGAAAATAAAGTATGAGTTAAAGGGCTCGGCAAGGGAGTTTGAGAAAAGGTGGGGGATGTTTGTGACCATGTTTGAGGAGCGGTTCGTCGCGGGGGGTGGTGTGGTGGGTGATTTGGGGGGGGGGGGGGGGGGGTGAAAAAGGAGAAAATTCTGTACAAACTGTGTAGTTTGTTGGGAAGAATGTTTCCTGGGGTGTTTATTTGCGGTAACCTACATTGATACAAGTTTGAATAAAAAGCGTTTTTAGAAAACAAAAGGATAACCTCCTACTTATCCATGTCAAACGTCATCTGCCAAATTTTGGCCCACTCACCTAACCTATCTGCATCCATTTATAAATTCGTTATTTCCTCATTGCAACTTACTATCACATCTATTTTAGTGTCACTGGAAAATGTGGCTATAGTACCTTCTATCCAAGTCATTAATATATATTGTAAATAGTTGAGGCCTGAGGACTGAACTCTTTGGCACCCCACTAGCTACATCTTGCCAACCAGAAAAAGACCCATTTATCCCAACTCTGCCTGCTGTCAGTTAACCAGTCTTCCATCCAAGCTAATAATTTACCCCTAATCCCATATGATCTTGCCTTGTGTATTATCCTTTGTGCAGCACCTTATCAAATGCTATCTGTAAGTCCAGATACACTACATCTACAGGGTGCCCTGGTGTTGCCCGGATATGGTGCACTGTGCGGACATATTCAGCACCGTTAAGTGTGCAGTCTGCCTTACTGGTAAAGACTCCTATGCAAGTGATCAGAATCTGTGCCTGAAACGTACCTCTTGCACGTGCAAGTAAATAACAATTGTTTGTGGTCTACTTCCCAAAATTGAGTTTCTCTGTGCACAGTGGCAATGTGCCTACTGTTCTCAGGATAACCAACTCGCCATGCATCCTAAATGCTTCCAAAATGTTACATTTTTAAAACAACTTCGCCGAATGGGGAGCTGGGAGGAGCAAGAGAGCTGTAGATTTTCAATGTGTCTATGTAGTAAGTTAGTCAGTCTTTGGTACGTTGCATTTGGATAAATAATTGACCCTAACTTTGCTTTAAGCTCGAAGGAGCTATTTTTAAAGAAACATTTTTATTGTCGCAAG
Source organism: Scyliorhinus canicula (assembly GCF_902713615.1). Lineage (NCBI taxonomy): Eukaryota > Metazoa > Chordata > Chondrichthyes > Carcharhiniformes > Scyliorhinidae > Scyliorhinus > Scyliorhinus canicula. The sequence continues at coordinate 13,039,441 of NC_052167.1, forward strand.
TAGGCTTACGTTAACACTGCAATGATGTTACTGTAAAAAGCCCCTCGACGCCACACTCTGCCGCCTGTTTGGGTACACAGAGGGAGAATTCAGAATGCCCAAATTACCTAACAGCACATCTTTCAAGACTTGTGGGAGGAAACCGGAACACCCGGAGGAAACCCACTTGTATAGCTTGAGGGCGTCACTCCGCATCAAGGATGGCTGACCATGAGTGTCTCCCACTCTTTTATAATCAGCCTTTGGGGTTTTGGAAGGATTTGCAGGTCGATAATCAACCTGTTTGACTGCATTATGAATGTGCCTTCCTTGGCCATCATGTCCTGGGGTGGGACTTGAACCTGGAGTTTCTGGCTCAAAAGCAGGGACATTTCTTGCTGCGCCACGACACCCCCTTCAATGCAATAACCTGTTTGAATTAAAGTTGGATAGCTTTCAAGGTTAAATTTTTCATTTTAACTGGCGAGATTTGCCATTTGGAGTTCTGTCTTTAGCTGTTGCATTAAATTTTGTTGTTCAGATTTTCACCTTGATTTCTGTGGCTTAGTTTTAATCTTTCATTACCACCTCACCACCAGCAAATGCTTTTATTTTGCTGCAACCCTTGCTTTCCATTTACCATCTGTTGAAAGCCCTTAACGTTGTCATGGTACAAGACAAGTGGAGTACTTTCCACTTTACTGGTGCTACTTGTGTGATACAAAGAAAATGTGCTGTATATGTTAGTGTGCTGATAAGCTTTATTTGTTTGAGAATGAATTATTTTATGTTAACTAGGTTATTGATGCTTAAACATGCTGTTACAAAGCCTTGGATTGTCTTGCAAGTTCCGTTAACTTCTGTCAGGTGAAGATGTCTGGAAAGTTGATCGCCTGTTTCAGTTGCTCAGCGTTTGTTTACCCACCCAGTCTTTCAAGCTAAGTGCCATGTTCACTTAGTTGGCAATACTCTTGCCTTTGAATCAGAAATTGTGTTCAAGCCACACAAATATAACCTCCATGAGCATTGGAGCTGACACTGCATGTTGGAGGTGACATCTTTGGGATGAGGTTCTAAAGCCATGGTATCATTTTGCCAGTTCAGGTCAGAGTAAAGAGATCAGACGCAATCTTTGAACAAGGGCATCACCGTCAATATTCATCCCTCGATCAACATTGGAATCGAGGTCGGTAAATGGGGTCAAGGTACAAATCAACCATAATCTAACTAAATGGCAGAACATACTCGTGGAACTGAATGGCCTACACTTGCTCTTTATTCTTGTGTAACATCACATAATTATTGTCTGAAGGCCCTTGTCATGCAAAAGTTGACTTGTCACATTTGTCAACAAAAGAAAAGTAGATTTTAGTCATTCATTGACTGTGAAATGTTTTGAGGATGTGAAATCTGTTATGCAAAATTAGTTATTCCTTTTGCTTTTTAAATTCTACTTGTGAAAACTTTAGATCTAAGGAAACCATTCTTCAGTGCCAGTACAGACTTTTTAGTGGGTTGTACATTTATAGGCCGCAGATATGAAGTCTCTTTACTTTGTAGGATTATTAGCTGTAATCACACAAGTACCTCATAAAATGACACTCTGCTCTGACTAGATTGGATGTGATATGCTAATACAAGCAGAGCCAGCTGGTGTGATTTACTATGCTGGCTAATTTTGCTTGTATAATCCAGCTTCAGGCTAAACAAACCTCTTTCGCATTGCATGTCCAATAGCCTGGCCAAAGTACTGTGAAAGACTGGGCAACTGGATTTAAAATTCAAAACTAGCTTCTCTAGACTGACCATGTCATTCATCTGTCTGACAACAGACCCCCAAAACAACTATTCTATACTAAACCTGGTTGCAGTAGGAAGCCCCCCAGGAGGACAGTGGATACACTTCAGAGATGTCAACAAAACATCCCTGAAGAGATCAACTATCCCTAACGAGTCATGGGAGGTCCCAGCTTGTGACTGATTCAAGTGTGGACGGTTGATTCGGCAAGAGACGGAATGGATCAGGAGACTTTCATCGGGAGCACACAAAGGTTTAGTCGAGACATTGGAAAGAACATACAAACCTCAGATACCCCACCTTTTATGCATTACAGTTTCTCACATGTGGCAGAGTCACAGCAACCAACTCTCAGCCCATTGAAATGGATCTTCAATTCAGAGGGACTGCCTAAGAATTGATTGAAGGGGTTTGACAGTGTAGGCTTTCTTTCTCCCTGCTGGGGAATCTCGAACATGCAGGCACAGTTTCACGATGATGGGCTTTAGGACTGAGATGAGGCGTTTTCTTCACTCGGGAGGATTGTGAATATTCTACCCCAGAGGGTTGTAAATGCCACTTTGTGCTCCCGTCTTGAGGACAACGAGAGATCTAGATTACATTCTATTTTGCGAAGCTGAATCACCACGCTTTTATTCTTTGGTTAACATTAGAACAAAATTCGCAACTCCAATTACATGCAGGAAAAATCAAAATCAAATTATTGTAAGTAAAAAATTGAATACCCTTCAAAATGCGAACCTTGTCCAATAATGAAGCTAATACCTTATCTTGCTGAGAAAGGTAGCTTCTCAATGTTGGAAAGATTGGAAATGCATTCCATCTCATTTTACTATCTTTCAAAGTAGTTACATAAATAATAATTTATGTAATGGAGTTGGTTAATAAGCTGGCTTGGAGCCAGGCCCATAGCGCAGATGCACAAAAGCAGGTGCTATATTAAGAGGAAATCCAATTAAGTTTGGCACTTTCGGACCCTTGCATCTCAGAATTTCATGCCTTGGTGCCTGCTTTGTATCCGTGAGATGGACTTCTTAATTAGATGTCTTTTTTTTCCCCCATGATGAGACCAAAATTACTATGCAAGACGCTGTGTGCTGCCATTCTCTCGTGCCTCAGTGGGTTTTTGTTGTGCATCATGCCAAAAAGGTTTTGATGCAGTTTGCACTGATGGTCTTAACCAGGGGTGCGGTCTCAAATGCAATCACAAGCATATTCAAATCATGGTTTGCCTACCCAATTGCTTTCCCAGCAACCCTTAACCGAAATACACATCTGCAGTCGAAGGAATTAAATATCAGACACTGCATAGAACAAGCGGCTGCTCTAGTACTGCACATTTTGTGCCATCGACTGAGACTAATTTACGCCCTGCTGCCTTGCCTGAGACATTAAACTGAACTCTCATCTCTTCCAGGCAGTAGATTCCATGATTTTAAATTTCTGCAGTGCAATACTGGGGGAATGCTGCAGTGCTGGGGGTACCATCTACCATCTTTCAGATTAAATGTCTGCCTCCTTGGGTGGATGTTCAAGATCCTATGGCCTGACTTCAAAGAAGAATAGGGAAGTTCTCCCCAATGTCCTGGACAATATTTATCACAAGTAGATTGACCGTCATTTTCACGTGACTTTATTTTCAAATCCGAACAGGGGAGTTCTAGAAAATATTTATCCTCCAATCCACATCACTCAAACAGATTATCTGGCCATTTAGCTCATTGTTATTTGTAGAATGGCTGCCAAGCTCCCTGCAACCCATTCACCCTTGGAGATATAGCACAAGTTGTAAAGTGCTTTAGGATATCTTGAGGTCATAAATGAAATTAGTTAATTTACTCTATTGAGTGCTATGCTATGTAATGTTAAAATAATTGGGAGGAGTTCATTTGTATATAATCTCACTGTGATGTGATGCATCAGAATTTGACAACCAAATATAGTACTGAAAGAGTGTTGCATGGTCAGAGGATACTGTCTTTTGGGTGGACATTACATTGAAGCCCCTTCTAGTTGTTTCAGATGGGCAAAAAATAGCCCATGTAACAATATGAAGAAGATCGGAGTCTCACGGTATCCTGCAAATATTTCCCAGCCAACACCTTTATAACAAATTAATCTCATTTGTGTCTGAGTTCATGATGGATGCAATGCAGGACCATCTAGCAATGGTTACTCTGCTTCAAAGTAGTTAATACCATCTGGGACATTTTCGCGAACTACATTAAGACACTGTATGAAGACACTGCAAGTTATTTTCCAGTTGTGAGGCAGATGAAAGGAATTTGGCGCCTTGAAAGTGCACAGTTGGAGTTCAAAGCAAATAGGTAACCAGCCTATAAATTGAAGCTGTGAAGAGGCTGGCTGTCTTTTCAAATCACATTTTAAAGCAAGACTATTGGAAGTGAGATATGATTATGCCAGCTTGACGCTGGGTGATGTCATGGGAAAGCAGTGTTGTATTTTGGATAGCTGAAATCAAAATGGCTCGAGGATCAGATGAAGAAAGCCCCATGTTGTGATCTCTTGATAAGAGGGTGAGACATTGGGCAGGATTCTCTGTTTGGGAGACTATGTATTCCCACTGGAGGTGAATTGGAACTGATTTTCACTCCTGCTGGGAGTTCAAACCTGGAAGTAATTCGATCCCGTGCCATGTAAATTTCTGCATGGCGAGGAATATGAAGAATTCCCAAGGAAATCTAGCTACTGGGCTGCCATTTTGAGTGGGTGGTCCAACAGCGAGTCTCCGCAACTGGCATCACAAAGCAGCCACACACCCTGTATTGTGATTCAGCCTCTTTACTCATGGATTTTCTGGGTTTCCCTTTTCCCAAGACCTCCAACTAGAGGGGACCCACCCACCCCCACTCACCCACAGACCCCCAAGAAAGGAGACCCCCTGTGTCTGTAATCGAGAGAGCAGTCCAGACAGGGCAGTGAAAAAAAATACTGTTGTGACACTCACCTGGGCATACACCTGCAGGCTCAAGGAAGCATCACGTGTCCATTCCTGGAAAGAGAAAAGCAGTGACCTGTGTTTGAACCCCTCAGATCCATTAGCTGCAAGCCATTCATTTCCTTTAATGGGCTGTGATTGACAGTTTTCACAAACACAGCTGTTAGCCTTGCTTCATTCTTCTCTCTTCATGGATAAGTAACTCTGAAGTGCTGTAACCACAACATTACAAACATCCACCACTTCAAAGAGAGTTAAGTGCTGTCAGTTTCCAGCTCAGCACTTCAAAATCACTCAAGCGTGTAGTGGGTGTGTGTGTGTGAAAGGAGGGGTGGTGTTCCTTCAGTTAGGGCACCTGTGAGGAGGGGGGGCTCCTGTTCAGGGATCTCTGTGTGGGGGCCTTGATTCTGGGGGTCTCTGTGGGGGTGGGGGGCAGTGTCCTCCTATTCAGGGGTTCCATCATAGAAGAATCTGTATCCCGACAGTGCAGAAACAGGCCATTTAGCCCATTGGGTCTAAATGACCCATAACCCCACCTCGGGGCATGTCTGAATCTAACCCGGGTATTTTGAAGCCTGGAGATGGGGAATAATTACCCTGCACTTCTTCGAAATCATGCCATGGGATCTTTTATGTTCACCCAAACAGCAGAAGGGACCTTCGTTTAATGTCTTATCAGAGAGGCTCTGATTATGGAGCACTCCTTCAGCACTGCATTGGAGCATCAGCCGTCATTTTTGTGCACAAGTCTGGAATCGGACTTCCGCAGAATCCCAACAGAGCAGAAGGGGGTCATTTGACTTTAGTGAGTCTGCAGCGACCTCAAAGTACACCCTACCTATGCCCACTCCCCCGAAGAATGTGGTGATCCCCGCCCGGGTGATTCCCGGTCCAGAGGATCGGAGAATCCTGAGGGCCCGGAAACTCTGGTGCTGAGATCATTAGGACCCATTAGCATCCTCCCACTCGCGTGTGGGCACGAACTCCGGTCCCGCCAGCAGCGGGGAGGGGTGGGGGCAGGGCAGCATAGTGGTTGTTTTGGAGCACGGTGCGAACCTTGATTTAGGCCTGATGCCCGATTCTCCACCTGATCGCGATCCGCCTTCCCGACGCCACGGCGCGGAGAATCCAGGTCATTACCTGTCGAAGTTCAGGTAGATCTGTTGGAAAATTGGCCAGTACCTGTAGTATTATCATCAAATGGAAAATACAAATGAATAACATTCAGCAGTATGCCCATGGCATTAATCTCACTGGCTGAAATTTGTGTGGGTTCAATGACAGACATATTAATTCTGCCCAATGAGTAACAATACCAGCTGATTAGAAGCCCGTCACAGCACTTTATTTTGATTTAAACACCTATTGTTTGTCCCAGAGCATTGTGAGTACAATGTAGGGATCCCTCAATGCCTCATGGAGAAGAAATCAAGCTTAAGATGGGGTTGATGGTTTATTCAGTGTCCCAGCAGTTTCTGGGGGGAAAAAAATAGGGGGAATGATTTGGGTTTTCCCTTGCTTTAGTTTGAGCCTTTGGCTGACATGAAGCGAGTGAGTGAAAAAGACACAATAGTGTTTTATTTATTGCTATGCACTAAGCCCCAAATTCTCAGTTTCTGCTCTCTGCATTTTAAATTGAGTCAAGCAGCCAATTTAGGCACAAGCAATGACATTGCAAATGATGTGTTTTTCCGAAGCCACAAAATGTTAATCTCTGATTCTCAACCACACACCCCAGCCCTATTTTGGTATCAATACATGATGTATGCCAAGCTAACTGGACATAGGTCAGAGATGCTATATTTCTCCAATTTATTATGGTCACTTGTATAATTGGATTCAAAATATGAAGAAATTAGACCTTAAGATAAAGGAACAGAATTAGGCCATTCAGCCCGAGTCTGCTCCACCATTCGATCATTGCTGATATGTTTCTCATCCCTATTCTCCTCCCTTTCTCCGTAACCCCTAATCCCCATATTAATCAAGAACCTATCTATCTCTGTCTTAAAGACACTTGGTGACGTGGCCGCCAGCCTTCTACAGCAATGTGTTCCACAGATTCACCATCCTCTGGCTGAAGAAATTCCTCCTCATCCCTTCAGTCGGAGGCTATGCTCTCAGGTTCTAGTCTCGCCTACCAGTGGAAACATCTGCTCCATGTCTATCCTATTTTGGCCTCATGGTATTCTGAATGTTTCGATGATATCCATACGTACCCTTCTGGACTCTATCGGGTACAGATCCAGAGTCCTCAATCGCTCCTCATTTTTTAATAATTTCTGGGATGTGGGCATTGCTGGCTAGGCCAACATTTATTGACCATCCCTAGTTGCCCTTCAGAAGGTGGTGGCCACTTGCCTCCTTGAACTGCTGCAGTCCTTGAGGTGTAGGTTCACCCACTATACTTGGGTATAGTTTGGAAGTTTGTTGTCCCCTTATCTGAGGAAAGATAGACTGGCATTGGAGGCAGTCCAGAGAACGTTCACTCAGTTGATCCCAGGAATGGTGGGATTTTCTTATGAGGGGAGGTTGAGAGATTGGGCCTGTACTCATTGGAGTTTAGACGAATGAGTGGCGACCTTATTGAGATGTATGGGATTCTCAGGGGGTTTGATGGGGTTGATGCGGAGAGGTTGTTTCTCCTTGTGGGAGAGTCTAGGATCCAAGGTCATAATCACAGAGTAAGGGGTTGCCTATTAAAGATAGAGATGAGGAGGAATTTCTTCTAAGGGCATTGAATCTGTGGAATTCTTCACTGCAGAGAGTTGAGGAAGTTAGGTTGTTAACTATACTCAAGGCTGAGATGAACAGAAAATTAATTAGTTCAGGAATCGAGGGTTATGGGGATAAGGCCGGAAATGAGTTGAGGTTAATCAGATCAGTTATGATCTCCTCGAATGGCAGAGCAAATATGATGGGCCAAATGGCTCCTGTCTTATGGTCCAAATAAGGTGACCAATACTGTACACAGTACTCCAGATGTCTCAGCAATGCCCTGCGTAACTGAAGCATAATCTTCCCTACTCTTGTATTCGATTTTCCTTGCAATAATATTCCTTAAATAATATTCTATTAGCTTTGCTAATTACTTGACTGTTAATGTAACTGCTGTTTGGAGAGATTCTGCAGCTTGATGAAGAATGCCTTTTTATGACCAACTCCAGACTCCCAAGTGACATACCATTCTCAATTTTAACCTGCTTTACCCAGCAGATGATGAGGATGCCTGACCAAAGCCACGAGGGTCCTTCTTGCAAAAATGTATCAAATCTTGTTAATGTCATTTGGGCTAGACTGCAATCATAACTGCTGTCCTGAGCCAGGGAACTGTTGTAGCTTTTCCTCCAGTGGAAGACACTGGGAAGAGGAGTCCGGGCCAGAAGTATGCCCCGAAGGCTAATATCAGCCAGGTGAAGATGATCAAAAGTAATCCTAGTCAAATTGCTTAGATTTGTGTATGGTGTATGTTTGTGTGTGCGCTCGGTATTATCACAGTAGAGGCAATCCTGACGTCTTAATAACACCCTTGTAGTATTGTATAATTGTACTGATTGCCTAATATATCAGTTCTGCTAATTTGGATACAAAATGTAGGATAGCTTTAACAAACCGAGACTAGAGAGAGAGAAATACAGCACAGAACAGGCCCTTCGGCCCACGATGTTGTGCCGAACTTTTATCCTAGGTTAATCATAGAATTTTGGACACTAAGGGCAATTTATCATGGCCAATCCACCCAACCTGCACATATTTGGACTGTGGGAGGAAACCGGAGGAAACCCACGCACACACGGGGAGGATGTGCAGACTCCACACAGACAGTGACCCAAGTCGAAATCGAACTTGGGACCCTGGAGCTGTGAAACAATTGTGCTATCCACAATGCTACCATGCTGCCCTTAAGAAGAAATTAATCTACACTCCATTATTCTACCCTCATCCATGTACCTATCCAATAGCCGCTTGAAGGTCCCTAACGTTTCCGACTCAACTACTTCCACAGGCAGTGCATTCCATGCCCCCACTACTCTCTGGGTAAAGAACCTACCTCTGACATCCACCCTATATCTTCCACCATTTATCTTAAATTTATGTCCCCTTGTAATGGTGTGTTCCACCCGGGGAAAAAGTCTCTGACTGTCTACTCTATCTATTCCCCTGATCATCTTATAAAACTCTATCAAGTCGCCCCTCATCCTTCTCCGTTCTAATGAGAAAAGGCCTAGCACCATCAACCTTTCCTCGTAAGACCTACTCTCCATTCCAGGCAACATCCTGGTAAATCTCCTTTGCACCTTTTCCAAAGCTTCCACATCCTTCCGAAAATGAGGTGACCAGAACTGCACACAGTACTCCAAATGTGGCCTGACCAAGGTTTTGTACAGCTGCATCATCACCTCACGGCTCTTAAATTCAATCCCTCTGCTAATGAACGCTAGCGCACCATAGGCCTTCTTCACATCTCTATCCACTTGAGTGGCAACTTTCAAAGATCTATGAACATAGACCCCAAGATCTCTCTGCTCCTTTACATTGCCAAGAACCCTACCGTTAACCCTGTATTCCGCATTCATATTTGTCCTTCCAAAATGGACAACCTCACACTTGTCAGGGTTAAATTCCATCTGCCACTTCTCAGCCCAGCTCTGCATCCTATCTATGTCTCTTTGAAGCCGACAACTCCACCAATCTTCGTATCATCTGCAAATTTACTGACCCACCCTTCAGCTCCCTCATCCAAGTCGTTAATGAAAATCACAAACAGCAGAGGACCCAGAACTGATCCCTGTGGTATGCCACTGGTAACTGGGCTCCAGGCTGAATATTTGCCATCTACCACCACTCTGTCTTCTATCGGTTAGCCAGTTTGTTATCCAACTGGCCAAATTTCCAACTATCCCATGCCTCTTTACTTTCTGCATAAGCCTACCATGGGGAACCTTATCAAATGCCTTACTAAAATCCATGTATACCACATCCACTGCTTTACCTTCATCCACATGCTTGGTCACCTCCTCAAAGAAGTCAATAAGACTTGTAAGGCAAGACCTACCCCTCACAAATCCGTGCTGACAATCCCTAATCAAGCAGTGTCTTTCCAGATGCTCAGAAATACTATCCCTCAGTACCCTTTCTATTACTTTGCGTACCACTGAATTAAGACTAACTGGCCTATAATTTCCAGGGTTATCCCGATTCCCCTTTTGGAACAGGGGCACGACATTCGCCACTCTCCAATCCTCTGGTACCACCCCTGTTGACAGCGAGGATGAAAAGGTCATTGCCAACGGCTCTGCAATTTCATTTCTTGCCTCCCATAGAATCCTTGGATATATCCCGTCAGGCCCGGGGGACTTGTCTATCCTCAAGTTTTTCAAAATGCCCAACACATCTTCCTTCCTAACAAGTATCTCCTCGAGCTTACCAGTCTGTTTCACACTGTCCTCTCCAACAATATGGCCCCCCTCGTTTGTAAATACTGAAGAAAAATACTTGTTCAAGACCTCTCCTATCTCTTCAGACTCAATACACAACCTCCCGCTACTGTCCTTGATCGGACCTACCCTCGCTCTAGTCATTCTCATATTTCTCACAAATGTGTAAAAAGCGTTGGGGTTTTCCTTGGCCCTGCCCGCCAAAGATTTTTCATGCCCTCTCTTAGCTCTCCTATTCCCTTTCTTCAGTTCCCTCCTGGCTATCTTGTATCCCTCCAGCGCCCTGAACCTTGTTTCCTCAGCCTTACATAAGTCTCCTTCTTCCTCTTAACAATGCATTCAACCTCTCTTGTCAACCATGGTTCCCTCACTCGACCATCTCTTCCCTGCCTGACAGGGACATAGATATCAAAAACACGCAGTACCTGTTCCTTGAACAAGTTCCACATTTTACTTGTGTCCTTCCCTGACAGCCTATGTTCCCAACTTATGCACTTCAGTTCTTGTCTGACAGCATTGTATTTACCCTTCCCCCAATTGTAAACCTTGCCCTGTTGCACACACCTGTCCCTCTCCATTACTAAAGTGAAAGTCACAGAATTGTGGTCACTACCTCCAAAATGCTCCACCACTAACAAATCTATCACCTGCCCTGGTTCATTACCAAGTACCAAATCCAATATGGCCTCCCCTCTGGTCGGACAATCTACATACTGTGTTAGAAAAGCTTCCTGGACACACTGCACAAACACTACCCCATCCAAACTATTTGATCTAAAGAGTTTCCACTCAATGTTTGGGAAGTTGAAGTCACCCATGACTACTACCCTGTGACTTCTGCACCTTTCCAAAATCTGTTTCCCAATCTGTTCCTCCACATCTCTGCTGCTATTGGGGGGCCTATAGAAAACTCCCAACAAGGTGACTGCTCCTTTCCTATTTCTGACTTCAACCCATATTACCTCAGTAGGCAGATCCCCCTCAAACTGCCTTTCTGCAGCTGTTATACTATCTCTAATTAACAATGCCACCCCCCCCCCCCCCCCCCCCCTCTTTTACCATCCTCCCTAATCTTGTTGAAATATCTATAGCCAGGGACCTCCAACAACCATTTCTGCCCCTCTTCTATCCAAGTTTCCGTGATGGCCACCACATCGTAGTCCCAAGTACCGATCAATGCCTTAAGTTCACCCACCTTATTCCTGATGCTTCTTGCATTGAAGTATATACACTTCAACCCATCTCCTTGCCTGCAAGTACTCTCCTTTGTCAGTGTTACCTTCCCCACTGCATCACTACGTGCTTTGGCGTCCTGAATATCGGCTTCCTTCGTTGCTGGACTACAAATCTGGTTCTCATTCCCCTGCCAAATTAGTTTAAACCCTCCCAAAGATTACTAGAAAACCTCCCCCCCCCCCCTGGATATTGGTGCCCCTCCGGTTCAGATGCAACCCGTCCTGCTTGTACAGGTCCCACCTTCCCCAGAATGCGCTCCAATTATCCAAATACCTGAAGCCCTCCCTCCTACACCATTCCTGCAGCCACGTGTTCAACTGCACTCTCTCCCTATTCCTAGCCTCGCTATCACGTGGCACAGGCAACAAACCAGAGATGACAACTCTGTCTGTCCTGGCCTTTAACTTCCAGCCTAACTCCCTAAACTTGTTTATTACCTCCACACCTCTTGTCCTCCCTACGTCGTTGGAACCAATGTGCACCATGACTTCTGGCTGCTCACCCTCCCCCTTCAGGATCCTGAAGACACGATCCGAGACATCGCTGGCACCCGGGAGGCAACATACCATTCGGGAGTCTCGCTCGCGACCATAGAATCTCCTATCTATTCCCCTAACCATTGAATCTCCTATTACTATTGCTTTTCTATGCTCTCCCTTCAATTCTGAGCCCCAGAGCCCGACTCAGTGCCAGAGACCTGGCCGCTAGGGCCTTCCCCCGGTAGGTCATCCCCCCCCCCCAACAGCATCCAAAACGGTATACTTGTTTTGAAGGGGAACGGCCACGAGGGATCCCTGCCCTGTCTGCCTGTTAGTTTTATTTCCCCTGACTGTAACCCAGCTACTCTTGTCCAGTACCTTAGGTGTGGCTACCTCCCTGTAACTCTTCTCGATAACCCCCTCTGCCTCCCGGATGATACAAAGTTCATTCAGCTCCAGCTCCAGTTCCCTAACATGGTCTCTGAGGAGCTGGAGTTGGGTGCACTTCCCGCAGGTATAGTCAGCGGGGACACCAGTGGTATCCCTCACCACCCACATCCTACAGGAGGAGCATGCAACTGCCCTAGCCTCCATCCCCTCTTACTTTACAGAATTAGCTGCCCCGTAGACCAACTGGACCTCCGCACTCCGACTCTGCTTCCAGTCAGCTGTACTCTAAACTCCTGGCTCCCTTCACGCTCTTTGATAAATATAGGAAATGAAATGTAAGGAGCACCTGACTCCCTCAGTCACCAAACTCTCACTGTAGCATTCGAATGCAACAAGCTCAGCACTCCAGTGCAAACATAGTCTGCACTATAACTAGCTCAGCTTTATATTGTGACTCTAGCCTCTGAAAACTGTCCTAATCCAATTAACTAATTAAGAAGCTCCAGCTGCAAGTACCTACAAATAGAACCTTGTTTAAAGCTGATTCAAATTCACCTTATAGACCAAACAGCAACTTTTAAGTTAATTAACTAAATAAAAGAAATACTAGACTTTAAATAAAAATGAACCCTTATACTCCCTCAGTCACCAAACTCTCACTGTAGCACTCAAATGCAACAAGCTCAGCACTCCAGTGCATACAAAGACTAGATAAACACATTGGAATGTTGAACAGTATTGATTCTGGCATCCGGAAAATTCTACACCTTTTGTTCAAAGAAACTAATTAGTATTCTGTATTGCAAATTTATTAAAATGTACATCAAGTGAAATGCTTGTAGGCTATGGAGATATATTGCACATTACTGGGTAAACTCCGTATATAGACAATAACACATTGATCCGTTGCTTAAACCAGAACTTTCATCATGACTGAAGACGGGAAAAGGTGTGTTCTGATTTATAGCCAATGGAACCCAACTGGACAAGGATTTGTTTTCAATCAAACTAAAATAAGTTTAGAAATCAATTTGGGACTGGATGGGGAGAGTGAAGGAGGAGGAGAGGAGGTCTTGTTCCTTGGGTTGAAAGGTCACTTTTGGGGCTCTGGTTGTTTGCATCTAGTTAAGGATATTGTTTGTGTTTTTTGCTTTTTTTTGTAGTTTTGTATAAAATGTTAAAACTTTTAAAAACATTTTCAAACCAAAATACATCAATTTGGTGTAATTGTATTAGAGAAACAATTTTTCGGCTAAGAGATGATCCTGAGCAATGGGAGGCCATGAACATATTGTTTTCCCGAATTGCTTCCACCAAGAAAAGCAAATAATAGTTGTTTATCTAAACCACAGTATTACTATTGATTTTGCCAGAGGGTATTCAGTTCATTAAATGTTCTTTCACTCAAATTCCTCCAATCTCCTATCTACACTGCTCACCTTGTTGAGAAAGCTGAACCGCTGGACAGAGGGGATATCAGTGCCACTCCTCGGCCAACCTGCCAAGGAGCCAATTTAGTTGGATTGGGAAAGTTTTGTAGACTGCAAACGAGTCTGAACTGAGTTAGTGAAAAGAAAACTTGGTTTATTGCAAAGTAATGAGGGGTTGGTTTAGCTTACTGAGCTAAATCGCTGGCTTTTAAAGCAGACCAAGCAGGCCAGCAGCACGGTTCGATTCCCGTACCAGCCTCCCCAGACAGGCGCCGGAATGTGGCGACTAGGGGCTTTTCACAGTAACTTCATTGAAGCCTACTCGTGACAATAAGCGATTTTCATTTTCATTTCATTATAGAACAGTACAGCACAGAACAGGCCCTTCGGCCCTTGATGTTGTGCCGAGCAATGATCACCCTACTCAAACCCACGGATCCACCCTATACCCGTAACCCAACAACCCCCCCCCCCCCCTCCCCTAACCTTATTTTTTAGGACACTACGGGCAATTTAGCATGGCCAATCCACCTAACCCGCACATCTTTGGACTGTGGGAGGAAACCGGAGCACCCGGAGGAAACCCACGCACACACGGGGAGGACGTGCAGACTCTGCACAGACAGTGACCCAGCCGGGAACCGAACCTGGGACGCTGGAGCTGTGAAGCATTTATGCTAACCACCATGCTACCGTGCTGCCTATATTTACAATTTCCATCAGATCTCAGCCAGGTCTGTACTGTCGGCGCCATTCCTGGCCCACTTTATACAGATTTTAATCGCAAATAATCTAGGGCTCCCTGTTCCCTTAGCTGGGGAGCTCATATTTGGCGAGACTCACTGGGAGATTGCTCCAACCCCCTAAGTCTCTTGAGGATTCTAACCAGCTCAGTGACAGCAATTATTTCTGAACAAAGGAGGTTGCTTCATACTCAATGAAGGTATTCCATGTGGGTGTTGGTTAGTTGCAGCTAATGGGCTAAGGTGAAGCAACCCCTAAAGTTCTTTCATTTCCTGCATTGATTCCAGGCGATTGATCGCCACATAGTGAACTGTTACCTGAGCCAAATTTTCAGGAAAATGTGCCAAAAGGAGATGAATTAGTTTTTCAGTGGCTGGGTTAAGGACAGGAACAGGAGCAGACCATTCAATCCCATGGACCTGTTCCACCAATAGATGGCTTAAAATAAGTAACCTGATGAGAATAGAAATAATTCTAATTGTATGTAATAACAATCCTTTTTTATATTTAAACAAAATCTTTGTTATATTTGTAGATCTGAGGCTTCAGCTGTCATGTAACCTGCAGACTTGTTTTCTCTAAATTGTAAAACAATCCACATTCATATGTGGTCTGCCAATTAAGTCCAGCTCATTTTGTGAGTTGCTATTTGCAAGTTTTCGCGTCCATTGTTTTGATTATTTATTCAATCGCCGCAGATCTATGACTGGATGTTATCAGGATCAGGGCTGGATATGATGGTCACACGTGATCATCGGTTTGTTCTGAGGAAAAATAACAATCAGCTGTGTGCCGTTGTATTTTTTTAGTTGAAGAATGATGATATACCAGTGAAACCTGAGCTTAAACCATTTCCGAACAGTGAAGAATGTCCCATAGTTGCTTCTGGAGAATGAGGGATGTAGGTGTTTACTTCAGTCCCATGTCCAGGCAAATAAATATGTTTGGTGTCTTGGGGGACCCTTTAGCAGTCAGTGTGCAAGTGTACAAATTTATCAATTGGACTGAACCTCATATTTAACTTTTTCACTATCTATGCTGGTTAATGCTCATTTATATTTGGAGATTTGAAGTGTTGTAGCTTTATTTGAGATCCAAGGAGTCGTAAGTTAATTGCTGCAATTCCAACATTGCTCCTGTTGTTACTGACGATCCATACATTATAGCCTAAGACATGCCATGTACAAGGGTGATATTATGCCATTATACGAAAGACTAGATTTCATTCTGAGTGGTTTTGCAATGATTTCTGAGTGGTTTTGAAATGACAAAAGCCAGGGTGATCTGACTAATCTGCAACAGTACAACACTAGATAATGTGTGTAGATGTTCACACTTCAGTTTATAAGGATTAGTGAATGCATTTACAGTGCTCTAGGCTACTAAGCATGAAAGGAATTATGACCCATGGATTGAAAATCAGGAGAGAAAGAGCAAATTATTGCAAAGCTTCAGCATTGCTGATGAACAACACATTGCTTTCCCAAATTCAGAAGCAAAACACTTGAAGAAATAATGGAAGGGAAATAAGTGTTGGCTCGACTTGCACTTTTTAAAATTGACTTTGTGTTCAGTTGCATGTCTAGGAAGTGCATGCTTGAATTAATGTTTCATTCAAGCTGCCTGCTGGCCAGCTAGGACTTTCCAACTGGAAAATGGTCCAGTGGAAAATTCCTGGAGTCATTTTCCATAATTTGAATTGAAGGTTGCAAGTGAGCAACACGGTGTTTGAATTTATTTGTTTTGATCTTGAGCATTTTGCCTTTCTGCGGATCCTACTATCGCCCTTTTAGTTAACTTGATTAAGGTTCCATGAAGAGTTTGCTGCCGTTGCATTCTTGACATTTGTCCTTAACGTTTCCAAATACTCGTGTCAGTTCTGGCGTCAGGTGTCAGTCAACATGTTTGCACTGCTTGTTGTTGCCTCCTGTGTGTGGAGATACGATGCAGTGTCTTACATTACATCCAAGCACAGCAGCTGTGTACCTTCCAGGTTCCCTTCCCTCTGAGTGTTGCTTCAGAACAAATAAGTCATTTTTAGCGAGCTGATTCCATTTTGGCTTGGGATAATGTGATGAGTGTTAGGCAAGATGCGTGTTACGTTGCTGAATATTGACACTGCTTTACAGATACAAAAAACACCCTTTGGGAGTTTGGAATGGGAGCATTAACTATTTTTGTGTATGTGTGGGACCATTTTCTGCATTTGAAAAATTTCCAGCAACTATATTCATTACTGTTCAGCATGTCCATGATCAAAGGACTGCGCAGTATTATGCGTTGTTGGTTTTCTAATATCTATGTTAATCTTTTATTATGGATGGTATTCAACTGGGGTGGGGAGGGGAAGAGAAATGTTGAGGAATAAAACTGTTGCAGAAGGAAAGTAATGAATGAATTCATGTAATGTGGATCATAGTGTGAAGAGCTCCAGATAGATTTTTCGTTAATCTAAATTGATTAGAATCCCTACAGTGCAGAAGGAGGCCATTAGGCCTCGCGTCTGCACCGACCCTTTGAATGAGCACTCTACCCATCTTCTCTCCCCCCCCCCCCCCCCCCCCCCCCCAATCCCCGTAACCTCATCACCTAACCTGCACATCTTTGGACTGTGGGAGGAAACTGGAGAAACAAGAGGAAACCCACGCAGACACTGGGAGAAAGTGCAAACTCCACTCAGTCACCCGAGGTCAGAACCGACCCCAGATCGCTGGTGCTGTGAGGCAGCAGGACTAACCACTATGCCTTTGTGCCGTTCCAATTCTGTGCTAATTTCTAAAGTGTTGTAAGTATTCCAGTGCAGGCCTGAAGACTTTCACACTGTTTCATGCTTGGTCTCACTCTATCTTGTCTATTAACTACAGTCAGTGTACCTCAAAGCAATTTCTTGTATCTGATGTGCTTTGAGACATGTGCTGTGTAAATACTCGTCTTTCCCATTTGTTACTGTCATATAAACAGTTTATTCTTTCACTGGTTGCCCAGCTGTTGGAATTTAGACTCTCCCAATTATTTCCTATACGTGCACAATGAAATGTTCAGACCCATGCTGGCTAAATTCTAAAACAGCCTGCAAGCATGCCATGAGTTCAAGTGGCATACCAGGATAAACAATGACATTTTCCATTTCTGAGGCAGAATTTGAAAGGATGGCCCATAATTCGCTGCTTGCCACTCCAAAAGGCAGAGGCCATCTTGCTGACCAATTGTTTGGGCTGAAGGTAACAGTTAAATTTATTTTTCAGATTTTTAATTAAAGACAAAGATGAACAGAAATACAGTTCTTGACATCAACAATATTTACAATCATATCAAAAACAGCATCCCTTGAAGCTCCTTTCTTTTAATGAACCTTTAATGACCCAGTGGTGGACCCATGCTGTCTCCATTTGCAGTTGTAACGTTGTCAGTTGTCAAAATAATTAGTTAAAGCAAAGGAGTTGCAAAAGTGGGAACAGGGCGGCACAGTGGTTAGCACTGCTGCGTCACAGTGCCAGGGACCCAGGTTCAATTCCGGCCTTGGGTGACTGCGTGGTGTTTGCACGTTCTCTCGCCCCCCCCCCCCCCCCCCATGTCTGCGTGGGTTTCCTCCAGCTGCTCCAGTTTCCTCACACAGTTCAAATAGGTGCCGGTTAGGTGAATTGGCCATGCTAAAAGATTTCCTCTTGGTGTCCAGGAATATGCAGGTTAGGTGGGGCTACAAGGATAGGGCAGGGTGTGAGCCTAGACCAGGTCGGTGCAGACTGGATTGGCCAAACAGCCTCCTTCTGCACTGTTGGGATTCTATGGACTTGTACAAGTGGAACCTAGCCTTTGACACCTCCGATCACACATTAACCTTAATTATCGAACTTGCCTTAATTATTTTTTGAAATCATATTTGGCAGATTGAAAGTGAACTCCCAGCATTTAGATGGACTTTGTTTTACACCTGACTGATTTTAAGTGGTTCGGTCTTGAGTTTGATCCTTAGTGCCCATTATGGACCAGCAAGCTTGGCGTGAATCAAGAGTTCTAAAGCTTAACAGTATTTCTCATGTGATTAACAGCAACATAATGATTTCCCTCCAGTTGTTTGGTTTTACTTGATAGTCACCCCAGCTCCAGCTCTCTTCACACCCCCCCCACCCCCCCACAAAAACACATTATACTGGGAATATTCGTGAACAGTTTTATCTTGGGAACCTAGGCACAGGAATTATTTTCAGGTGCAACAGTGTTGCTTCAAATGCACACTACATTGACCAGTCTAAAATTTTACTTGGGAAATATATCATAGATTTTTTTTTTTGTTTTGGATCCTGTTATGACCATAGCCGGCTTTATTTGCTGAGCCGTCCAGATCCCAGAGGGAAACCTCTCCTACTGACCATAACCTTTTCATTTGTATTTTGAAAACAAAGAAGAAAAATGACTGACCCCAAAAGCATAGAACACCTATTCCAAACTGTGTGTTCAATCCCTTGTTTGCCTATTCCTCAAAATAAGCTTGTACTGTATTTCTGTCTCTGTTCCTCCCAACTTCCAAACTTTTTCCAAGGAGTTTGTTGCTTATTCCTTAACACTTTAATATCACCTCCACGGTCCGGCTTTCCCATCACAATTTTATTGCAAATTTATAGGTGGTCGTGCAGTGCAGTACTGCTTTGTCAGAGCTATCTTCTTTCGGAAAATATGCCAAATGGTAGCACGGTAGCCTTGTGGATAGCACAATTGCTTCACAGCTCCAGGGTCCCAAGTTCGATTCCAGCTTGGGTCACTGTCTGTGTGGAGTCTGCACATCCTCCCCGTGTGTGCGTGGGTTTCCTCCGGGTGCTCTGGTTTCCTCCCACAGTCCAAAGATGTGCAGGTTAGGTGGATTGGCCATGATAAATTGCCCTTGGTGTCCAAAATTGCCCTTAGTGTTGGGTGGGGTGACTGGGTTATGGGGATAGGGTGGAGGTGTTGACCTTGGGTAGGGTGCTCTTTCCAAGAGCAGGTGCAGACTCGATGAGCCGAATGGCCTCCTTCTGCACTGCAAATTCTATGATCTATGATTCCTTTCTGCTTGCTTTTTTAAATGAATGTAAAATAAAGTTGTAATGGGAAGTAGTTGGGGTTGATATTCCAGAAGGTTCTTTGTGATACTTTCACAATAACCACAAGCACCCACTTCTGTTCCTCTAGGCAATACCCGAGAGATTTTTCTTGGAGACACACATATCTGGGGCAGACCCTCACAATAGCAGGAAACCTTCATGATGTTCTATCTATTGATGCTGTGATATTCCTATTTTATTATTGTGTTATTGTGGTTTGATATTGGTTAATGAAATGTGTGGGCACACAGTGGTTGTATTTTCCATTTTATTATCTTTTCCTTTTCCAATTTCCTCTTTTAAAAAAAAAAAAAATTTGAGTACCCAATTCTTTTTTTCCAATTAAGGAGCAATTTGGTGTGGCCAATCAATCTAACCTGCACATCTTTGGGTTGTGTGGGTGAGACCCACGCAGGCACCGGGAGAATGTGCAAACTCCACGCTGACAGTCACCCGGGATCGAACTGCCGTAGGCAGCAGTGCTAACCACTGCGCCACCATGCTGCCCTCCAATTTCCTCTTTAGCGAATAACTGCATGCTCGTAACCTGATCCACCAGTTGGTAACTAGTTCCTTAGCATTACTGCTCCTAAGTTCTGTCAGTCATGTTAAGTAAATGACAGACCGAGAAGAGAAATGTTCTAAAGCTCTCAGTGATTTATATGAAATTGTAACAGACACTGAATTTCGCAGTAGCTCTTTTTGATTGATTGTGAGAATGCTATAGAAGGGAATTCACTTGCTGTCTTTTTCAAGGACCACAAGTTCCCAGTTCTAATATATTAAACTTGGTTTATACTGTTCAGTCTAAGAGTGTTGTTTGCATGGATTCATGCCTGATGTGAAACCTTGACAAAAAGGTATTCTATAATGCAGCTGCAGTCCAATTGATATGGGAAATGTTTGCCACGATACCGTAATGCAGAAAGTTGGAAGAGGGTAAGGTAAATTATGGCAACAAAGTCCCGTAGCGAGCACGTTTAGCTACGTGTTTCCCAGCACTCGCAGCGCCGAGAAACAAAACGGTATAAACGACACCCGGGTTAGATATGGGGCCCTTGGGGAATGTGCAGCCGAGGACTCGCATAGCCCCATTTTGTGCACTGAGGAACTCGGTTTGCCAGAACACCTCAGTGTATTGAGAGATCGGGAACAACATTTTTCAATGGCATCCCAATCTCAGGAGCTCCCCAGGTTCCCTGGACCTCATCCCACTCCAGGCCCAATTGCTGCCACATAAAAATGCCAGCGTGGAACTTTGGCAGTGCTAGGCTGGCACCAGGGTATCACCCTGTCCAAAGGGCTTGCACCTGGGGGCCTCCAATCGCCTGGGAGACCCCCATGAGTGTTGTTCCGTCTGGTCCCCATTTGTGGAGACCAGCACTGAATCGAGCTTGCCCAAGGCGAAGGAAATAGAGCCCAACAACTCTGGTACCTCGTGAAACTGAACATTTGGGGCAGCACGGTAGCATGGTCGTTAGCATAAATGCCCCTGACGCTTTGAAGCAACAGTGCTAACCAATGTGCTACCGTGTCACTCATAATATGTAGATTTGCCTAAGTTATCCCGCCCACAATGGTCGAGATCACATCGCAATTGCGAGGTGTTGTGAGTTGGGAAGTTCCCGGGAGCGGGTTCTCCCAGCTTCTATCGGACACGTTGCGCTGCGGCAAGCTGCATGGCTGTTCGATTGCGCCCCATATATTTCTGAATACTTACTCCTCGTTTGTATTATTGGATTGCAAGTGTAGTGTTTAAGGGGATAAGAAAGATAATGGGCTGGATTCTCCGCCGGCGGGATGCTCCGTTTTGCCGGCAGGCCAGGTGTTTCCCAGCAGCGTGGGGCTGCCCCACAATAGGAAACCCCATTGACCACCCGGGGCAACGGAGTATCCCGTCAGTGGGGTAAAACAGAAATGTGGCATGGTGGGACGGAGAACCCAGCCCGATGTGTCTGTCAATACTATTTTATTAAATTGGAGTAGATTTTTGTGGGGTGGTATATACTGAGGAGGGTAGCCTTAGATTGCAGGAGGATATAGGCTGGTCAGATCGGTTGATCTGGATTGAAATGGATTCAATCTGGATAAGTGTGAGCTGGTGTACTTTTTTAAAAAATGTGTTTGTGGGATGTGGGTGTCGCTGGCTGGGCCAGCATTTATTGCCCATCTCTGAGGGCATTTTTATGAGTCGACCACATTTCGGTGGACCTGTAGGCCAGAGCAGGTAAGGATGACAGATTTCCTTCCCTAAAGGGCGTTAGTGAACCAGATGAGATTTTACGACAATTGTTAATGGTTTTGTGGTTATCGTTAAGACTTTTAATTCAAGACTTTTAATTCAAGACTTTTAATTCAAGACACGGCAGGATGCGAACCAGGTCCCCAGAGCCTGATTCTGGGTCTCTGGATTACTAGTCCAACAACAATACCACTATGCCACTGCAAGAGAATAGATGATGAACGGCAGTACCTTGGAAAGCACCGAGGATCAGATAGACCTTGGTGTACATGAACATTAGTCCCTTAAGGTAGCAGGGCAGATGGATAAAGTGGTTAAGAAGGCAGATGGATAGCCGAGGCATAGAGTTTAAGAGGAGGGAGGTTAGGCTGGAACGGTATAGAACGTTGCTTAGGCCACAGCTAGACTATTGTGTGCAGTTCAGGGTTCCACATTTTAGGAGGGATGTGATCGCACTGGAAAGGGTGCAGAGGAGATTTACTAGGATGTTGCCTGAGCTGGAGAGTTTTAGTTATGAAGAGAGATTGGATAGACTAGAGTTGTTTTCCTTGGAGCAGAGGAGATTGAGGGGGTACATGTTTGAGATTTATAAAAATTGCGGGGCACAGATAGACGGGAAGAAAAGTTTCCACTTGGTGGCTGGATCAATGACTCGGGGTATAGATTTAAGAGGCAGGGGTTTTAGAGCTGTGTACGAAAATAAGTTTTCATCCAGAGGGTGGTGGGAGTCTGGAACTCACCACCTGAAAGGGTAGTGGAGGCAGAGACCCTCATAATATTTAAGAAACATTTAGATGTGTGCTTGCAAGTCCAAGGCAGACAAGGCTGTGGGCCAAGTGCTGGAAAATGGGATTAAAATATTTTAAAAAAAATAAATAAACATTTTTTGAGGTATTTGTTGTAATGTAACAACAACAAAATAAACAATATACATGAAACCATAAACATAGTGCAGAAGCCATTTACCTCTCGTACAAATCCCACCCTTATTGTCACCCTACTCTAATCTAAACTACCCCCGCTTTCCCGGTCTGCTGACAATTAATTTCCCGCAAAGAAATCGATGAATGGTTGCCATCTCCAGGTGAACCCTAACAGTGACCCTCTCAAGGCGAACTTTCTCCAAACAGAGAAAGCTAGCCATGTCCGATAGCCAGGTCTCCGACTTCGGGGGCTTTGAGTCCCCCCAAAGCTAATAGTATCTGTCTCCGTGCTAGCAGGGAAGCAAAGGCCTCTCTCTCCTCCTGGATTCCCAGGTCTTTAGACACCCTGAAAATCGCCACCTCTGGACTCAGCGCCGCCCTTGTTTTTTACACCGTGGACATGACGTCTGCAAACCCCTGCCAAAATCCTCTAAGCTTCGGACATGTCCAGAACATGTGGACATGGTTCACCGGTCCTCCCGCGCATTTTGCACACCTGTCTTCCACACCAAAGAATCTGGTCATCCGGGCCATTGTCGTGTGAGCCCGGGGAACAATCTTAAATTGTATCAGGCTGAGCCTGGCACATGTTGCGGACGTGTTGACTCTACTCAACGCATTGCCCATAGACCATCCTCCATCTCACCTCCCAGCTCCTCCTCCCACTTGCGCTTCAGCTCCTCGGTCTGCGTCTCCTCTGACCCCATAAGCTCCTTCTTAATGTCCGAGACGGTCCCTTCTCTTACCCACCCTCTGGAAACTACCCTGTCCTGAATCCCCCTTAGTGGTAGGAGCGGGAAGGTTGACACCTGTTTATGTAGGAAGTCCCGCACTTGCAGATACCTGAATTTGTTTCCCCTCGCCAACTCAAACTTCTCCTCGAGCGCACTCATACTTGGAAAGCTCCGCTCTATGAACATATCCCCCATCCTCTCAATCCCCGCTCTCTGCCATAACCGGAACCCCCTGGGGAAAACTGGTGATTATCACAGATTGGGGCCCAGGGATTAAAATAGTTTGGTGGTTGTTTATGACTGGTACTGACGCGATGGGCAGAAGGGCCTTTTCTGTGCTGTAGACCTCGATGACTCTCGGGGGAGGAAACATCAATGCAGACCAGTTCAAAATAGCCAAAGTCCAGTTCTACTGATACCAGTTCTGCTGGAACTCCACTTTGGGAAACATATAACTGTCAATCTTATTATCCACTCCATCCTAAATGTTTATGTCATGAGAAGTTGTGTGAAGTCCCCAGTTAACCCTCCAAGCCGGTCGTGGACCTTGAGAGTTCACTTATCCTTTGACCTCCATGTTTAACAACAATTGGTTGTTTTCCACAGACGATATTTTCAAGATCCCATGGCCACAGAAGCCATCATGTTCCACTGAATGGTTGTCCAACTAAATTGTTGGTGGGACTGTGTGGGGAAAGAAATTACCATTATTTTAAAGTCACAGCTGGTTATCTCAGAGTAAAGGGTTAAACGTTCAAAGCATTTTTAACAAATGTATCTACTGTCTTGAAATCTGTGCTTTCAGGAAGCCTTTTGTCTTTTGAGAAGAGACTGAATTACTGTTTTTGTTGGAAGAAATACCAGGAGGACACTTTTCAGCATCATTCGTATTTTGGATTAAATGCTTGCTTGCTGTCACATCCCGCATGGGACTTGCAAGGTGGGAATGATTAGCTTCCCTGTGGTTCTTGTGGAATACGAGCTCCTCCAATGAGGGTGGGGGAACTACATTCAGCTCTGACATAGTATCTTAGAATTTACAGTGCAGAAGGAGGCCATTCAGCCCATTGAGTCTGCACCGGCCCTTGGAAAGAGCACCCTACTTGAGCCCCCCCGCCTCCACCCTATCCCCATTACCCCGTAACCCAGAAACCCCGCCTAACCTTTTTGGTCACTAAGGGCAATTTAGAATGACAATCCACCTAACCTGCACATCTTTGGACTGTGGGAAGAAACCGGAGCACCCGGAGGAAACCCACGTAGACACTGGGAGAGCGTGCAGACTCCTCACAAACAGTGACCCAAGCCGGGAATTGAACCTGGGACCCTGGAGCTGTGAAGCGACTGTGCTAACCACTATGCTACCGTGCTGCCCGTATGGCTAGTAAGGCACCGGCCGTGAAGAGAGGATCTCCCAGGAGTTGTACGTAATGTAACTGTAAATAAACCAAAGATCTTTATTCTTCCTCGGTGTGGACTCCCCATGTTCCTTTTAAACTTACAAAAGATAGTTTTGCCCAAGATCTTTTCAGAATGATGGTGCCCCTTTGAAGAGTTAGCTTAGGTTGTAAAGAAAGAGAAAGTTAACATGTCTTTGGTCAGTTTTTCCATTGGCTGTCATGTGATTTCACACACAACAAAGTACTTTTAATGTCACATCTGTAATGTAGGGAAATATTGTGGCAATTTTGTCAACATCAAGGTCCACAAACAACGTGACATAAATGACCAGTTTTAGCAATGCCTGTTGAGGAATAAATGTTGGCCAGGCAAACACCTTCCTGTCCTCTTCTGATAGTTCACACCATCTTTTAGAGGGCTGCGATGTCTTTGTTCAATGATTTGTCCGAAAAATGGACAGTATTCCTATAGCACTGCCATGATTTTTCGACGGAGTCTTGAACCCACAACCGACCGAATCGAAGATCAGTGCTGGCAGCTATCTGCAGCACCTTGTAACAGCACAGCAAGTCGACAGAGTGGTTTGATGACTGGTCTAGCATTGGACTGTATCTCCTCGGTGCTTGGGACCAGCACTAATTAGTTATGCAAATTACACCACAAGATTCCATTGTAACTATACACGACTGTCAAACCCTTTGTTAATTTTATTTATAATTTCTCAGGCCAAGGAAATGAAGCAGTGCGCTGATTTAGGGCGCTGAATTATTGACTGGCTCACAAAATGCTGCATAGATTCTGTCACTGTGGGAGTCATGCTGTCTGTCATTGATTCACTTCTGTTCTGGGAAGGTAGAGGTAGTGAACTCTTTTATGTTCGAAGCACAATAGACATCAAATGACTTTGTGTAACATGATATGTTTCTGTTGCTGCATGGGTCTCTCTTGTAAAATGCTGAATGCTCCACATTGCCTATATTTTCTCAATTTAGCATCCACCCTCCCCTCCCAAGCTGAAGCTGTTGTTAAACGTGACAATGATTTTTCCCCTTCACTGAGCTGATGTGATCAGTATAAAGTGAACGCTATATCAAGGGGATGCAAATGGCTTCAAATTTACTTGGCTCCAAGTTGTGGGTTGAGAGTGTTTGTTTCCTGCAAAAGCCAATGTCAATGAACTGCTCGTGAAACGTCGATTTTATTTTGGGGCTGCAATGGAGTGGAGAGAAAGCAGGGTTTTACTTTTCTTTTCCCTCTGACTCACTGGGTAGTAGAACAAGGAACAAAGAAAATTACAGCACAGGAACAGGCCCTTCGGCCCTCCCAGCCTGCGCCGATCCAGATCCTTTATCTAAACCTGTCGCCTATTTTCCAAGGATCGACTTCCCTCTGTTCCCCACCTGTTCATATATCTGTCTAGATGCATCTTAAATGATGCTATCGTGCCCGCCTCTACCACCTCTGCTGGCAAAGCGTTCCAGGCACCCACCACCCTCTGTGTAAAAAAAAAAAACTTTCCATCTCCTTTAAACTTTCCCCCTCTCACCTTGAAATTGTGACCCCTTGTAATTGACACCCCCACTCTTGGAAAAAGCTTGTTGCTATCCACCCTGCCCATACCACTCATAATTTTGTAGACTTCAATCAGGTCCCCCTCAACCTCCGTCTTTCCAACGAAAACAATCCTAATCTACTCTACCTTTCTTAATAGCTAGCACCCTCCATACCAGGCAACATCCTGGTGAACCTCCTCTGCACCCTCTCTAAAGCATCCACATCCTTCTGGTAATGTGGCGACCAGAACTGCACACAGTATTCCGAATGTGGCCTAACCAAAGTCCTGTACAACTGTAACATGACCTGCCGACTCTTGTACTCAATACCCCGTCCAATGAAGGCAAGCATGCTGTATGCCTTCTTGACCACTCTATCGACCTGCATTGCCACGTTCAGGGTACAATGGACCTGAAGTCCCAGACCTCTCTGTACATCAATTTTCCCCAGGACTCTTCCATTGACTGTATAGTCCACTCTTGAATTTGATCTTCCAAAATGCATCACCTCGAATTTGCCTGGATTGAACTCCATTTGCCATTTCTCTGCCCAACTCTCCAATCTATCTATATTTTGCTGTATTCTCTGACAGTCCTCCTCACTATCTGCAACTCCACCAATCTTAGGATCATCTGCAAACTTGCTCATCAGACCACCTATACCTTCGTCCAGATCATTTATGTATATCACAAACAACAATAGTCCGAGCACGGATCCCTGTGGAACACCACTAGTTACCCTTCTCCATTTTGAGACACTCCCTTCCACCACTACTCTCTGTCTCCTGTTGCCCAGCCAGTTCTTTATCCATCTAGCTAGAACACCCTGAACACCATACGGCTTCACTTTGTCCATCAACCTGCCATGGGAAACTTTATCAAACGCCTTTCTGAAGTCCATGTATATGACATCTACAGCCCTTCCCTCATCAATTAACTTTGTCACTTCCTCAAATAATTATATTAGGTTTGTGAGACATGACCTTCCCTGCACAAAATCATGCTGCCTATCACTGATGAGCCCATTTTCTTCCAAAGAAGGTGGGCTGTTTGGACCTGACTCAACTTCCTGACTGAAGCATCACGTGACAATTGTTGGGGCTCATTTTGAAGAGACTGCTTGAAGCATGGTCATGTTTCCCCATCATTTCAAAGATCCCTTAAAATCTTCAGTCACACTTTTGTTTTATGATTTCTTTCTCTCTGAAGCTAGATTTACTGTATATTTGCTGTGTTCTATGTGCATGTAAAGAAAAAAACGTTTTTTTAAGTGGAATTTGGTATCTTAAAAAAGTATGGTCTTTTTACTTGCATTCAGAAAATGAGATTTATTTATTGTTAGATCTTTGGTTTTAGAATGCAAAAGCAACAACTTGCATTTGTATAGAGCTTTGGACTTGAAAGGGGAAAGAGAGGTGGTAGGGCTGAGAGGTTTAAGGAGTAAATTTCTGGAACTTAAGAGTCTAGGCAGCTGAAGGTACGACACCAATGGTGGTGATTTAAGAGACCTAAATAGGATGAATGCAGTGATTTGGGGGTATGGGTGTCCTATGGATGGATTTGAAAACAAAAATGAGAATTTTAAAATCGAGGCATTTAAAATCAAAATTGAACCACACTGATGTTGTCTGCGATGGTATCCCAACTTGCAATAAAGATTAGCGAGGGTGTATAGTTTTGTTTTTGGAATGGTGTGAGGAGTCAAGTGAAACCGAAGTGAGAATAAGCAGTCCAGTTGTTATGTAACAATGATTAAAGACTGTTTATTAAATTTTAAGAAAAGATAAACACGCAGGCACAGGACCATTCTACTCTAGGACAGTTAAGTATGTGAATTACTCCACACAGTTTTGGTAGAACGTGCTCCTTGTTCAAACCTATGTCTACGATCCCTGAACTCCTTAAGACTTCCTCTGTCCCCAAACAACATCCCAATGAAATGGGTTACATCCAGTTTATAATTAGCACACAGTGCAAGGATAATGATCAAGTCTGAGAAAGATCTTTTTCCCGTTCCAGCGAAAATATTTGAACTCCCTTTACGAAGGTTTCTACACTGATTTGGCTCGAAGACTTAGAGGTTGTTAAATGTAAAGCTTGATCTCCGGGCTGCTACCTGGAAGCTGGCTGGTCTGTTTCTGAGGCTGCTAGGTGTCAACTGGCCTCCTTTGCTTCTGAGGCTTTTGACCATTATACCTTTGTTCCACTTTGCTGCCTTCTGTGTAATTGGCTGTTTGCTGCTATCAAATTACTTGCTCTAGACAGTAGCATATGGATATCTCCTTGATCTCCCAGTTGTCTAGCTGATCTGTTTCTACTAAGAGGATTCACACCTGATTATATCTGCTAATCTCATTACTGGGAAAGATGCAAGTCACCCTGCCCTGAGTAGGCTGGGTCCTGCTGTTGCTGGGCAGATTTCTACTCGTTGCTGGGCATATTGCACCCTATTATGTCTTGTTCAGTTTGTGATCCGGTTGGAACTAGGCAGATCCATGACTAAGGATAATCAGTGTTATGAACCTCCTTGATTGCTATCTATGAGAATCTTTCAGTGTGATTGGCTGCTGACCCTGCAAACTGATAACCACAGCTTTTAGACATCTGCAGATCCCGTTGACTTGGAGCCAGATTTGGAAAAGGGGAAAATCACAACACAGAGATTGCTAGAGCATCATGGAAATTTCATTGAGGCAAATGCTGAGCACTGTTGGATCGTTGCTGACAGCAACGCCCTGCCCAAAATGTTTATGAAATGTCATGCTGCTCCTTGCCCCCAAATGTCATTTGAGCCCATGTGTTATAATGTTGCCTCTAGGTTAAAAAATAAAGACTGAGTTATCCCGTGACTGTGCAGAGCCCAAGCTTGCCAAGTTAGGGTTGGTGCAGACTTATGCACTGTAGGAATCCTATGGTTCTATTGTCGAGGTGAAGCTTGCATGACCTAAACAACTGGCTTGATGAGCAAAGTTCAGCATTTTAAAAAAAAAGAATGAATGGTAATTTTTTCATATTCTTTTTCCAAAATATTTTTATTTTTAAAATTTTAATTGATAACAAACACAACATCAACATCAAACAGCCCCAAAACCAGCTCATACATTATAACAAATATATTTGTTAAAAACCACAGCTGAACTTCACTCCCAACAGCCCCTCCAAAAACCTACCCCAACAATAATACTAACTGTCCCCCTCCCTTAACCGGAAGATATTCACTCTTCTCCAAGTTCAACTTATAGCCTGAAATAGAGCCAAAGTTCCACAGTAGCTTAATAATTTCATCCACAGAGGAGACTGGGTCTGTAACATACAAGACCAGATCATCTGTTTATAGAGAACCCCCCCCCCCCCCCCCCCCCCCCCCATTCACCCAAAGACCGTGGCACTATAGCTAAAGGTTCTATCACTCGCGAAAACAGGAGCAGCCACAATGGGCCTTGTACTCCTATCCTGTGGAAAATATCTCAAATTCAACGCATTAGTGCGTACACAAGTTGTAGGGCCTTTATACAACAAGCGAACTCATGAGATAAACTTCTGTCCCAGTCCAAATCTCCCAAGCACCTTAAAAAAAAAGTACTCCCAACACGGCCAGCATGGTGGCGCAGTGGTTAACGCTACTTCCTCACGGCCTCGAGGACCTGGGTTCGATCCCGGCCCCGGGTTACTGTCCATGTGGAATTTGCATATTCTCACCGTGGCTGCTTGCGGCTCACTCCATCAACCCAAAGGCGTGCAGGGTAGGTGGGTTGGCCATGCTAAATTCCCCCTTAATTTGAAAAACAAAGTTGACTACGCTAAATAAAAAAAAAGTTACTGCCACTTCGCCCTGTCAAAGGCTTTCTCAGCATCCATAGATATGATCACCTCTGGTTTGGGGGCTGGAGAAGTGACGAGGACAACATTAAGTACCAGCCTTATGTTAGCTGTTGCCCCTTCACAAAGCCTGTCTGGTCCTTTGTAACTACCTGAGGACGCGGTACTCCAATCCCAGCACCAGCACCTTAGCTTGTAGCCACATTCAAATTGGATTAGATTTGTTTATTGTCACGTGTACCAAGGTACAGTGAAAAATATTTTTCTGCGAGCAGCTCAACAGATCATTAAGTAAATGAAAAGGAAATAAAGAAAATACATAATGGGGCAACACAAGGTATGCAATGTAACTACATAAGCACCGGCATCGGATGGAGCATACAAGGGTGTAGTGCAAATGAGGTCAGTCCATAAGAGGGTCCTTTAGGAGTCTGGTAACAGTGGGGAAAAAGCTGCTTTTGAGTCTGTTTGTGCGTGTTCTCAGACTTCCATATCTCCTGCCCGATGGAAGAAGTTGGAAGAGTGAGTAAGCAGGGTGGGTGGGGTCTTTGATTATGCTGCCCGCTTTCCCCAGGCAGCAGGAGGCGTGATGGATTCAATGGATGGGAGGCAGGTTCATGTGATGGACTGGGTAAATGAGAGATGGGCCGATATGGGCCACATTCCGTTGGGTCCTTATCCCTTTGCAAATTGAGGGAGACGGAGATCTGATCAGGCAACGATCCCCGAGCTAGAATATAGAGAGCCATTGAACAAATCTACAACCAATGGCACCAACTGGTCCTCTTCAAAACCTCTTCTAAAACTCAAGAGAAACTGAAGAGAAAATGCAGGAAAATCTCAGCAGGTCTGGCAGCATCTGGAGGGAGGGAAAAGAACTAATATCAAGATGACTCAACTAGAAACCCATCGGGGCCAGGGGCCTTACCTATTTTAATCAGCCCAATGCCCCTTAGTACATCCTCGGAACTTAACTCCTCCCTATTCTCTTTCAACCAGCGGGAAGAGCAACCCACTCCCCAGGGGCTCTGACCTATAAAGATCCCTATATAAAGCTTTAAACGTCGCATTAACCTCTCTCCGAGTAGGAACCAAACTGCTGCTCTCAACCTTGCCGGGTGCACCCCTGAAGCAAGCTCCCTCTTGTCCAGAGCGGCCTTAACCTTATTAAATGCTGCCCACCTGCCAACTCAGTGCCCACCTGCTCGCCAGCTCAGTCCCCACTTCCTGATAATTCCTCATAATGTTTCACGGTGCTCTTTAGGACCCTCTCATTCTGGAAGCTGTGGAACCGAATGATGACCGCTCGAGGTGGCTCATTCGGCCGAGGCACGAGACTACCATCATCCATCATCTTCCCAAACATCTGCGGCAGATATTCAGTGGGATTCTGGCCCTCCACCACCTCTGACAACCTCACGACTCCTGAGGTTCTGTTTTCTTGACTGATTTTTCAAGCCCATTGTTTCAATCTCTTATCCTCGATGGCTACCATCGCCATCTCGGTCTCCCAACAACGCAAGCTGCTAGCCGTGTCTCATCAGCGCCTTCTCCACGCCCTCTAGCACCTCGCCATTATTATTATGCTTCTTTACCACCCAGACTGTCAAGTTTTACCCGAACGGGGTCCAGTGCTTCCTTGATTGATTTACGCAGACTCTCTGAAACCAACTTCCACTGCGTGTCGCAATGTTTTTCAATTTCTTTTGCGAGCATGTCCGCAGTTATCCGGGTGGCTGTCGTCGACATTGCTGCCATCGCCGTTTTCTCAGCTGAGGAGGTGTGCGAAGCCTCCGAGTCTGCCGAAGAATTGTCCACTGTGGGCTTCTTGTTTCCTTTCCCTTTTCCTTTGGACACGTGTTCGGTGCGGGAACCCTGTGGTACTGATTCAAAGTGCTTTCTGCAAATGTCTCCCGAAAAATCGGACAAAAAGGCCTAAAGAACGCGGATCCTGGTCGGAGCCACCGAATGAGCGACCTCGCCCTCGCATGCCGCCACCGGAAGACCAATTTTTTCATATTGAAGAATTTCCTTTGGGGAAAATTATGTCCTTTATGGGGATAAAAAATATTTGAATCCTGTTTTCCGTGCATTAATGTTTTCTTTGGTGACTGACTGAAATTCTAATAGTTCAGTCCAATAGTGAGAGCTATATTGTGGGAGACCCTGTGCTGCCAAGCTGAGCTGGTCCAGGCTCAGGACCAAAACCAGAGTCTGAAGGTGGCTTCCTTTTTCGCCTCACGTTTAATAACTTCAATGAGCTCTGCAGGTTTGTCTTTGGCAATATTGTGTCACATGTTATTGCTGTGCACTGCACAATGTAATCCACACTCTCGCCCAAAATGGTGACTGCATGTTGCCTGTTGTTTAGCTGCTTGGATCAATGATTTATTAAATTACCTTTCTGTCAGAACTGCTGTGCACTGTCTGGCACAAGAGGTGTACTGGTAGTTTTATTTTCCTAAATCAATAAAAGGTTTAGCATTTAGAGATTTTCAGTGGCATTGATGTCACCTTTCATTTGAAGACAATGAAATTGCATGTGCTTGTACAATTTCCGATTTTACGTTAAGGAAGCAACAAAACTGATCAAGCAATTTTAGTTCAATTTGATAGTTATGTTTGATCATGAGTTACAGTAAGTGGCCTTGTGCCAGTAAGTAAGTGGTTTTTTTCCTTCATGTAGAACCTTTCACAATCACAGGAAGTTCCAAAGTGGTTTCTGGCAAAGTATGTATTTTTGAAGCGTGGTCACTGTTATAATGCAGGAAATGGGCTGGATATTTGTGTGCAGCAAGATCCCATAAACAGCAATGTGGTAATGAAGAGATGTTTATTTTTGAGTGATGTTTTTTACTTCACTAAGGGCACAGGTTGGAGAGGTTGATCTCCACCCCAACAGGATCCACCTTTGGGCGATCAACGAGGTGAAGCTACAACATCTGCCTCCGCGCCCGTTTCCAATCCTGGCTGGTCCGACATATGTACCTCAATTTTATGCATAAATGATTCCTCCATTCCAATGGACACATTCTTGATCCATTTCTTGTTTGTTGTCCCATGGCCATCACCATCATCTTATCCATCATTCCTTTTATCTTTTAATAGCTCTTGCCTTCCACATATTTTTCCTTTTGTGCACGCAATTTCTCCCTTTAAAGCATCTGCAGCAATTTCCTTTTTCACTTGGAAACTAGTTGAGCTTGCAGTCTAGCTTCAGAGTCAGTGGTGCTTGATTCCCGAGTATTGATGTTGAAGTCCGTGTTTGGGGTTAATGCCAAATGGAGTACAATTCCAGTGTGGTGTCAACACGGGTTCAAAAAAACTTTGCAAGTTCTTGGAATCATTAGGGGAAGGCAAAAGGAAAATACTGTGGATGCTGAAAATCTAAAAATACTAACGAGAGGAATTTGTTCACATTTTCTAATCCATTTATGCGCATGCTCTCATGGGTCCATTTTCCTTCTGCTGAACAAATGAACTGGACTTAAAGCACCATGATCAGGCATGTTAGCACATTGTTGTTGTCAAGAACAAACTGATCTTTGAAGAGGATATTCATAAATGAAATTACAGACGCCCTGATGCCCATTCTCTCGTCCTCATGCTGCGTAATCTTCCAGCAGCTATTAGTAAAACTCTTTATTATGTTGCAGACCAGATGAAATAATACCTTCGCTAAAGAAAAGAGGGCTCAAAGCTGATTAGTAGAAGCATTTCACATTTTGGAAGTTTTTGTGAGGTTGGGGAATTCGTGGCAAGGCCATCTATTTAAGACTGCCACTGAAATCCTGGAGTGGAATTCTGAGAAATGTCTTTATAAAAGGGGGTTGTTGGAATTTGGATGCCTTATCACAAGGAATAGCTGCATGTTCTGAAGGAAATTGGTAAATAAAGTAATAGTATATCAAGTGTGTTTAATTTAACGACTGCATGGTGGTGCAGTGGTTAGCACTGCTAACCACTGCAGTGGTTAGCCACTGCTAGGACCTGGGTTCGATACCAGCCACGGTTCACTCCGTGTGGAGTTTGCACATTCTCCCCATGCCTTTGTGCGCGTAACTCCCGCAACCCAACAGATGTGCAGGGTAGGTGGATTGGCCACGCTAAATTGCCCCTGGTGGAGGGCATAAATTAAGGTTTCGCTTAAGCAGATATAAAGCATACTTTCTGAAACTGTGATGCGATTGAGTTGGGTGAATGCTTGCAATGCTTTGGCAAAGAGACATCCAGGCTCAACATTGGCTAGCTTCTCTCTCCACAGATGCTGTCAGACCTGCTGAGATCGTCTTTTGTTTTTTCTTGCAGTGTTTTACTCAGTAAAAATAAATGTTAAACTGAGCAAAGGCTGGCCCTGGTATCATCCATCAACTGGTGTTCTGGAATGGAACATAATGGACTATGGGCAGAGCAGGGCAGTAACATTAATTATTAGTTGTTCGAGCACAGAGACGGCCAGATGGGCTGAATGGCTTCTAACTCTGGTTTAAACATCTACATTTCTGAGAGAAAGATGAACAAAAGGAAAATAAGGTGCTCATGTGCAGTATGTTGCTGTTTATAAGTTTTGCCACTTTCACTTTCTAAAGCAATGTTCCACACTGCTGCTGCTGCCTATTAAAACTCTTATAATCACCATTGCAAATTTGATTGTGGAATACAAAGCTATTTAAATCGGAATGAAAGTTTGCCTTGAATGTTACAAATCACTGTAAAAGGCAAAAAATTGTTTCTAATTAATTCAGTTCTTTGTCACTGAGGTATTGTGGAATCCTGCCACACTTTATCCAATTAATTAAGATCCTAAATGTCATTGGGATGCAGATTGGGATTCTTGAATCCATGTCTGATATTATCGAGTAATGGAATAGTATAGGGCAGAAGGTGGCCATTTGGCCCATAGAGTCTGCAATGCCACATCAAAGAGCAATCCAGTTAATCTGACTCTCCAGCCCTTTCCTCCACGTTCCTCCAATTTTTTTCACCTTCAGATATTTATTCCATTCCCTTCTGAAGGCTACTATTGAATCTGTTCCCTATCAGGGTGCATTCCATTTCAAATCCTAATCTCCCTTTACAAGCTTGCCACCCCCACATTGATTCTGTACACACCTCCCGCTGCCTCGGGAGGGCAGGCAGCATTATCAGGGACCCCTCACACCCAGGCATTGCCTTCTTTCATCAGGCAGAAGGTACAGAAGTCTGAAGACCTGCACATCCAGACATAGGAACAGCTTCTTCCCCACAGCTACAAGACTCCTCAACGACTCTCCCTCGGACTGATCCGTTTCCTCTAAGAACACTATTCACGATGTCCTATGCTGCTCTTGCTCATGTATTTGCTTTGTTTGGGCCTTGTTCCGCACTGTAACCAATCACTGTTTGTTCATGCACCATTTGTCAATGTTCTCTGTTGATTATTCCTTTTGTCTACTATGAACGTATTGTGTACGTTTCCTCGGCCGCAGAAAAATACTTTTCACTGTACTTCGGCACATGTGACAAATCAAATCAAATAAAAAGCTTATCCTGAAACTGATTTTCTTTAGCCAATCACCTTGAATCGGTGGTCTCTGGTTATTGACCCTTCAGCCACTGACAATTTTCTTTATTTAATCTTTTATTACATTTATTTACCCGTCATGCTTTTAAATACCTTTATCAAAACTCCTCTTGGACGTCGGAAGCTAGAGAACTCTGCTTTCCCAGTCTATCTATGTAACACTCATCTCTCATCCTTGGAACCTTTCTATTAAATCTCTCTCTATACCCTCTCCAAGCTCTCATTCCTTCCTAAAGTTAGGAAGCTGAGCCATATTTCAGATTTATACTTGATCATAGCAACTTATATTAATAAAGCACCAGCACCCCTAACATAATAAAATGCCCAAAGGCATTTCACAAGCAATATAAAACAAAATATGACATCTAGCTGCATAAGGAAGCATAGGACAGATGACCATAATCTTGGAAAATGCTAAAAAGAGGTTGTGAATTGAACACATTCATTGAAGCAGCATCTTTCGTATCAGTCAGCACCACAGCAGAGACGGTTGAATTATTTAAAAAGTACAGAATAGTTTGATCTCTTGTTTAAATTTAATGTTTCTTGACCCTTGCTATTAAAACCACATTTCAGAATACTTAACTGATATCCTTCAGTAGCGAATCATTCACTCGTGAGACATGCACGGATGTATCCACGTACCTGTTAACTCCTATATTTGTGCTGTGTATTGTGGAAGAATGACTGCTCAGAAGAATGACAACTCTTCCAGTTTCTTTCTTCCTTCCTTCACAACCCCCTTTATCCATTTATACTTTTGAGCCAAACAAAAGTGTCCATTTATAGGTGGGCCAATGCTTATCACCTGTCTTTAACAATGCAATTGGCGTAACAATGTAATTGCAATACATTGACATAGTTTCCCTTGTATATAGCAGCTACCTAGTTATGAACGTGTAGTAGATAATCTTTATTGTCAGAAGTAGGCTTACATTAACACTGCAATGTGGTTACTGTGAAAGACCCTAGTTGCCATATTCAGGCGCCTGTCCGGGTACACAGGGAGAATTCAGAATGCCCAATTCACCTAACAAGCACGTCTTTCAGGACTTTGTGGGAGGAAACCATAACAGCATTCGATTACTTTCCCAATGCTTGCTCTGTATATGACCGACTTGGAACATTTTTCTACATTTTTTTCAGTGGTGTTGTAAAGGCCTTCCACACTGCCGTACCCTCCAACAGCCTCTTCTTTCCAATAACATGACTGCTGGCTCACTGGCCACAGGAAATGTGTATTTGCCACGGCTCGTGTGCAAAGTTAATCAAGTCCGCCGCACATCGTTACTGATGTAAAGTAGCTTTGAAAAGAAAAAATGCTGGTCTTTTCCTTCTGTTGCTGATCTTCAGAGATAATTGTTCTCTATTCTGCAGGCACCCAAGAGGGACTGACCTCGAATAGATCTCTGCAAGTCTGAGTAGACCATGTGACTTTGCAAAACTTGGTGGCACCTGAACAGCAGAGTAAAAACATGGGCGGAATTCTCCGCTCCCCACGAGGGGTGGGAGAATTGCGGGAGGGCCGGGCAACTTGCGACACGCCCCCCTGGTGGACCCCCGTGATTCTCTCACACGCCGCTCGGAAGAATCGCCGCTCGCCGTTTTTCACGGCGACCGGCGATTCTCCGGCCCGTATGGGCCGAGCGGCCTGCTGTTCCCGACCGGTTCACGACGGCGGCAACCACACCTGGTCGCTGCCGTCATGAACATGGGCGCCAAATGCTGGTTTGAAGCTTGTGGGGGGCGGAGAGGGGGAGTGAGCACCACGGCCGTGCTCGGGAGGGGACTGGCCTGCGATCGGTGCCCACCGATCGTCGGGCCGGCGTCTCAAAGCGACGCACTCTTTCCCCTCCGCCGCCCCGCAAGATCAAGCCGCCACGTCTTGCGGGGCAACGGAGGGGAAGACAGCAACTGCGCATGCGCGGGTTGGAGCCGTCAGCCATCGTGACGTCAGCCGCGCATGCGCGGGTTGCAGCCGGCCAACCTGCGCATGCGCGGCTGACGTCACATAGGCGCCGGCGACACGTCATTCTCGGTGCGCCGCCTTGACGCAAGCGTCAAGGCCCGGCGGCCGAGATTTACGGAGCGCCGCTCCTAGCCCCCTGGGTGGGGGTGAATTAGGTGCGAGGAACGGCCTCCGAGGCTGTTGTGAAACTCGGCCGAGTTCACGACGGCCTTCCCGATTTATCGCGGGAGTGGAGAATTTCGCCCATGTTCCTGCTCGAAAATTTATACTCTTGGCTACCTGAACAGTAGATGTTCAGTCTCTTAAGGAGCAAGAATCAGCCAAGCTGAGTACGTTGTACACTAGTTAAGAAGCTTGTGTTTGCTGAAGAATCTTTCATATTGAGAGAAAAAAAGTTTTTTGCCACCAATTTTGAAAACAAATATTGTGGAATGTGAAGCCTGATGTGAAATTTGTCCCAATGTAAATATTAGACCTTGTGAAGGAACAATGTTGAAAGTGCATTCCGGGCAGCACGGTGGCGCAGTGGGTTAGCCCTGCTGCCTCACGGCGCCGAGGTCCCAGGTTCGATTCCGGCTCTGGGTCACTGTCCGTGTGGAGTTTGCACATTCTCCCCACGTTTGCATGGGTTTCGGCCCCACAACCCAAAGATGTGCAAGATAGGTGGATTGGCCACGCTAAATTGCCCCTTAATTGGAAAAAATGAATTGGGTACTCTAAATTTAAAAAAAAAAGAAAGTGCATCCCGAGTTTTCTGACAACATTGATTCAAGAATTTTTGTTTCAAAAACTGCCATGGGACAGCCCTATTATGCCTAATCTGATGTGCTCGATTCAAATGAAACAATATCCCATACCGCAGCATTGAAACGCGAGCCATAATAGATACCATCTGCGGTTTGGTGAAGACGACCAAGGTTCAATAGAACTCAATGTGGTCCATGGATACATGGTGCAACCAGTTGTGCACCAATGTTTTGACATCTGCAGTCACTGGATTTGAGGGAGCAAAGGTGTGGCTCGCCCCATAGGAACTGTGGGAGAGAGTGATGGTTTGATGGTGGTACAGGGGCATAAAAGATCGAAGAGAGCGACTGTTTGAGCACCGGTTGAAAGTGTAGTGGTAATTTGGGAATTGGTAATGATAGAAAGATCTTTTAGAAAATAACGCGAATCCCTGAACTCTGGGTCACACGCTGGAAACCTTCCGTAATCCTCTTTGTGTTTCTGCATTTCAGCATTTTAATTATTTTCCTCGATAACTCTTTGCTCTGTTCAAGTGACTGAACATTGTCTGCTCAAAATTCTCCGAGTGGTTAGGTTCTAACACTGCACTGGTTTTTGCTCTGTGATTATTCAAAAGCATTTTATTTGTAGCTCGAGATGAACGGCTGACTGTTTAACCGGTGCATATTTGCTTATTCATGCAATGATTGGGGGCAGTTCTGGGCATAATATATATCCTGAAGACCAATAAGGTGGTAGTGGGAAAATTACTGGGTGGGATGGGGGGCAAATTTCAGATACTAAAAGTGCAACCTGTTGTTCTCATTGCTGTGAGCAATTGAATAACCAGCCCCGTGAGGCTAACTGTTTGGGAGAAAGCCATTGGGTAAAATGTAGCTTTATTTACAGGGAAGATGCTGTGCTCCATTCCTCAAGAGTAAATGAGATTTCTGTGGGGCTCCCTAGAGATGCCCTGTTTGTTTCATTATTTGTAGCATATTTACTCACCACTGAGCTGCCTGCATCTCTCGGGTTTCAACAAGATCGTATTTCTTGGTTGTGTGAGGTACGGAACACCAGCGTTAGGTTTCTGCCGGTCTCCATTAACACTGGCTGAGGTTATTTGACCTGTTAGCTGTGATCCACCACTATGCTGATTTTAGATATTCTATTCCAAATTTAAAAAAATATATATATATATATAAGTTTAGAGTACCCAATTAATTTTTTTCCAATTAAGGGGCAATTTAGCGTGACCATTTCACCTTGCCTGCACATTTTTGGGTTGTGGGGCGAAACCCACGCAAACACGGGGAGCATGTGCAAACTCCACACGGACAGTGATCCAGAGCCGGGATCGAATCTGGGACCTCGGTGCTAGGAGGCAGCAGTGATAACCACTGCGCCACCGTGCTGCTCCTAAAATTGTCTTCAAAATGTGACCAGAAATCGGTATTGAGGGCTGTTAAGAGCTTTAGATTGGTCGAGCTTTAGATTGGTCGAACGTTCTGCAGGCTTGTATGATGAAATGAAATGTGTGGTTTTCAAATCCGTATGATGGATAAAGTACATGGGAAATTAGAATGGGCAAGGAGAATGATGGTGTGATAAACAACTGACAGCTTGAATAAGTGCCAGAAGAGTGACAATTATAACCTCCAGGCACCCCACAGCACTTTACATACAATGAAGTCCATTTGAAGTGTATTCACTATAAAATTGCGACCTGTGCAAAATGTTGATGGCTAATACCATAGATTTAAAAGCTTTGGGTACTCTGTCTCATTCTTTTTCCTTCCACACCCCAACTTTCTTTCTCCTGCTTTCCCTCCCATCGTCTCCCTTCTTCCTCTCCCTCGAGGTATTATTTGAGCCAACTTGCCATTTTTTTAAGTCACTAACAGAAATAGTCCCACCCTTGTATCAAAACATGAACATCCAGCTCCCAGCCAGATGTCTGAGCTGCAGTTTCCTTTCCACTTACCTTATAACTTCTGATAAGTAGACTTGTTTGTTAGGCAGGATTAGCTGGCATCCAGGAAAATGGTCAATTCACGGAGATGTTGCAACCAAAAGGGGGGAAGCTGAGCAGGAAGCCGGATTGAAGAGAATTAACCATAAGAAGACTGTGTTATGTTGTTGATGGAGCCATTCTGTAAATAGGAGTTTATTTTTGGCAGGCCTCCATTGAGCTGACTAAAGAAACGCCGGCTGAAACTTAACAATAAAATAAAGGTTTAGGAAACCTTTTCATACTGTTCAGTGACGAGGGACTGTTTGAATTCATCCCAGAATCCATCTCCAATTTTGCAGCATCAACTTTCCAAGTTGCAAATCGCAATAATGCTTGTTTCAGGGGTAGATCGCAGGTCCCCTGGATCGGGATGTCTACAATATAAGCTTGATGACCAGCACAACCCATGCACACTAAGTTCTACTGTCCCCAGTTTGTCCTGACTCTCCTTCGGTCAATCGCTAGCCATGCGGGTGCCAAAATAAATCTGTTTGTGTGCAATCCAAGCACACAGCATGTGTGCACGCACGCAGATATTTTTGACATGTTTCGAGGTTTTATCGCAGCAGCTCACTGGTATTAACTGGAGAGTTTTATTAACCCTATCCACAGGGATTGAATGCTTTCTTTTGACTTAGAAACTCTGGCCTTGATTTTTACTTTGGTTGAATGGGTGACGAGGTGAGTTTGGAAACTCCACCCTTGCTCCAGAAATGAGGGCTGGGCTATTTTAACTCCCAGCTCATTAAGAACCTTCAGCCCATTTCTGATCCGGAATAGTCTGGAAGCTGTTGGGAATGGCAGGAAATTATGATGCCCAGAGATCGGTCACGGGCACATGGTTAGTGGGATTGGGTGGCAGTGGCATAGCTTTGTGCGAGTGTTTATGTTGAGAATATGGAACAGCCCGTTGCTAAAGGTCTAATTCTCTGGCGTCACAAAAGAATGAAGGAAAACTTCTCCTTTCTCTAACCTTTTCAGGACTAATCCTCATCCAGCCTGGTTTAGCCCAGCAGGAAGATGGCAGTGGATTGCCAGCCAAGTCCTGAGTTAATATCATCAGGTCCCAATGTGCATATGTACAAGAAAGGCCCCATGGAATTGGGCATACCCTCTTTCCATCTCGGGAAGGCAGACTGGCAAATAATCTGGGCAATTGTTGCCCAACTGTCCACCTTCTGACAATAGATGGAACTAAAGTTACTCGTTATGACTTGGTGTTCTGTAATGAACTCCAATTTTCTTTATTGGTTGGCCAATTGGAGTATGAGCTCCCTCAATGATAGCTCATTGAGGGGGCCCATATAATCACCTGTGTAGGCTTTGTGAGCCAGTCTTAAGTTGACTGGACTGCTACCAGCATGTTTGTAGCTGCTCCTATAATATCGTTATTGTAAATAAATATTGGTGTGGTGACGGAACTCCTGCCTCCCGTGGATTACTACATGTTCCCTTTCATGGTCGTGGCTGGGATCATAGAAGCAGCACAGATGGGAAAATAGCATTAATTAGTGGGCTAAACAGCTAGCTTGGAATGCAGACCAATGCCAGTGCGGGTTCAATTCCTGTACCGGCCACTAGGGGCTTTTCAGAGTAACGTCATTGATGCCTACTTGTGACAAGTTGTTATCATTATTATTATTACTTTTATTAATTGTGAGGAAATAACCTGATCTCTGTTCTGCTCGCTTACACTATTGTTGAGGTCCTGGAACTGGGCACCAAGCTGAATCCTGCAACCCTAACCATTTTATGCTGCAGGCTGCCTGAGAAGGCAGATTCTAAGCTTTAACAAACCACTTTGCAAGATGAGGATCTCGCTTGATTTTTAGTTGCATTCCCTTTTGGCAACTGTTATTACAAGTGATTGCAGTAAGAAAAATGTGGCATTCTTTAGAAATATCCCTCCTTCCATTCTGTCTTCTTGCTGGTGGAAACTAAAACCATACATTTTCCTGTTTGTTTCTTTTCAGGATGCACAGAAAATCGGTGTTGGCTCA
Organism: Scyliorhinus canicula; assembly: GCF_902713615.1. Taxonomy (NCBI): domain Eukaryota; kingdom Metazoa; phylum Chordata; class Chondrichthyes; order Carcharhiniformes; family Scyliorhinidae; genus Scyliorhinus; species Scyliorhinus canicula. Next base: position 13,081,916 of record NC_052167.1, read on the forward strand.
GGTAACCAGCCAGATGATGCTCTTCAAGACCCGGACGAAAAGGAAGAAATACCACAAGGGGAAGTGGGCTGGATGACCTCTGTAAAAGACTGGGCAGGTGTCATGATATCTGCCCAAACTCTCACTGGCCGAGTTCTTGTGAGTCTTAAACTTTTAACCTTCACTCTTCAGAGTTGTGGTGTACGAGATTCAGCTGAGTTTGTTGTGTTGACACCAGGTAGTGCCTGTCCTGTCTACTACTGGAGTTAAAATTTATTAAATTGGCTGGTGGTAAAATGTATGATTATGTCATGAAAATAAAAACCAAACAAAGGGAGTCCAGACACCATGGAGTTATTTGGACATCATTTTGTGCTTTTTAATGCAGCTTTCAAAAGCAGAGAGTATAAGAAGAGATTATAATAGGTGAAAGAGTGCAATGTTTTGTAAAGATTCCTGATAAATCTATCTCGAGACTTCTTAGCAAAATCTCAATGCAGTCATACGTTACTCTTGGAGTAGGGCAGATGTAAGATGAGAGCAAATTTGATTTGGCATAACTGGGGAAATTGAACGTCAAAATGCATCACCCTCCTGCAGGCATTGTTTGAGAAATCCTCCATCTGCACTTCCAGCATTTGGAGACATCAGTCGCACAACACAAAATGTATTTGCATTTAAGTAGCTGGATATTTGTGGGCCAACGAAGGCTGGGCACAGTAGTCAATCCCTGCACCAGAATGGGTAGGCCATTCTGGCTGATATTGAGCCTTAACCTTCATTTACATTCGACTGAGATCAGTCAGGAAAGGTTGGGAGAGTCCAAGGCAATCGTTAGAGGTAATGCAATGGGGAGAGGAAGTAGTTGGTGGTTATCGGTGGGTGGGTGGGTGGGTGGGGGGGGGGGGGAAGAGAGGTGTTTGGGGAGATGTCGATTGAGATAGGTGGGGTATGTCAGCTGGTGGAAAGATGCAATCTGAACTTTCAAGGGAGGTGGATGACATGATTGGAAGTTGGGGGGAGGACGGCGGCAGTCACATGATTCAGGGGCGGAATTAGGAGAGGGGGAGATAATTGAGGAAAGTGTTCAAGGTTGAATGACAGCTGAAGACTGGCAGCAGCCTGTGGTTTTAATATGGATTTGGGAGGAGCACATCTGTATTTGTATCTGGAGCACTCCTGGATCTGGGAGGAGCATTCTGTATCTGCTGCACTTCTGTATCTGTACTCCTGGATCAGTATCTGCTGCACTCCTGGATCAGTATCTGCTGCACTCCTGGATCTAAATCTGCTGCAATCCTGTATCAGTATCTGGAACACTCCTGTATCAGTATCTGGAACACTACTGGATCAGTATCTGGAACACTCCTGGATCAGTATCTAGAGCACTCCTGTATCTGGGAGGACTACTCCTCTATCTGGGAGGAGCACTCCTCTTTCTGTATCTGGAGCAGTCCTGGATCTGTATCGGGAGCACCCCTGTACCTCCCAGCACCACATTTAAGTACCTTTTTTTTTTACAATCTGGCTCTTTCGGTGGCAGATTGCAATTATGAGGGCAAACTATTTCAGCTAATTCAAGTAAGTAGCCTAACAACACTATTTTGTGCATGGTTCCTGGATGCCTCATTTAATGCTACAGGGCAATATAGCAGATGGTGCTCTTCCAATTGAATGCTTTGGTGCTTGTTTTATACCTGTAAAAGTTGCCGTGCCTCATTGAATTGCTAGGCCTGACTCTGAGAGGTAGAAATGTCCTGAATTTAGCCCTGCTCAAAATATCAGCACAATTGGTTGAATGTTTATGGTAGCTCATGAGCACAATGGGGGCAATATTCGGCCTGCATTAGCCATCAGCGAGAACCATGACATGGTGCACAATGTGACATGACTTTGAAGTCTCCTCGTCAGTGGCAATGAGAATCCTGCCACGGAAGGTCGGGGACCTTACTTAAATAGATTAGCATCTTATTAGTGAGTCGTCTCACCTGGACCCCCACTCACTGTTTGGCGGGTGCCAACGTGACATCACATAGGCATGATTTACAACAGCTCGATTAAAAACGAGAACCTGGGAACCTCTCCGCTAAAGGGTATATTGGTGGTGAGTGCTCTGGGGACCTCACTGCTTAAGGGTATATTGGCAGTGAGCGCTCGGGTCGCCATCACCCTCCAGTGTGCCAGTTGCAGATGGGGGCACCAAAGAGGAAGTGGGGGGGCCAAGTCAGGGCCAGGGGGGTGGGCTTCAGTCTTGGCAACTTTATATGGTTTGGTGGGGTGGGGAGGGTCATCACAGGCCCACAGGTGCCTGCACCATGCAGTTGAAGCCCTGTTCCATGGAGCCCCTGCACTCAGTCATGGAAGTCATGGGCAGAACAATGGAGCAGACATTCCCCCGCCATGGAGTGCATGTCCTGCAGCATGTCCACCCTCGTAGTGTTGACCTCGTTGAGTAGGAGTGGCTGCACCAAGGCGATGGGACTCCTGCAGTCTGAGGAGTGAAGCTGTCATCTCTTCCAGATGCTCGCAACTGCCTTTGCAGCTCCAGGAGCTCTGAGATGACTGGGCCCAGGGGCACCTCATTGGCCTTGGGCTCAGCAGAGTCCTGGGCTCCGATTTCCCTCTGAGTGCCAGATCCCTGGGGCCTTCCTTCCTCCGCCTGCTGCAGATCGTCAGCTGTGATTGATACAGAAGCCTGCCTCCTAGTTAATCCCACTGAGGCGGTAGTATCTGTGCTAATGGAGAATGTGGGTGACAGCTGTGAGATCTCCTCGAATCTTGTCTGAGATCTGTCCCTCAGAGCTGCTCGGGTCTATAGTCTCCATAGGGCACAAGGATGGTCAGCGCTCGTTGACTGACCTGCAAGGCAAGTGAGATGGCATGAGTGGGAAGACTGATGGGAATAAGTTAACTCGCGTGAAGCTTCCACCATGGTTGCACGTGTTGAGAGATCTTATTTTTGTCTGCCGCCTCGGGGGGTTGTTTGGTTTGGTGCCATGACAAGTGTTGGGAACCCGTGAGGTGGCTGAGAGAGAGATAGATCACCCTGGAGGTGTGGTGGGTCTGTTGAGGGGTGCAGCAGGATACATGAGGGAGCAGACTTCCCCTGGCTAAGTGAGTGTGAAGAATTCCTTCTGCGTTTTTTTTATCTTGGGTATTTAGGCTGAACTGTTGTTGAATTACCAATAATCAGAAACTGCTGCAAAACAAATATTGGCAACTTGATCTCTCATTCGCCAAAGAAACTATTGATTTAGTGTAACATAATCTCAAGGTGTTGTGTTGACTTGCTTGCACAGTTTGGGGCAAAAATTGGTTATAACCTGTTTTTGGGCCTTTATCAACCGATATGAAGACAGGAGGTTTGCGTCCCACCCACAATTGGCCAAAATCTAAGTATGTTCCTCTAAAACTCGTGCCATTCCACACAATCCAAAAATATTTAGTAATTTACTATTCAATTATTGAGATTCAATTGATTATTCCATGTTTCATTCACTCTGCATTATGTAAATTTCTGGTTGTTCACATTTATAATAAGCACTTATTGTCACAAGTAGGCTTCAATGAAGTCACTGTGAAAAGCCCCAAATCGCCACATTCCGGCCCCTGTTTGGGGAGGCTGGTACGGGAATTGAACCCGCGCTGCCGGCCTTGTTCTGCATTACAAGCCAGCTGTTTAGCCCACTGTGCTAAACCAGCCCCTTGGATAATGGGTTTCTTTATAGCAAGCTATGATTCTTAAAAAGTGAATACATGGGATGCTTTCACCGTTGGTTGTTGGGTGTGAATATTAATGACAGAGTCCCCCCAACACTTGGTAGCTGTACTGCGCGAAAGCCAGCACAAATGCAGACCTAAAATTTAACAAGCCCTTCCATGTGAAGTTAAGGCCATATATTATTGAAGAAAGCAATGAATTTCAACACTAATGTTTTTGGTTTCAGGTGATTGTTGTAATCTGTTTGAGGTTTTCTCTTGAAGTGTTACTTACATAAGATCTTTAATTATCTAATTAGGAATAATTTGATGTGTAATTGTCCCCACTGTTCCGTGTGTCAAACAATAATTTTTGACAGAAGCTGTTATCCTCCAGGAACACTGTTGCAATTGTTGTACAATAGCTTTTGTCCTACATTGTGCTGCTTGATCCAAATTGCTCCCAAGATTCAAATGGCATTTTTAAACCTCTTGCCGTTCAGCCTTACTCTGCACCTCTCATTAAAAACTTGCACTCCCTGCTGCTATATATGTTCAGTCTGATAATCTCACCGATTCCAGTAATAAGCTTCACTTAAAAGGACCATTATAGTTTCCCAGTATATTGTTGTGGCTCGATCTCTGGCATTGTAGATATAGACAAATGATTCCTTCTACAATTGAATAATAGAACCCCTACAGAGCAGAAGGAGGCCATTGGGCCCATCGAGTCTGCTCCTACCCTCTGAAAGAGCACTCTACCCAGGTCCATTCCCCTGCCCTATCTCCATAACCCCTTAACCCAACCTGCACATCTTTGGACAATAAAGGGCAATTTAGCATGGCCAATCCACCTAACCTGCAAATCTTTGGACTATGGGAGGAAACCGGAGCACCTGGAGAAAGTGAATTCAAGCGAGGGGCGAACACGCAAATCCCGCACACCCAAGGCTGCAATCGAACCTGTGTCCCTGGTGCTGTGAGGCAGTGGTACTAGCCACTGTGCCACCCTAAATTATATGTTTACTGTCCAGTCATCTGATGGAATATAGTTCAGTGTCCCACTCCAACACCTGATAATGAAGTGGAATAGTCAAGGACCCAATACGGGGTGAGAAGGTTGCTGGAAGGCATGCAACTACCACGGCATAACCTATGCCGTTGTAACTGGTTGCAGATCAGTGACAATGTGGAAGAAGTGACTCTTCTTGTTCCTCCATCAATAAGTGGACCAGATCGGGAACGTAAAATAACAGTAGTGGACTCAAACATTTCTGGGTTGATTAATGCACCAGAAGTATCGTAGGTTGGAAAGGGGAATTGACTTGAAATATTTAATTCTGTTTCTCTCTCCACAGATGCTGACAGATTAGCTGAATATTTTAAACATTGTTTGTTACTTCAGAAATCAAAAAAAGTTGTTGAAAGAATTTTAATTAAATCAAATTTTGTAAAAAATAAAAGCAAAATATCCTGAGTCAAATATTAGTGGGATACGTGAACTGTAAACTTGGAATCTTCCAGTCAGTGGATTGAGACATTTAAAGGTATTAATTTTGGAACATTGCGTAATCCCTGCCTGACCAGGAGCCAACTTGTGTTCAAGTAATTTCTCTAATTAGAGTAGGTAGCTGAGGCTGATCTACTGACTTAAGAAATTATTAATAGCAAAATGACACTGCAGCGAATGTCCCAAGTGCCAATGCTCGATGCCAGGTTTTTATGAAATGCAAGTACACAAATTCATTCAATCGATCTTCATTTAAAAGCCACGGTGGTTAAAGATCAAATGGGTATGTCAACTGTTATCTCAGAATATTACAGACCATAAGCTAACATTAATTGTTCATATTCATTGTGGAATATTTCTTCTGAGGCACATCAAATTCCAACATTGATTCAGATCAGTTTGTTCTCTTCTAATTATGACTCTGGCAGGTGAAGCTGGGTTTGTGGTGCCCCGACTCAAGATATTATTAAGAATGAAACTGCACTCTGGAAAATCATGGGATGCCAATCTTTAATGCCGTTGAAATGCAAGCACATTATAGGACATAAGAAGTGCAAAGCAGCCCTGAAACTGCATACTTTGGCAAAGCTACAAATCTACTAATTATCTAGATGAAAAATATACAAAACAGCATGTGGTGTTTTAATTTGAAAGATGGGAAAATGGCAATCAGTACAAATTAGCTTAATTTACCATTGAGACTTTCTTGCTGCCTCTCAATAAGCAATGTTCAGCATCAAAGGGAATGGAAGGTGGGAGAAGATCCTACTGCTAAATTCAAGACAAATGTTCTTGCATTATAAAAATTGCATCATCCTTCCAACTATTCTCCGTTTGTACTTTACGAATTGTTTCATGCACGTGGGATTTTCAGTTGTATTGTTTTTCATCAATTGTTAAGCTCTGGAAAGGTAGCATTAACCTCCAAGAAGTTAATGGTTTTGTATGATGTTATATGTGGTGAGCACTCTTGTTTCACAGGACCAGGGTCCCAGGTTCGATTCCCACATGGGTCACTGTCTATCTCTGCGGAGTCTGCATGTTCTCCCCGTGTCTGCGTGGATTTCTCTGGGTGCACCGGTTTCCTCCCACAAGTCCCAAAAGATGTACTTGTTAGGTGAATTGGACATTCTGAATTCTCCCTCCGTGTGCCCAAACAGGCACCGGAATGTGTTGACTGGGGGCTTTTCACAGTAACTTCATCGCAGTGTTAATGTGAGCCTATTTGTGACAATAATAAAGATGATTATTATTATGGTATTTTGTTTCACATCTCCTTAAAATAGCAGACAGAGGAACAGTTCATGTTTTAACTATTGAGATTATACAAGCTCACCAACTTGGCAGAATGTGGTTGCAGAATTCTAAGTGGAGACTTTCATTCAAGGTGAACACCAGTAACTAGGGAGCTCCTGTCCTTTAAAATGATCGAATCTGTGGAGCTCCACCGTAATGAGTGTTCGTAACTATGGAGTACCACAATAAGTTTCATTGACAACTGAGCTCCATCATAAGTGTCAGTAACCATGGAGTTGAAGTAGCATGGGTGCAAAATTCTACTGGTATAAGAAATTAGGTAGGGCTCTTTGCAGGTAGCAATCAAGTGCAAGAATTTTGGCTGTTCACTTTTTTCCCCGTTAATCTGGAGTTACTGAACAAACTATCTTGGTGGCGATTACATAGAACATAGAACATAGAACAGTACAGCACAGAACAGGCCCTTCGGCCCTCAATGTTGTGCCGAGCCATGATCACCCTACTCAAACCCACGTATCCACCCTATACCCGTAACCCAACAACCCCCCCCTTAACCTTACTTTTATTAGGACACTACGGGCAATTTAGCATGGCCAATCCACCTAACCCGCACATCTTTGGACTGTGGGAGGAAACCGGAGCACCCGGAGGAAACCCACGCACACAGGGGGAGGACGTGCAGACTCCACACAGACAGTGACCCAGCCGGGAATCGAACCTGGGACCCTGGAGCTGTGAAGCATTTATGCTAACCACCATGCTACCCTGCTGCCCGTAGCATATTGCTGATTAACCAACTCAATATAAACCTTTATTCTTTGGCAGAATTGTCCATTTATGCATTTATTCATGGAACCATTGAGTAATCCAGCCTCTGTTACCTTGGAAATTGCCTTTTCCTGCCTGACAAAATGTCGGCAGAACCTCCAACCATGCTGACTTTGCAAAAAATAAGTGAACCAAGTATCCTTGAATAGAAAATGCTTGGGGAGGGGTGTAGTGACATGAGCCATCCTATTAGAGTTTCGATGTTAATCAACCAAAAGTCAAGCAGCATCTTTAATTTCTGGAGATGTCCAGGCCGATCGTGAAGAGTTGGCAACTTAATAAGCCATTTATATTTTGCAGTTATGTTAAACAATGTCCCGCATTTTGTGGTTGTAATAATAGTGAAATTGCCGGTGTTCACTGTCCTTGCAACTGTGAAACTTCTGGCATGTGCACATCGACAGATAAATACAGAAATCCAGAAATTTCCATCAGTAATTTCCACAGGGAGTGCTGCTGATGTTCCTGCAGATGGAGCTCTTTAGAAATTGTTTCAATTGACATGAAATTGCACTTTTACACCATTAGTCTTGATGTAAACACCCTTGAATAATTTTCACCTTATTGAATCTGTGGTCCTACGTTCACACTTATTGCTGAACAATTTCTCTGCCCCTGAAAACTAATTTTCGATTCATGGAATGTCATTGATTTTTTTTTTAAGTCCGTAGGTTTAAATTTTGTTTTTAAGTTTGAGATTTCGGCTTCAATCTCAATCCTCTGTGAATATTTGAATACTAATTTTGCTCTTTGTAAAATAATTGAAAAATTAATGATATCCAGTGTTTTTTTTTCACTTCTTCCTGATGTGCTGTCTGTGAGAATTCATCAATGTGATTGGCTGCTTAGCCTACTGAATGCCATCGCTATTACTGGACACCGGCAATCCCCTTGAACCGATGCCAAAATCAAATTCATGTCAGGAAAGGTGAAATCTGTGCTTCAGAGATCACTTGATCTTTACGGGCAACTTTCTTCGAGGTCAGTAGTGAGTGCTATCACTTCGTCACTTGGCCTTGCAACTCAGCTCTGTATTGGTTACCTCTTGTCATGTTTTTTAAAATTCTGAATGCCACATGTCTGTTCTGTCTACTCCCTACGCATTTTCCAGGTAAGTTAATCCTGGTGTAGCTCATAACTGCTCTGAAAAGCAAGTCGAACCTAGGAGGACACCAGATTGAGAGGTATTTAAAGCGAAAGGCCATGAATGGGAAAGAGACCAGGGTCATAGAAATCAACCAGGAGCAACCATTGAAACTATTTCAAACTCTTGCAGTTGTTAAATGCTGTTAGGGGAATGATTTCATGCTGTTAGAAGTTGAGGCTCACCGGGTTCATCATGCAGTTTTCAAAAAAAAACATTGCTTGACTCCGTCTGGCTAATCGCAATCTTGTTGTGAGCTTTTCTGACCTGCCCTGGAGCTGTATAGTCCCAGTTGTTGCTTCACGCGGATAAGCTACAGATCAAGAGGCAGATGGTATTCAACGTCTTATGCTCCATGTGTATCCAGACGCACTTTCAAATGTTAAATATCCTTGAGGCTGGAAAAAAATTAACATACAGCGGTCCTGAATCTGATTCCAGTTAAAAGATTAAAGGAAAATATAATGTTGGCATGATGCAACTTTTATGCAAATTATGACTGATGTATTGACTACAGTAATATTTAAATTCCCAGTATGTATGAACACATGTTCCCATAAAAACACTTATTATAGATCTTAAATATAAGCACTTGTGCAATATAATTACAAGCTTCAACAGAGAAAGTCAATCATTGTGTGTCACCCGCAGTACAGATGGCTGGAACACTCCACAGGTCTAGCCTTTCAGTTTGTTTGTTATTGCCCAGTAACCATTTTATAACCACATGCACATAGATCAACATCTGTCTGTTCAGGACACATTTGCTGTGTAAAGTCCGACTCCTGTGACAAGTGCAAGGCTGACTTGAAGTAATATGAGGTGCAGTCATGCAGAGATAGTTTGGTAAAGAAATAAAAAACCTGGCAGCCTTTAAATCCGCCACAATTAAATTGCCCAGACGATCGGATGAACTATCCCTGCTGTCATTTCCCAGCCTGTGTAAAGACTGTGATGGGCTAATAAAATGTGACCACCATCTGCAATTTCTGCTTCCAAAATCTCATGTTATTTCTTCGTAACGAATGGGAGTTAAAGCTTTGTTGAAGATAATTCTTGATAACTAGTATAAAAATTATAAAGCTCTGTAAATAACTAGGACAGCTGTTGCATCATTCCCTTCAACCTATTGTTATATTGATCTCTGCCTGCCACTAAAACGTAAGGAATATTTTACTTGTGGTTTTCAGACACTCTGGGCCATGTACTTAATAGCCCTAATTTTGCAAGACCAACAAAATACAGTCTGAGAACATTTCCTGTGTGACCCATGCTGGCCAACTTCACACTGGGATAAGTGTGCCCAAACTTTTGGATTCAGCTTATTTAAGTGAGCTCGCAGCATAGCTTTGGCCTCGAGTTGGGAGTTAGCCTAATAGGGTGAAGACACAATTTGGCCAAAGCTAGGGAGGGGGGAGAACAGTCTGGCAAAGATGGGGTGCAAAGCCAATGTGGAGATGCAAAGTGAAGTTTCTGGGTAAGTTCAGCAGCCAGTGCACCTGCTCAAAACTGAATAAATGGGCGCTCCACTGCTCAGGTGGATGTGATGGGGGGGTTCCTACACTGACGAGCCAAGATACCTTGTCTGTAAAGAGGTGACAGATGCAGAAGAGTGGGAGTGCATTTGGGGACCTGATCACTCCTAGAAAATGTTTCCGGTCTTATTGAGCTGATGTCAGCTTTCCACAGTGAGACAAACGTTTTCTTGCGAGCAAATGATCTTTTGTCACTGAGGATAAACTGCTGGCCAACTTGTATCGCTGGTGGTGGCTGGGATAAATTAAGCGGAGTAGGAACGTAGGAAGGACAAGAGTTGGATATACACTCCCTTGACCTTTGAGCCTATTTGTCCATTCAATTAAATCATGTCCGGTCTGTATCATAAACCACCTTTGTTGCATAGCCCTTAATAGGATTTCATAAGATCTCACAGGATAAACGCCAAAGAAATGGGCCATTCTGTACATCCAGTCCATGCTGGCATTTATGCTACACTCACGCCACCTCCATCTAAATCGAGCATCATAGCTATCTGTTTTCCTTCACCCTCAAATACGTGTCCACTTTCACCTTAAATGCATCTAAACTGTTCACGTCAGCCACTCCCTGTGGTAGGGAATTCCACATTCTGATCACCCTTTGGGTGAAGAGGTTTTTTCTGAATTCCCTTCTGCATTTCTTGGTGATTATCCGATATTGATGGTATCTGGTTAGGGTCTTTCCCACAAGAATAAACATCCCTCGATGTAGCCACTATCAAAACTTTTCATAATTTTAAAGAACACAATTAGATAACCCGTCAGTCTTTTTCAAGAGAGAATAGATTGTCCAAAGAAAAATTGGTCCATATCAGTTTTGATATTTTTAATCACATTGATAAGCCAACACACAGCAGCGAGCCTTGTCTGTAAAGAGATGACAGATGCAGAAGGGTGGGAGTGCATGTGGGGACCTGATCACTCCTAGAAAGTGTTCTGACGGGGGGGTATGCGGCTTTCCTCCCGACAGGGAATCAGGTACCAGGTTCAACTAGAAATACGGTGCAACCGGCTCGCGCCGTCCAAGCGGAAGAGGCACGACACCCGCACGGGAACGGTGTGCCACCCTTTATTTCTTCCTTTCGTTGCCAGATAAAGTGTGTTCGGCCGCAGGAACGGGGACACTGCTAAGAAAAGCCGACACTGAGGACTTGGAGCCTGCCCGTTCCAGGGCTCGGGATATTGCCACTGGCATCTTCCAAGAGACCAAACGCACGCCTTGGCCTCACAAGGGATGCGAGTATTCTTGGTTGATGTCCGTCTGAGACTCGTGCACGTGGGGGTGGGGGAACCACACAGAATGGGGAGGGTCAAGCTCAAAAGCTTTTTTCAGGAAAGGACTTTAGATTTCCACTACCTTTTTGTGTGAAGAGGCATTTGTGCCATCACCATGGACAGGCCCCAAATAAATGTTTAGGTTTATTTTGTGCATCTGGGTTGTGTCCAAGAGGGAGCTTGGCGCTGAAGATTTGTTCTGACATACCCAAAAAACTGAGTCAATGGATGGCATTCAATGGAAAAATTTCTAAGTTAATTTGTGGTGGGTATTTTGGAGTTTCCTGCCTGCGAGATCCCACCACTATCAAATGACACTTATTCACTTTCGTGGGCCCTGGGGGGTTTCTCACCAGTTTAGTCCACACTTAGAATGTTTTTCAGTACCGGGGAGCTGAACTCTGAGATCAGACCCCGATCCCTAAGTGAGCTTGTGGGTTTCCCACACTCCCTAACCATGGACAATGTCACCCGCCACACTACCCCACACTTCCCATGAGGACACCCCGCTGGGGGTCCCCCACCCATCAACCCCCTCCTCTCGCCCCCAACCTTCCAGAGGGCTCTACTTACCTGTCCTACATACGTCTACCCTTTAAACCCCCCACCCCCACCCTCCTTTCATGGGCATGGCACCACTTGGGCCCTGGCACCTGGTCTCCCAGCACTGCCACCCTGGCAGTACTCCTGCTGGCTTGGCAGTTTCACCTAGGCAGTGTCAAGATGCCCACGTTCCAGGGGAAGGGCCAGGAGGACACACTGCGCTTATTTCTGGCCACCCATGGGCCTCCAGTGGCCCGGGAGACTGGGTGCTGTTAGGCCTGGTCCACATTGTTGCAGACTGGCATTGATGGTGCCCAGCTGCAGCCCCCCTGGGGTGCTGGTAGATCCCGGGAGGCCAATAGATCCTGGATAGGTAGGTCATGTGTAGATTTAAGACGTACTTTAGCAAGCGCCGTTTGGACCCACTCCTTTTTGGCGACATTGCGATTCTGACGCCTCGCGGGACCTGGGTAGATCCCGTGAGGCGCAAAAGCTGTCGGTAGGCCCGCGGGAGGCTTTACTGGGGATCTACCAGCCGCATTGTGCTCTCGCCTGGATGCAACGCGGCCACTGAATCGTGCCCAATAAATATAGGTCCGAGGATCAGGACAGGTGCGCACACAATATGTGAGGTAGTTATGACAGCCTAAACCAGTCTTTTCTCATCCAAATCTTGTATTGCCAAAAGAACCATCAATACATTTGCTTCCTGCGCATTTCCGTTGCTGCAAAAGGAAATAGCAGCTGAAAGCAGAATTTAAAAACCATCCTTTAATGGGATGTGAGCATTGCTGACAAAGCCTGTATTTGTTGCCCATCTTAATTGCCTTTGAGGCTTGCTATGCTGTTGCAGAGGGCAGTTAAGAGTCAACCATATTGCTGTGGGTCTGGAGTCACATGTAGGCCAGAATCAGTAAGGATGACGGATTACCTTCCTAAAAGGATATTAGTGAACTAGCTGGGTTTTTACAACGATCAGTGATAGGTTTCAATGTCACCATTACTGAGACTTTTATTTCTGGATTTTATTAATTAAATTCAAATTCCACCAGCTGCTTCAGTAGGATTTGAACCCCAGCTTTAGTCTGACATAGACATAGAACATACAGTGCAGAAGGAGGCCATTCGGCCCATCGAGTCTGCACTGACCCATTTAAGCCCTCACTTCCATCCTATCCTCGTAACCCAATAACCCCTCCTAAACGTTTTGGTCACTAAGGGCAATTTATCATGGCCAATCCACCTAGCCTGCACGTCTTTGGACTGTGGGAGGAAATCGGAGCACCCAGAGTGTTATAAACTGCCTGCTTACCATTGGTTGGGGACTAATGGCAATCCCACAATCCTTTGGGAGTATGAGCTTCCCCAATGAGGAGGCGCGAGAAATCATTAGCAGATTCCCTGCATAAATATAGCTGGCCAGTTTGGAGCCAGCTAGAGGTGAGTGAAAAGCAAAGGAGTTGCGGCTGCTGTTGTATGTGTTATTGTAAATAAATGTCATTTCTTCCTATCCTTCAATTCGTGCTGGATTCTTCGTGGCCCTCACAAAGCAGAGGAAACCCACGCAGACACGGGGAGAATGTGCAGACTCCGCACAGACAGTGACCCAGCGGGGAATCGAACCTGGGACCCTAGCGCTGTGAAGCCACAGTGCTATCCACTTGTGATACTGTGCTGCCCTGGGTCTCTGGATTACTAATTCAGTGACATTCCCACTCCATCACCACTTCCAGAACACCACCTCCCAAAACCATCATCTCAAAATGGAGTTGGCAGTATGCCTTTGGTGCAATAGATCAGACTGAAACTTCAAATAAGATGAATCTATCACTAACCATGCAGATGTAGCCGGATCTGTTGTCATCTGTCAGATCCCTGTTCCTGTTTGACCAACTTCATGTTTGAATTCTTCCAACCAAGTCTCTCCCAGAGCGCAGAAATGTGGTCAACCAAAGTCATGAATGTCATTCCCTATGTTTTTCCTATCCTGGGTTAACAACCGAGTTCTTGTGGATTATTCTTGGAAAAAGTCCAGAGCATTCCTGGACGGTTGGTGACCCTGTGCAGAACACCTGCATTTTACCCCATCAAAAAAGTTGAATCCCCTGGAAATTTAGATGGGTGTTTGATTGTGTAACTTGAGTTACCAGCTAGACCAGCTGTACACTGCCAGATTTAGCTTAAAATAAATCTGTACGTTTGGGATTGACAGTTAGATACAATGTCCAGTAGGTAACTAGCTTCAAGCTCATGGGTAGATTGTTTTCGATGCACTCACATGGCCAGGGTTATGAGTGATGTTTTGCAGCTTTGTCTTTTGGGACCATTGATGTTCATCATTATCAGTAATGATTTGGGTCAGAGTATTAATGGAACCATCCACATATTAGCGGATGACACAAAAATATGCGCAGGAGTAGGGAATTTGGAGCAAATATATAGGTTACTGGCTGATTTAGATAAATTAGACGAATGAGACTACGTGGCAGGTAATCTTTAATGGATAAGGACAGTGTAGTGCTTGTGTATCTGGGGAACATTTAGGTATGATGTTCACAATGTGGGCATCTTAGAAAGGCTTGGGGTCTGGGTGTCATTGATGCTAACTTATTCAAATTCACAAATCACATGCTAAAGGCAGTGGGACTTTACGTTTTGTTAGGACAGTAAACTAAAACTAAGGCCACAGTGTAGACCATGCAGAGCATTGACATGGCCACACTCCTTACATATGGAGAACAATGTCAAAGCCCCTTGTTTTCTTTCTCCCTCCCTTCCTTCCTCTTGCGCACCACATCCAGTAACTGTCTCTCTCGTGCTTCTTTACAGTATATCTGTGAAGCTTTCTCAATCCACCTCGGTCTTTCTTTCTCCCTCTCCATTCTCTCTGACTGGTCTCCATTTTTTCTCTCTTCCCTCTCTTTTTTTACTTAAGTCGGTCTGTCAGTCATGTCAATTTGCTGCTTTGTACATGAGTAGTGAGCAATTCTGACCTTTGCTCATGCTACATCTCCATCACATGTATATTTTACCATGCATAAGATATCCTCGCATCTTATCTCTTCTCTGTGCACGCTCAACCATGGCACACTTAATGTACACACATCATGCCCCATTGCCCAGTGTGATTGCTGGATATGCTCAACACATTCTAGGCAAATGACTAAAGTTGCAGCTTCACACTGAGTATTAGTGATGCTGGAAGTCTAGAGGACAAATAAATATTCATGGATACATATGACGAGAAGCAAGAAATTATTCTATATATGCAATGGACTTATTAAATAATAGTCGTATGTGTTCACATCAAGTATTGACATCTGATTCTGGCCCAGTTTGGACCATTTTAGAATTCTGATGCCTTCTTATGTATGTTTTCTAAAATTCTCAGGGGCACTCGCACACCGTTTTTTGTTCTATAAATATTTCCCACTGTTTTGTTGCTAAGAAGGCTTATAATCACTGCAACAAATAATTTCGGCTGGAACAGTGGAACTCTACCATTTTCATCGCTCTGTTGCAGCTGCAGGTTGTTTCACTTGACCATACTCGAGGGGGGGCCAAATGGCCTCTTCCTGCAGTGTGAATACTCTGTGATCATTGAATCTTTACTGGTGCGATGGGATAAGCATGTATGGTGCCCAAGGGTTTTATCCAGTTTCTGCAAACTTTGTGTCTTTGTGCTCCCCGGTGACACTTTTTTTCTTATCATAGTTTGTTTTGTGTGTGGAGCAGGAACTTTCCAGTCTCTGCTGATGTTTTGTGAATATTTGTTGTCAATCCAATCCCTGGCGATTTGATAGTGATCAATGTCCATGTGGTTTGTGTATTTGTCCACCTTATCATCTCATTTGCACTGTCCAAAGGAAAACCAATAGAAATATGAGTGCAGCACATAAATAATCTTCGGGTAGATAACTTGAACTTCTTATATCCTGTCATTTAATTATTTTCAAGTAAACTTTGTTCAGCAAAGTTCACCGATTAGATTCTATGCACTTGTCTGCAGTGCATACCTTGACTGAATAAATTCCACAGTAACGTTTAGTAAATATTGACAGTTGTACCCTATGTAAATGCTAAATGTTTCCACTATCCCCACAAGTCAGAAAAATTGTCTGTAAAACATGATTTAAAATTTTATCAGAGCTTAGTGAATAGCGACTTTGCATAAGTTGAAAAACTGTACAAAGGAACCATATTCCGTTGTGACCAAGGCAAGAAATCATGGGCCATAGTGCTTCTCCTATTTCTGAGCCCTTTATCCCACCCAATTCCTTTAACCCTCCTTCTCCCGTCTGTGTCTGTGTCCTCCCCAATACCTATCGGGGGAACACCCCCCCCCCCCCCCCCCCCCCAACCCACCCTCCCCAGAGGGCCTGCTCCTGGCACTGCTATCTTGACACTGCCACTCTAGCACTGCCAGAAGGCATGTCCCTCACCACCTGGGGACTAACTTGGCGTGGTCATCACGACTGGTTTTCATTTTTGAAAACCTGTGGTGACTCATGCTGGCGTGATGTCACGCCAGCTGGGTGGGAAGATACATTGAGGGTGGAAGTAGCGACGTCACGTTTGCTAATTATGTTCTAATATATGCCCTTCCTGGACATGAATCTGATCGCACCATTGGAGGGGGGGGGGGGGGGGGGCGCGAGTAAGATCCTGAACTGAAATCTCCCTGGAGGAATGGAGTGAATGTTTTCTCCAGAAGAAATGGGACAAGCCAATGGTCTCCAATAAAAGCAGATAAGTTGTTGATGAGGAAAGTTCCAACTCCAAGAACCACAAAAAGCAAATCATATGTAGAAAACCAAGTGTCAGAAACACACACTACTACAATTTCAACTCCAAGCCAATAAACCGTGTGCCCGAAGAAACTGAACCTATAACTCCTCCAAACGAGATCAGGAAGAATTGTCAAGCCTCCTCCAGACTCATAATTTAGAAAAGTCAGACACTTGAAGGGGGCAATGGAGTAGCATGGAAGTAAAGATTGCATCGTAAATATATTTGGTAAAGACTTGTCAGGGGACGTGTAGTATAAGGATGTTCAGCACAGCAAGTTTTAATGTGGGACTGGGGACCAGTACTGCCCACAGTATAATATAGAGAATCACAGAGCAATACACAGTTGTGTGGAGAGAGTCAATGATAAACCAGCATCAGAATCATTAGAATTTATAGTGCAGAAGGACGCCATTTGGCCCATCGAGTCTGCACCGGCCCTTGGAAAGAGCACCACAGTTAATCCCAAGCCTCCACCCCATCCCCATAACCCCACCTACCTAACCTTTTTTGGATACGAATGGCAATTTAGCATAGCCAATCAACCTAACCTGCGCATCTTTGGACTGTGGGAAGACTGTGGGAGCACCCGGAGGAAACCCACGCAGACATGGGGAGGACATGCAGACTCCGCACAGACGGTGACCCAAGCCGGGAATCAAACCTGGGATCCGTGAAGCAACTGTGCTAACCACTGTGCTACCGTGCTGCCCTAGTTTAGCTCCTAGTTTGGGTACAGATGTAAAACATTATATGTTACCAATGAACACTACTCTTCAACCATACAAGCCTCTGAATCATTCAGTGATGTCTACTGAACAAACCATGAAAACAATGTGCTGTTTCTATCCGCACAAATGGAAAGACTTGCACCATCTGCTCAGATGGGTAATAGTGACTTGGATTGGCATTCAGCCTCTCATAAACTGATGGACTGGGGTTACCAAACCTCCTGGAAATAACCCAGCGGGGTTCCTCCCCATGCACACTCTCTAATAGCCCAGCAGATCAGCGATATAAGTTACTTGCCAAACTGCACCTCAAAGCCACACCTCTAACCCCTGGCCAGTGACACCACCTGACCATTACCGCAGTGAGTTGGAACCATGTGGAGCACATTCCAAAGAGGTAGGGGAATCAGGAATCCAGAGCAAGACCCAGGAGAGGAAGGTGCACTGTCATTGGTGCGCCTGTCGGAAAGACCTCCCTTGGAGGTGGCCCATTACGATGCCATGTCCAGGAACTCCATTGAATCAGGGACAACCGGCATGTTTCAGAGTCAGGACACTTATTACAGCCTGTGGATATGGTTGTCTGCTCCCTCCGAGGGGGATGGTGCTGCCAATCACAAAAGCTGCGAACGGGGCCCAGTGATTAGCATTGTGTGCACATCCCTCTCCCAGACTAAGGTTATAGACCTTTCTTGCGTTCGAGTCAGATGCCCAATACCAGAGATTTGAGAGCTGAGAGAGTGACTTGCTGCCAGAGTTGTTGTCTTTTTAAAATGAGACGTTAAACTGAGTGTACATGTTGGATTCCTTGGTACTATTCGAAGCAGGACTGGAGATGCCACCCAGAATCTTGGGCAACATTTATCCCCCAGTTTAATTTAAAAAAAACATTGACTGGTCATTTACCTCCTCACAATTTGTAGAAATTTTCATGTAAAAATTTCAATTGTCACAAAAAACTGATATGTCGCCCCACAATAGTACAAAAAAATAACATATGATAACAAAATAAATTTGGTGTTTGGAGGTTTTTACTTTGGCCAGTTTTTGCTGACATGTTGGCTATTAGTGGGGGGGGGGGGTTGCATTGTCATCTTTTGAAGCTGATTGTCAGCTTTTCTAGAGCTTATTGATTTGCATAGAATTTACAATGCAGAAGGAGGCCATTCAGTCCATCAAGTCTGCACTGGCCCTCGGAAAGAACACCCTACCAAGCCCACACCTTCACCCTATCCCTGTAACCCAGTAACCCTACCCAACCTTTTTTGGACACTAAGGGGCAATTTAGCATAGCCAAACCACTTAATCTGCACATCTTTGGACTGTGGGGGGAAACCGGAGCACCCAGAGGAAACCCACGCAGACACTGGGAGAACGTGCAGACTCTGCACAGATAGTGACACAAGCTGGGAATCGAACCTGAGACCTTGGAGCTGTGAAGCAACTGTGCTAATCACTGTGTCTGTAATCTGGAAGTCCTGAATTGTCATGACTCAGAGCAAAATGGTAGCTTGCCTTCGCTTCCTGGGAATGGTCCATTACCTAATAACACCTAATGAATGTAGCAGTTGTGCACAATCATTTAACTAAATTTAGCATATGACAGATTTTTTTAATACAGTTGGAGAGACATTTGAGCCTGTTTTTCATTAAATTAGTTATATCGTTTTCACATGTCTTGTATTTCCTGGGGGCAGTAACATGCGAGTCCTCCAAGATGATGGATGATTGGCATTAAGTGGAGCTTTGGCAGATCCAGGCAACCATAGTTCCTGTAAAATAGTACCTTCGTTCACTGGTGCAGAAAATAAGAGTGCTGAAAAAGCAGCCACGATTATTGTACAGAAATCAGTATCCTTGCAGCCTTCGAGGCAGTAATCATCCTCATGATCCCTGCTGTTGCATGCAGCTGAAACCAAATGCACACATCAACATTCAGCTCCGTTCCTGCACCTGTTCCGCGGAGTCTGAACTTTAAGGAGCTCTGAATAATTATATAAGTCATCTGATCGAGGAAAATGGAGTGCCATTAGCACATGACTAATCTAATTTAGAACTGATTTTTCCCAGTGCATTACCATCAGCCCCTATGAATTTAAGATTAATCTGTTGTTTTATGAAACTTGAAGCAATACAAGCTATATTGTGATTACTTTACAATTGAAAAGAAAGGTGACTATATCATTAGTGTCATTCTAGTTCAGGGTTTAAAAACAAATGTTTTTATTGGTGTTTGAAGTAACAGTTACAGAATAGAAAAGAAAGAGTTGGGTTTCTCACGCAGAGTATTATACAACGACAAAAAAGAAAACCGTACATGGGTCAGCCTTGAGCCCCTCGCTGTCACCATAGCCGTGACTGGCCATCTGATGCAGGATAATATTTACATTTTTACATCTGGGTTTGATCTTTAAACTGGTTTGTCGGCTGGTGCCCCTGCCGTTTTGACAGTAGGGGTTATCCCCAGTTTCCCCCTTCTGTATCTTGGTGTGGTTGGGGTTCCTCTCCTCGCTCGCCTATAGGCTTTTTTCCGCTGGTGGTGCTGTGGGGACTGGCGGGGTGGGGGCAGGGGGGCTCCATCTCGACCACCACCTTGGACATAGCCTCAAAGAAATTCCCTAAGTCTGAGGCAGGACCGGAACGTGTGGTTAAACCCCCCGCCCCCCCCCCCCCCCCCCCCAACTTGTCCTCCGCCTTCAGGAAGAACCCGATCATGCATGTCTTGGTAAGGTGTGCTCTGTACACTACCTTGAGCTTCATCAGGCTTAGCTTGGCATCGGAGGAGGTGGAGTTCACTTGGTTGCAGGGTCTCGATCCAGAGTCCTCCCCCTACCTAGGAGATTCACTAGGTTAATCCCAGAGCTGAAGGGGTTGGATTATGAGGAGAGGTTGAGTAGACTGGGACTGTACTCGTTGGAATTTAGAAGGATTTAGAAGGGGGATCTTATAGAAACATTTAAAATTATGAAGGGAATAGATAGGATAGATGCGGGCAGGTTGTTTCCACTGGCGGGTGAAAGCAGAACTAGGGGGCATAGCCTCAAAATAAGGGGAAGTAGATTTAGGACTGAGTTTAGGAGGAACTTCTTCACCCAAAGGGTTGTGAATCTATGGAATTCCTTGCCCAGTGAAGCAGTTGAGGCTCCTTCATTACATGTTTTTAAGGTAAAGATAGATAGTTTTTTGAAGAATAAAGGGATTAAGGGTTATGGTGTTCGGGCCGGAAAGTGGAGCTGAGTCCACAAAAGATCAGCCATGATCTAATTGAATGGCGGAGCAGGCTCGAGGGGCCAGATGGCCTACTCCTGCTCCTAGTTCTTATGTTCTTATACCTCCACGCCCAGTTCCCTCCCCCACTTTTGTCTCGCCCAGTAGAGCACTGACCTTTTCTGAGTCGCCTGTATATGTCATGCATTTGAATAGAACACAGAATTTACAGTGCAAAAGGAGGCCATTTGACCCATTGAGTCTGCACCGGCTCTTGGAAAGAGCACCCTACTTAGGCCCACGTCGCCACCCTATCCCTGCAACCCAGTAACCCCACCTAACTTTTTTGGACACTTAAGGGCAATTTATCATGGCCAATTCACCTAACCTGCACATCTCTGGATTTCCTCCGTGAGCACCTGGAGGAAACCCACGCACACACGAAGAAAACGTACAGACTCCGCACATCACCCAAACCGGGAATCGAACCTGGACCCTGGAGCTGTGACGCAACTGTGCTAACCACTTTGCTACTGTGCTGCCTAACCAAAGCCCTGGGGCTGGTTTAGCTCACTGGGCTAAATCGCTGGCTTTTAAAGTAGACCAAGCAGGCCAGCAGCACGGTTCGATTCCCGTACCAGCCTCCCCGGACAAGCACCGGAATGTGGCAACTAGGGGCTTTTCACAGTAACTTCATTTGAAGCCTACTAGTGACAATAAGCGATTTTTATTTTTTCATTTTTCAACCGCCAATTGATCTCATGAAAAATATCACGAGTTGATCAATAAGATATGACATGAACTTTACAATAATATATGATCACAGTTAGAAGGAAAGGCATCCAGGGCAGCACGATGGCACAGTGGTTAGCATTGCTGCCTACGGCGCTGAGGACCCGGGTTCGAATCCCGGCCCTGGGTCACTGTCCGTGAGGAGTTTGCACATTCTCCTCGTGTCTGCGTGGGTTTCACCCCCACAACCCAAAGATGCGTAGGATAGGTGGATTGGCTATGCTAAATTGCCTCTTAATTGGAAAAAATAATTGGGTACTCTAAATTTATTTAAAAAAAGAAAGAAGGAAAGGCATCCAACTCAACATTGAGGCAGTCAGATATCAGCATTGAGCCACAGCCAGATAACATAACTGACCCTATTGTCAGATGAACCGTAACAGATAGAACCCTGCTCAATGGCCGATTCACGTTCAATCCTTAATATGGCAATAGGCTAATTAATGATCCTGTGTTAGGGAGTGTGGGGAAAGGTCATGTAGTTTGACACTCTCTTCGGCTGATATCCATGCACTAACTACTTCCAGCAGAGGATTATAGTCCCCTTGCTGCATCCTTGGCTGGTAGCAGCTAATTAAGGTCAGGCATGCATTGAGCCTGGCATCAACTTGCTCTGTATGGCTCAGCTCATCACTCGTGAGACATGCTGGGCCGCTGGGAAGTTTGGAATAACTCACTCTTTTAAAATGGCAGAATCTAAAATTAAAACTAAAAATGTTAACAAAAACAAAACCTGATTCAAGTAGCATCTGTGAAACGAGAAATAGTTTCAGGTTCTGACAACATATCGTCAGAACAAATGTGATGAAGAGTCAGACCGACTGAGTATTTGTAGAATTTTATGTTCTTTTTAAAAATTTACTCGATCTGCTTTTCCTTGCCAAAATGGCTGCCAATAGGCTGCTTACTCAGGCTGATGCTGGTATTATCTGGGAGGTATAGTATAGCTTGATAAGTGGTGTTTATACCCCTCTCCCATTTGCCTCTTGTGCCCTTCCTGATGGTCTTGTTGAGGTAGGGAGTTGTAACCAGTGATTTTATTTTTTGTTCCTGAGAATATTTGCTATTTGTCTGCAAGCCCGTGGCACCTGGGAAGCAAATTGTGCCACGTAAAGTAAATATAGAATGTCATGGGCCATCATGTCAACTTACTGTTCACTACAGAGCATAAGCCAGACATAAATCAACCAGGTGCCACACTGCCATGGCAGCCTGCTGATCAAAATCCTATGCTATTGGGCTGTCTGCATTTACTCTTGACCTTGCATTATTCCAGGCACACAGTGCACACTGTAAAAAGGAACACTTAACTCATGAGAAAGCAAAAATTGATGGTTGTGGGGTCTCTTACTGCAGAACTGTACTGTAGACTGGTTTCCACTTCAATAATTTTCTTCCTACTCATGAATTTTTAACCCTGTGGAGATTTGCTTTCGCCAGAACATTTTAACTCTTACTGACTTTAATCTTACACTTCAAAACAAAGATAGAAATCTGTGTGGTCTTTCTTAAATGCTGTCTTAACGTACTGTGGAATTATTTCCTGGTTTCCAAATGTGTGGGCCTCATAGGTTGGTGCTGTGATTTCTAAGAGGAAAGAGATCCATCCCATCAACAGTTTTTCTCCATCGGACACTGTTCTGTAGAATTCAAAATTTAATTTGTTCTGAGTACAAAAGAGGTGGATCCCAAAGTTTGCCAGAATGTTCCATTTGCAGTGACCTTCTGTTTCCTGGCACTTTTCAAACATGCAACGGTGACTTGTTTTACAGTCGAGGAGGCCGGGGTGAAGAGCTAAGACTTCCTGTCTGGATCCGAGGGTAAGCACAGTAAATGAATGATTGATAATTAGATACGAGGAAATTAGTTCTCATAGGTTGTAAATGAATATTGAAGTTGCATAGAGGAGATGGTGTGCATAAGGCAATATGAGTTTAGTTAGTGATTGACATTGTGTTGACAAGCACAAATAGCAAAAATGACCAAAAGAAGGACTGGATCTTAGACTGACCATTTCAGGCTAGAATTATAATGCTGCTGATGCTGACTTCTAACTGACGAACCACAGGCCAATTATGTGTAGCCGTTGTTGTCAAGCACATTAAAATTGCAGCTGAATATCTGCAAGTTGTCATTCCTTTTCTTGCATTTAATTTTATTTTTTAAACAGTAGATTGAAAC
The DNA here is from genome assembly GCF_902713615.1 of Scyliorhinus canicula. Lineage (NCBI taxonomy): Eukaryota > Metazoa > Chordata > Chondrichthyes > Carcharhiniformes > Scyliorhinidae > Scyliorhinus > Scyliorhinus canicula. Next base: position 13,105,388 of record NC_052167.1, read on the forward strand.
TCTTAGAATATAGATATGAATTTGACCAAACAATTTAGTTAAGGCAATAAAACAAAACATTTAAGAAAAGTAATACATATTTAATGAAGGAAATATTACAAGGTTAAACTAATAGCAGGCGTACAACATAAACAAACCCTAACAACAGCAAGGTGGTATCACACAGGCTTGTAAATGGTAGGTGGATCCCTCGTATTAGTTTCTCCCATGCTGCTTCGGTGTAATAAAATGTTTGCATCTCTTGCTTTTCCTTCTTTCCTGATCTGACGCCCCTCTCACAATAGCATGTTTAACTCTCTTCGTAATAATGCAAGTTGTAATGAAATGCGTCATGGGACCATTCATACTTTATGATGCAGTGATGAAAATGATGTTTTGCTTATCCAGAACCTTCCACTTGCTGATGCAAGATGATACTGCTTCTTTATACTGCGCTGACGACATGCTCTATCGTATATCATTTTATCCGCAAATTGATGAACACCCACGGGAGAAATGAGGCTCCTTCCCTACCCTAATTCACACCAAGGTTTGTTCCCCCCCCCCTCCCCAAAGGCACTCATTACACCCAACCTCTTTAATAAAACTTGGACTCATCAACCCTAATATCTCAGAATACTTGCCGTTAAATTTTGTTTGGTAATGATCCTGTGAAACTTCTTGGGATCATTTACTGTAAACATGCAAATTGTTGTTTGTTTGGGTAGAGGGAACGAGAGTTACAGCTTGAACTTTGTCCCCCATCAAATCAGCTGGAAGGGGGTATTCCCTGCCTTCCACTTTGCTTTCCTGTTTGGCCGTTGACTTAGTGTTACGATACAGGAACACCCAAAGAGCTTGATGCTTGAGACTCGCATCACGACTTTTACAATAGATAGAATTTAGTTTCAGATTTAATTTCATTCAATTTACATTAATTCTAAACCTCAGTGAGTATGATGATGTGTATCCCACTGAGGTGGAAAGAAACTTTATTTGAAGATTTAACATAGAAATTCAGAAAAGGACAATGCTACCTCTGCTGGTTTCCTTGAGCAGCTGATCTATATCACAGATTTGTTATAGTGCAGAAGGAGGTCATTTTGACCTGTCGTGTGCACTGGCTTTCCGAATGAACATCTTATCTAGTTGCTATTTCCCTGCTTTCTCTGCCTAAATCTACACATTCTGCCCTTTCAGATAACGATTTAATTCCCATTTTGAATGACTCAATTGAACCTGCCTCAACCACACTCTGTGAATTCCAAATCTTAACCACTCGCTGCGTAAAAAATGTTTCCCTCTGATTGCTGTTGCTTTTTATGCTGACTACTTTAAATTTGTGTCCCCTCGTTCTCAATTCCCCCATGAGGGGGACAGTTTCTCTCTATCTACTCTGTCCAGACCCCTCATGACTTTGAACACCTCTATCAAATCTCCTCTTAACCTTCTCAAATCCAAGGAAAACGGTCCCAATTTCTCCAATCTGTCTTTGTAACTGAAGTTCCTCATCCCTGGAACAGTTCTTGTTAATCTCTTCTGAAATCTCTCCAATTCCTTCTCAGCTTCCCCAGAACTGGGCACAACTTGTATGAAAATGAATCACTTCACAATTCTCTACATTGAACTCTATCTGCCACTTGTCTGCCCATTCCACCGACTTGTCTATGTCCTTTTGAAATTCAACACGGCCCACCTCGCGGTTCACATCCTCCTCACAAGGTTCATAGAATGTACAGTGCAGAAGGAAGCCATTCGGCCCATCAAGTCTGCACCGACCCACTTAAAACCCTAATTTCCACCCTATCCCCATAACCCAATAACCCCTCCTAACCTTTTTTTTGGACACCAAGGGCAATTTATCATGGCTAATCCACCTAACCAGCACCTTTTTGAACTGTGGGAGGAAACCGGAGCCCCCAGAGAAACCCACGCAGACAAGGGGAGAACGTGAAGACTCCACATAGACAGTGACCCAGCGGGGAATCGAACCTGGGACCCTGCCGCAGTGAAGCCAGTGCTATCCACTTAGGCAACTAGAGATGGGCAATAATGCTGGCTGAGCCAGCAAAGTCCACATCCAGTAAACAAATTAAATAAAATCTCCCTTGAACCATCTCTGGCTTTCTTAATTTGGATAATTCAAGTTATGAGTCTGTCTGCCCTTGATATTCCCTGACTTTAATGCCTGGATATCCTTGTTGTATGCCAACCAGAATTATCCCCGGCTGTGGTTGCCTCATACTTGGTACTTAACAACTCATGCTATTTGTGTTTTATTCCTCTGGCTATACTTACTAAGATTGATTAGCTTTCCATCCTGCTTACACACACTACCCTGTTGGTTTCAATCAACCATTTAACTGTTCCTTTGGATCTCTTGTGTTGTCTTCTCCAGGCAACACGTTCATATTTTTCCATTTGTGTCTCTGCAGTTGCTAATTATTTTCCCATTTCCCATCAACACCCCAGCTTCCCAAGTTCTCAGCATCACTTTGTATTTGTTTCTTCTCTTTCCTATTTTTTTTTTGGAAACATTTGCTCCTCAATTGGTATTATCTACAAGTTTAAGGGTGCTCCTGTGCCCAGATCCAATTCATACGTGTATACAGCAGTGACCCCAACATTGATTTACATTGGCCCCTTGTTAGTGATTCCGTGTCATGACGAGAGAATGCCATTGGTAATGAATTTTTGATTTATCTAGTTTCACTACTTTCCCTTTCAACTCGAGGTTTGTTTCCTCGTCCACACCACACCACGTTGCAAAGTTATCACTTGTATGGCATAGTGTCGAACACCTTGCTGAAGTCAAAGTATATCTCATCCACACAAGTTCTACTGTCAGTGAGGTCATTGTTTCAGAAGAACATAAGAATTAGGAACAGGATTAGGCCATTTGGTCCTTGCATCTTACTCCGCCGTTCAATAAGATCATGCTGATCTTGAACTCAATAAATGTGTTCGACAAAGCCTAACTTTCATAAATAAATACATATATACCATACTGTACCAGGCTATACAATATCATACTGGGTAAATGTTTGTCGTTCCTTTCAAGAGTCACCAAACCATCTTTACGATTGTCGCCTTTTAAAAAAAAAAAATAAATTTAGAGTACCCAATTATTTTTTTCTTCCAATTAAGGGGCAATTTAGCGTGGCCAATCCACCTACCCCTACACATCTTTTTGATTTGTGGGGGTGAGACCCACGCAGACATTGGGAGATTCTGCAAACTCCACAGGGACAGTGACCCGGGGCCGGGATCAAATCCAGGTCGCTGCCCTCGATTGTCATCTTAATTGTGAAAAATAGTATGGAAGGGAGAGAAAGTCAGCCATATTCTGTGGTGAGTTTGATTAATTGGCAATATTTGAAATCAACTGTAGCTGAACCCAAGGAAAGTTACATAACTAGCAGTGACGGCTATTTTCACTAGAAAGGAGATAATATATTTTAGTTAGAATATGCCTCTTGCACACCCTGGATTAGATTAGCAGTGAACATTAATTCACATTGGATTTTGTATTCTGAGAATGCCGTTTGAATTTGAAAATAGCCCTGGGAGCAATCTAGCTACTAATGGTTATGGTGCAGCCTGTTGAGGTAGATGTGACCTGTGTCCACGATTTGAGCATTTCACCTGCCAGTGACTGCCCTATATATATCATCATTAAATATCTGTTAGTCATGGAGAGCTCATCGCCACAAGTGACACCAGACAGCGCATTGTTTGTTAAGCTGCTGTACAGCCAAACCTTGTTTTTAATTTTTTATCATTGCCAATTCATTTGTGCTGAAGCTGTGTCATAAATATTTCATTGGTATAATAGACCTTGAAGGTGAGCAAAATCATAGTTTATGTGAGTCAGAGGTGTTTGGCTGGCATTTTGAAGATAAATAGTGAAGCTCACTGGATGGTCTATTTTCTTGCATATTGATATATTTAAGGGGGGTGAGAATGGTCCCCATTTTTGGAATGTTAATGCTGATCCCTGCCGTCTGCTGCTTTTAAAGCTCAATAGTGATGTTGTTGATGGTCTCATTGACGAATGTGTATTAGTTTAGATTACAAAAGTACTCCTAATTTTTCATTCCCAACACAGAGAACTGAGGGAAATGGAAAAAATGCAGTTGTAGAACATAGAACATAGAACACTACAGCGCAGTACGGGCCCTCGTATGTTGGTCATCACCATCCGAGGAAAAAGACTCTCACTGTCCACCCTATCTAACCCTCTGACTATCTTATATGTCTCTATTAAGTCACCTCTCAGCCTTCTCCTCTCTAACGAAAACAACCTCAATTCCCTGAGCCTTTCCTCGTAAGACCTTCCCTCCATACCAGGCTACATCCTAGTAAATCTCCTCTAAACCCTTTCCAAAGCTTCCACATCCTTCCTATAATGTGGTGACCAGAACTGCACGCAGTACTCCTGGTGCGCCCGCACCAGAGTTATGTACAGCTGCAGCATGACATTGTGGTTCCGAAACTCAATCCCCCTGCTTATAAAGGCTAGCACACCATATGCCTTCTTAACAGCCCTATTAACCTGGGTGGCAACTTTCAGGGATTTATGTACCTGGATGCCGAGATCGCTCTGTTCATCTACACTACCAAGAATCTTGCCATTAGCCCAGTACTCTGCATTCCTGTTACTCCTTCCAAAGTGAACCACCTCACACTTTTCCGCATTAAACTCCATCTGCCACCTCTCAGCCCAGCTCTGCAGCTTATTGATGGCCCTCTGTATCCTATAACATCCTTCAGCACTATCCACAACTCCACCGACCTTCGTGTCATCTGCAAATTTACTAACCCATCCTTCTACACCCTCTTCCAGGTCATTTATAAAAATGAGAAACAGCAGTGGCCCCAAAACAGATCCTTGTGTGTGTTTATAGCCATATTTCCATGATTGAAAGCAGTGCATATATTTTTGCAGGATGTCTGGGCCCAATGGTATATGAAGCCGTTACTAGTGGCATTTCATTTTCACTGCCTTCACCTGCAACTTGTTTTAGAGCAGGGTTTTTCAAACTCAGGGTCGCGAGCCGTGATTGGGTCACGGGTGGGTGTCAGGAGGGTCGCGGGAGAAACACCCAATGGCTGTGACCGTCTTTTCAGAATGCCGGTGCGAACCCTGGAGAATTCCCGCCGAAGTGGCGGCAGAAAGCAGGTCACGCACACAGCACATACGTTTGCATCACGAGCCCTGTACAACATCAGAACAGTACAGCACAGAACAGGCCCTTCGGCCCTCGATGTTGTGCCGAGCATTGTCCGTAACCAAGATCAAGCTATCCCATGCCCTGACATTCTGGTGTGCTCCACCTTCAGAGACCTTCAGAGATCTGTGGACATGAACCCCAAGATCTCTCTGTTCCTCCACAGTCCTCAGAACCCTGCCGTTGACCCTGTAATCTCATTCAAATTTTTTCTACCAAAATGAATCACCTTGCACTTATCAGGGTTAAACTCCATCTGCCATTTTTCGGCCCAGCTCTGCATCCTATCACTGTCTCTTTGCAGCCTACAACAGCCCTCCATCTCATCCACTACTCCACCAATCTTGGTGTCATCAGCAAATTTACTGACCCACCCTTCAGCCCCCTCCTCCAAGTCATTGATAAAAATCACAAATAGCAGAGGACCCAGCACTGATCCCTGTGGTACACGGCTGGTAACTGGTCTCCACTCTGAAAATTTTCCATCCACCACCACCTACTGTCTTCTATGTGATAACCAGTTACTTAACCAATTGGCCAAATTTCCCTCGATCCCACAACTCCTTACTTTCTTCATGAGCCGACCATGGGGAACTTTATCAAACGTCTTACTGGTCCGTGCTTTGGGCACAAAATCATGAGGGAGAGATTTCTTTATTTCTTTATTATTCTTTATTTTGTGGTTGCCAGCAAGCAAGCAACAGAAATGGGTGAAGAACTGAAGATGGATTATTTTGTAATAAGGGAGAGAGGGTCAGAGGTACACGCAGGCCAGAATCTCTCAATTTTTATTTTTTTTTAAAATAATTTTTATTGGAATTTTTTACAGAAAATATAAAAATATAAGTATAGCAACAAGCAGTAATATGCAACTAACAGCTCCCTAACACCCACAATTCCCCCCAAACCGTAACATCACATGTATCACACTCCCCTCACCCCCCCCAACAAGAGAACTTAACCATAAATTAAAATTAAATAAATCAAATTTAAATAAAATGCAGTAATATGCAACTAACAGCTCCCTAACACCCACAATTCCCCCCAAACCGTAACATCACATGTATCACACTCTCTCTCCCCCCCCCCCCCCCCCCCCCCCCCCCCAACCCACCCAGGTTGCTGCTGCTACTGTCCCAGTACCCTATCGTTGATCCAGAAAGTCGAGGAAAGGTTGCCACCGTTTAAAGAACCCTTGCACCGATCCTCTCAGGGCGAATTTGACCTTCTCAAGCTTAATGAAGCCCGCCATGTCATTGATCCAGGTCTCCACGCTTGGGGGCCTCCATTCCATTGTATGGAACATGGTCCTTCCATTGTAGCAAAATCCTTCGCCGGGCTACTAGGGATGCAAAGGCCAGCACACCGGCCTCTTTCGCCTCCTGCACTCCCGGCTCTACCCCAACCCCAAAGATTGCGAGTCCCCATCCTGGCTTGACCCTGGATCCCACCACCCTTGACACCGTCCTCGCCACCCCCTTCCAGAACTTCTCCAATGCCGGGCATGCCCAGAACATATGGGCATGGTTCGCTGGATTCCCCGAGCACCTGACACACCTATCTTCACCCCCAAAGAACCTACTCATCCTCGTCCCAGTCATGTGGGCCCTATGCAGCACCTTGAATTGAATGAGGCTAAGCCGCACACACGAGGAGGAAGAATTTACCCTCTCCAGGGCATCAGCCCATGTCCCATCTTCGATCTGTTCCCCCAGTTCCCCCTCCCACTTCGTTTTCAGCTCCTCTACTGACGCCTCTTCCACCTCCTGCATAAGCTTGTGATATCGGATATCTTCCCCTCCCAGACCCCCGAGAGCACCCTGTCACTCACCCCCTCGCGGGGAGCGCAGGGAATCCCTCCACCTGCCGTCTAGCAAATGCCTTTACCTGCAGATATCTGAACATGTTTCCCGGCGGGAGCCCAAATTTCTCCTCAACTCCCCCAGGCTCGCAAACCTTCCATCGATAAACGGGTCCCTCAGCTGTCTAATGCCCGCTCTATAACATCCCTGAAATCCCCCATCCATGTTCCCCGGGACGAACCTATGGTTCCCCCTTAATGGAGCCTCCATCGAGCCCCCCACTTCTCCCCTATGTCGCCTCCACTGCCCCCAAATCTTGAGGGTAGCCGCCACCACCGGACTCGTGGTATACCTCGTGGGAGGGAGCGGCCACGTCGCCGTTACCAGGGCCCCCAGGCTTGTATCCCCACAGGACGCTCTCTCCATCCGTTTCCATGCTGCCCCCTCCCTCTCCATCACCCACTTACGCACCATCGACACATTGGCCGCCCAGTAGTACCCCGAGAGGTTGGGCAACGCCAGCCCCCCCCCCCCCCCCCCCCCCCATCTCTACTCCGCTTCAAGAAGACCCTCTTCACCCTCGGGGTGCCATGCACCCAAACAAATCCCATGATGCTGCTGGTCACCCTTTTAAAAAACGCCCTAGGGATAAAGATGGGCAAACACTGGAAGAGGAACACGAACCTCGGGAGAACCGTCATTTTGACGGATTGCACTCTTCCCGCCAGCGATAGCGGCACCATGTCCCACCTTTTAAATTCCTCCTCCATCTGTTCCACTAGTCTGGTGAAGTTAAGCTTATGAAGAGCCCCCCAACTCCTGGCCACCTGCACCCCCAGGTACCTGAAACTCTTCACTGCCCTCCTGAAGGGGAGCTTCCCAATTCCCTCCTCAGAATCTCACAATTGAATGTCTCAGGAGAGTCTACGGCAGGACAAAGCAGTGCTGGTGTGAGTTGTACCAGAGCTCCAGGGCGTCTGGTGAACCACCCATTAAGAAGAAACTGAAATGCAGACCAAAGCAGTAAAAAGATGATTCCTTGAGGTATGGCATTGCTAATTTTGCCAATGCAAATCGGGGTGCAAAGCTCGTGTGTTTTATGCAGAGAAGTACTGACAAATGAAAGTTGAAAACCCTTAAAACTTCAAAGGCATTTGAAGACTAAGCATGGTGAGTTTGAGGACAAACCGCTTAATTTTTTTCAAAGGATGCAGCAAGAACTTAAATCGTCAGCTGAAGTCCTTAGCAGAAATGTAACACTGAACCACATAGCCAGTGAGACCTTGAACTCCAGGCAGGTTCACCTGTCGCATTAAAGGTAAGCAATAATGGTGTGTTGTGAAGATTGGCTGGAGTGGGTCTTGAAAGTTTGGCCGGTTGGTAAAAGTGGTCCTGGGGGGGAAAAAAAGTTTGAAAAACACTGTTTTGGCACCTCTCAAAAGATGGGCAGTCTTTTCAGCATGGTGGTCTTGTGGATGTTGGGCTTTTCTACGAGCCAGAAATTGGGAGAATGAGCAACAATGAAAGGCATGCCAATGTTTTCTTGTAAAATTAGGATGGTCTGCAATGCAAAGAAAGCACCTAATGTCCTTTGCAAAAAAGGTTCTCGTCCTTAGGTAGCAACAGAGGCACATGCAGTGAGGCAATGTTGGCCTTTCTATCTGCCTGAGGCGCTCAGGCTAGAGGCTCAGCTGAGAACAGACAACACTCATCACAAATGTGGCCTGTGGATTCATGTGACAAGCAGCCCTGGGTCTTGAATTTATGACCATCTGGTTATGAAACACATGCTGATGATGTTCAGCGTATCATGATAATTCTCCGAATGATGTGATGTGAAATGACAATAGATTTTCTTGCACCATTTATGCTTTTTAACATTTAGTTGCTTGCTATATTTAGACAGTTTCTGAAGCAGTTCATAACCAAATACAGTAAGAATGGACAATATCCAGGCTTGGGCTGACCAGTGGCAAGTAACATGTGCGTTACACAAGTTCCAGACAATAATGCTCTCCAACAAGAGAGAATCTAATCGTCACCCCTTGACATTCAATGGCATTACCATTGCTAAATCCCCCACTATCAACATCCAAGGGTTTACCAGTGACCAGGAATTAAACTGGACTAGCAATATGAGTAAAAGTCAAGTGTTAAGATTTATGAATGTGGGGATCTGGTTCGAATCTAGAGCAACCCTTGTAATATTCTGGCCACCATCTTCAACAGGGTTGATTGTCGTAATGTTGGAAGAAATAAATACTGACATTGCATACTATTCCCATCAAGGCCTTCCATGTCTTTTGTCTGTACACCAAACTAAATGTCCATAATTGAACAAGGCGAATGAACAAGAATACTTTTATTAGCAGAAATTGACTTGATCCTCTTCCTGCTGATGACACATCACTTGTCTACTCCTCTGGCCAAATTGCATCTGCACCTGCCCACTCTGATATGGTCGCTGCCCGTCTCTTGGATGGGGAATTAATCACTCTTCAAAAGATCATCCAAGAGAACCCCCATCTCTTTTGATAATATCCAAATGATTAAAGATGAAGAGGGAAGTGGAATGCAACCACGTAAACTTCTTTCAGAAATTGGGGTGTAAAAGCAGTGCATGGAAAATGATTCTCCATTGACAACTAGTGTCGACATGCCTTGCACGTCGATTGATACGGCACACAAGATCGGCATCTGAATGAGGCTATGTTTCTTTCTGCCATTGAAACCTTACAAAATGTTGAGTTGCAAAATTGTGCTGAACGTCAAGAGAATTATCCAATTTCTCTGCAATAATGACATTTACCACCAGATCCCCAAAGGTGTAAAATGTGAGGCAGTCCTTCTCTTGAGAGGAAGTTAGGCTTGGGCCTAATGCCAGAATTAGCTTTGAACAAACGTGATCAGTCTTTGCTGTCGTGCCCCGATCTGACCACAAACTTGCACCACCAAATTCCGAACCTGGTGACACTCAAATGCTGTCAGTCATCAGAAAGCTCATTATGACAATAGCTTTTGACCTCTACGAAAGAAACCAGGAAAACTGGACTGCAAAAAAAAAGGTTAGGCAGGGTTACGGGGATAGGGTGGAGAAGTGGGGCTTAAGTAGGGTGCTCTTTCTAAGGGCCGGTGCAGACTCGATGGGCCGAATGGCCTCCTTCTGCACTGTAAATTCTATGATCTCAAAATTGTGCTAAAGCAATTCAGAAAACAACATACTTTGCTTTATTCTTTCTTACGATACCATGCCAATCCTCAAACTAAATTATAACATTTTTGTTGAAGTTGAACTCTATCCTTAATTATTGTCAGAGAGCTTTACATGACCACTGTAGCTATAAGATATTAAGAGGACAAACTCTAAAAATTATAAAATGAGCAATGCAGATGAGTTAACTAAATTTTCATTGCGGTTCCTGCTGATTAGTTTTGACAGGTGATACATTAAATCATCTTGAACTCCTTATACACTGATACAAAAAAATTCATGTGATTAAATATAACATCGGGTTGCCATCAGTGGTGCCTGTGGCTCCAGAAAGATGTTGTTGCCATTGGAAACAGTTCTTGGCTGCAGCACCAATTGAACAAAAGACCGGTGATCTTTGGAAGTGAAAGGGACTCCAAATGAGCCTTTCTGGGTCTTTTCAAAACAAAAGGGGCAATGTGCATGGTCGTGGGGTTATCTTTTTGTTGGCCGCATGTTAGTTTTGAATACATTTCCTAGATTTTCATGATCAAGTTGTTATTTGTTGACAGCTATAATAAGAAAAGCAGGATTTTATTCAGATTAGATTGAGGTGGAGATTTGTCACTTCACTCCCTGCAGGGCAGGTATTTGTGTCCTTTGATGGTAGCGAGCAGCCATCTGACTCATATAGGATAATCACTGGGGGAGGGAGGGGATGAGGCAGGAGAACACATTGGTGTCTCCATCCTAGATTGGGGGCACTTCCAGCATTGGCTTCATTCTCTGGCCACGGGCTGTAGTTTTGTGAAGACCCAAAAGTTGAAACTGGATGAAAATCGACTGCACCTCCCAAAATTGTGACCTCTACCAGCTGGAAGGATTATGGCAGCAGACGCCATGGGAACACCACCACCTCCAAGTTACACACCGTCATTACTTCAAGATCAATTGCTGTTCCTTCATCAAAGAACAAAGAAAAGTACAGCACAGGAACAGGCCCTTCGGCCCTCCAAGCCTGCGCCGACCATGCTGCCCGTCTAAACTAAAATTTTCTACACTTCCAGGGTCCAGATCCCTCTATTCCCATCCTATTCGTGTATTTGTCAAGACCCCCCTTAAACGTCACTATCGTCCCTGCTTCCACCACCTTCTCTGGCAGCAAATTCCAGGCACCCACTACCCTCTGTGTAAAATAAACTTGCCTCGTACATCTGCTCTAAACCTTGCCCCTCGCACCTTAAATTTATGCCCCTAGTAATTGACCCCTCTACCCTGGGCAAAAGTCTATGACTATCCACTCTGTCTATGCCCCTCATCATTTTGTAGACCTCTATCAGGTCGCCCCTCAACCTCCGTCGTTCCAGTGAGAACAAACCGAGTTTATTCAACCTCTCCTCATCGCTAATGCCTTCCACACCAGGCAACATCCTGGTAAATCTCTTCTGCACCCTCTCCAAAGCTTCCACATCTTTCTGGTAATGTGGCGACCAGAATTGAACACTATATTCCAATCATCATTGCTGAGCTAAATTCCTATCTACCAATACTGTGAGCGAACCTTCAGTGGAGTGCAGTAATCGATGGAGATGGACAATAAAAGCTGGCTTTGCCACCAAAAGCCCAAATTTTGAGAAATTTGTAAAACTGCACTGATTATAAAATGGAGACTGGATACAATTGAAGCAAAGTGACATCTAGAAGTGCAATTGTAACTAAAGTGAATATTTAACTCATTGAAATATTATCGACTCTTGGAACTTAGTTATCATCCTCACTTACCAAATGACCACAAGTCAGTGACACAGAACTAGTGATGAAGTTGAAACATTACATGCATACCTCCCAAGGCACTGCACAAACAAAGAGTGACCTTTGAAGTATAGTCATTTGATTATGTAGGCAAATATGGCAAACAATTTTCACAGAGCAAGATCTTGCAAATAGCAAATGAGATGAATCATTAATTTTTTTTCAGTGGTGTCAGTTGAGTGAGAAATGTTATCCAGACTATGAAAATGCTTTTCAAATACCAGCATGTTTTTTTATTTACACCTGGCAAAACACTTAGGTGGAGCTTTGGTGTCAAAGTGTGTTTGTTAATGATCCTGTGAAGTGCATTGAAATGTTAAGGTGCTGTATAAAAGCAAGTTTTTTTTTGTTGGTTGAAATATCAGCCGGGATTGAGTCCTGAGCTGGGGCTTGAACCCACAATCTTCTGACTGAAAGCACAGGAAGTATCTATCCTGTGGGTCACCTTGACATTTCATTTCCACAAGAACAATTTTAAAACTCGTTTTGACGGGGAATTTGCCTTGAAGATTATTTGGGACTGATTACAGTATGAACTGAGGTAATCAAAGATGCCTGCTTTGTCCTGCCATTCTGATGAGCAGTGCGAGCAGGGGATTGCTTCATGTCACCAGTGCCAGAACCAAACATGTGTTCGGGTTCTACAGGGCAGAAATAGCATGCACTGTGAAATGCTGCAAAACAAACTTGGCACCTGAAAGGTTAACCAAACAATGATGAAAGCTCAGTAATACAATATGGAACAGAGTATAGGATGAAGTTATTGACCTTGTGCCCAAACAGAGAACTGTGCTTAAAGGAGGCACAGGTTGGAACGCTCTCGCAACAATGCTGCCATCTATCTCTTTGTATTTTATAGATGTCCACAAAATGATTGTTGTGAGATGCAGGCCATTACCATGCTTCCATTAGGTGCAGCAAAGGGGGTTGATCACTCTGTAGGAGATGAACAACTGGTATATGTGTTGATTCAGTTGGAATCGGTCCAAAGAAATCATCAAAATTCAACCTTGTTGTATTTTCTTTAAAATATCACTGATTTAAGTTGGAAACACAGCTTGACCCACTTGCTAATGTCTAAATTATTTCCACTTAGCGGAAAAAAATCTGATGCTGCAAATTCCGACACATTCAATGATTGGCTCAGATTTTAACTCCGGCACACTCCCTTGCAGGTCTTTGGTAGTTTACGGGATGGAGCAGAGAGAATTTATCACACTCTTTTTCTACCCAAATCTAACCTGAAGCTCATGATTAAAGGATCAGTGGAATCATGGTTATAAAATTGGGTCAAGGCAAGTTCGCATGTGTTGGCATGTGGAATATATTTATTGCCCGATACTTCATCTGTGGAGAAATGGTTGACAGCTAAAGAGCACAACTTGTAGTTCCATCACCAGAAATGAAGAACTATATGTAATAAAATCCCTACAGTGCAGAAGGAGGCCATTCGGCCCATTGAGTCTGCGCTGTCCTTCCGAAAGAGCACCCAGCCTGGGCCCCTGCTCCTGTCTAATCCCCATAACCACCTAACCTACACATTTTTGGACTGTGGGAGGAAATTAGACGACCCGGAGGAAACTCACGCAGACAGGGGGAGAGAGTGCAAACTCCACGTAGTCACCCAAGGTTGGAACTAACCTGAATCCCTGGCCCTGGGGCAACAATGCTAACCACTCTGCTGTCTCATTTTTGAGGATGGAGAGACCCCACATCTTTACAAAGGAGTAATTTCCAAGACGTCTTCAGAGTAGCATTGCTTCTGCAGTGGTAATGCTACATAGAAACTACAAGAAAGGTGTGTATATTGCCTTCCATGTCCCCACACCCCGAATTGCCTTAAACTACACTTTAGGGAAAAAAGGAATTTATGTTCTGTTGGCAAATGCAGATATCTGGTCATTTTTTTAATGGCTTCACTGTACTGGGTTTTCTTGCTCCATCTCTCCAATTTGGCTAACATGCTTTAATTATTCAAATGCTCTCTGCATGTCGTAAATGTCTTTTTATTTCTCCCATCATGATGCCTTTCATCTTATTTAATTATCTCCTGTGTCAGTTAACCATCTCTTGCTGTCTACTAATCAGGTCATCATCTTCCCCTCCATTCTTCACTCTGTTTGTTCCTTTAAGCAGTTCATCTGCAATATTTTGCTGTTCTGATAAAGGGCCATGTTTTTCCTTTCTTTACAACTTAATGTGTCCAGCATTTTCCATTTTTGTTTGGCTTTAGAGTGGCATTTGAGGGATGAGTTAGTTGTTGAGAGATTGTTGAGAGAACTTCCCTGACCTCCTTTGGTTAGTGCCCTGAGACGTTTAACATCTCAACTTCATTACCCCCAAAAATATGCTTTCAGTCATGAAATTTGTAAAAGTACATTAAAAAGCATTTCAACGTGAAAGTCACAGTGTTGTAAAATGTGACCTGTCTCCATACAGTATGTTCCACTCTTGGGTGCTTCTATGCAATTGTCATTCTCTTCATATTCACAGTATACATTCCATGCTAGGCATGGAATCTGGGGACAGAACATATTGAGCTGAAAAATTGCAATAGAATTCAACTTTCCTTCATACAGCACGTTCCTCTCTGAGGTACCTCAATACAATTTCAATACTCTTGATATTCCCTAAGCACATTCATTGTCAGTCATACAGCTCATTGGGTGGGGGGCTGCTACAGATAGTTCAACCCCACAGTGCATTATGTCTGCAAGACTGGACAGCAACCGTTCCCCGTTGCACCTCTACAATGGCTGCCCAGGCTTTAGTGCATCCCTCAACACAGTCCTGGATCTTTGACTGTGCCAGTCTGCAACATTAAGGAGAACTTGCTGGAAGACCAATAAATTTCAGGCAGACGTAAGAGCATCTTTCACCCAGTTGATGACCCTACAGCCGCAGTTGCTGTTTATCTTGATGTTGGTCCCTGTGAACAGCTGCAGGAGGGGGGACTGTGTCATCGAACTGCTCGGAATGAACCTGAACAAAAAACAATCACCTTTCCCCAGGCTGCTGGATCATTCCAAAAAGAACAGTGGTCTATTTCCCAGGTTAGCACTGGGGTTGCCTGGCGTGGATGTTTGGGGTGGTGGTGCAGAGGGTGGCAGGGGACCCCCATAGTGCGTTCGGGATGGGGGAGGTCGTGGATTGTTTCGGGGGCCTCGGAGATTGGGACGCCATTTAAAAATGGTGCTCTGATCTCTTGCTACAATGGGGAGTTCTGGCGAGCGGAGCTCCCTACTGTACAAAAAAGAAGCTATGTGCAGCCTCAGCCGTGTGTTTCCGCGTTCAGGCCCCTTATTCAACGCGAGTTGCGTTGTCTAGCCATGTGTTTCTTGGCACTGCGAGCGCTGGGAAACACGCGACTAAACGTGCTCGCTCGGGGACTTTATTCACTTTTGGGAAAATTGCACCCTATGTATTAAACAGCACTTCGGTTTTGATGTCCTGATATGTGGTGTTGCACCACTTGCAACAGTATTGAGGGCAGTCTGTCAGACACATTATACAAATTTGTACAATTAAAGTCTGCTCAACTTATTCTCATGACAGAGGTAACCAGGTTTGTGTAAGGTTCACTTGACAGGATTATTAATCTAATCTGCTAGTCTACATTATTTAATTTAAACTAATTGCATTCCACAGATCACAATGTTAAACTCCCATCCCTTATACAGCCATCATGTACCTGAGAGCACTTAATCAGCTGTTTATGTGTATTCTGAAAATCTTCTCCTATTCTTAATCAGTTATCTTTATAAGGGAGTTAATCCTGGCTTTGAAGACAATTCATTTTATAGACCAACCTCGTGGCCTCCAGTGCTGTGATTATAATTTGTTATATCCAATTTATATGATTCTCATCAAAACTTCTCTGTTTCTCCGCTGCATGCAGAGTGCTGTGAAATCACAAATTCGAGAGCAGCTGTTCAGACTTGAATCTCACGCCTTCACAAGCACAAGATCATGTATGTAACTTACAATCTGGCCAAAACATTTTCCCAATATCTAAGCAAATTACTATCCCATCCAGACAGACTGAGAAATCTAATAACTCCTCCAAGGTGAAGGACCATCTGTATCAGCAGTCTGAGACACTGAGGAAAATAGTCTGCCATGTGGATTTTTGTGTAACATAATCTGACAACACTACTTTATCCATGATTGTAGTCAGCAATGATGTCCTTGTATTAAAGACACTGACATAAACAAAGTGATTTGAACAATCCCTTGTCACTTGGGTTGGTAGAGATGGATTAACCCCAACCAGCCATGCGCCAATTTCCCCTCGGACTCTGAATTTTACTGTTTATACAAAAACATGAAACATGTAACATATGGACCTGCCCTGCACTGATGCTCCAAGTACCTATCCAGGGAGAAGGGCCAGGCAGCAAAATTGGGGCAATGGTAGCGTAGTGGTAATGTTGCTGGATGAGTAATTTAGGGGCCCAGGCTAATGCACTGGGGACATGGGTACAAATCCCACCACGACAGCTGGTGGAATTTAATAATAAGTCTGGAATATAAAGTTATGCTCAGCAATAGTGACCATGAAATTATGATTGCCATATAAACCATTCTGAGTCACAAATGTCCTTTAAGGAAGGAAATCTGTCCTGTTTACCCGGTCTGGCATACATGTGACTCCAGACCCACAGCAATGTGGGTTGAATCTTAACTGCTGTCCGCAATTGCCCAGCAAGCCATTTAGTTCAAGGGCAATTAGAGATGAGCAACATTTCCTGTGACGTCCATATCACACGAAAGAATACATTTATAAAAAACCTAAATCGACTTGCATAAAAGTCCCAAGGACTTCTGATGCACCCCATGGTTCAAAATCATAGATTGTATATTTCAGTAGTTAGTTTGAGCTTTATCAGGGTGAGTTTACATTTATTCACATTGGCTTCAAAAATGAATGAAGTTCAGTCAGCATTAGGTGATAAATAAAAGTAATTTTCAAAAGTTAATTCATGTCAGTCCACACTGTTATAAGAGGAAAAGGTGTTCCTTTTTTAAACTTGAAAAGTCACATTTGGCTTCCGGGATTCCACATTTAGCAAGGAACATAAATTTCAATTTGTATGTTCCAAAATATAGTTAGCGTCTCTAAAGTCTCCATCTCTGCCAGATTGGAGAAATTCATTGCTAATTTTATGCCTCTGTACTTCACATACTTCCAAGCAAGGCTTATTTTAGATTGGGACATCTGATTCAGCAGAGGTGTCCCATTTACAGTTCCCAATGGGACAAGCCCACAGACAGAATTAGAAACAAAAACGAAAGTTTCACATGCTCAAAAATGGTGACAAGATTGAAAGTTGTGTGTCACTTTGGAAGAGAATCAATCCATCGGTTTTTATTGCACTGCTTATTTTTCAGGCCTTGACCTGAAATATGGGCACAAGATGAATTGATTCTGTGAGCAACATTAACTCAGAAGTAAAGACGTTTACACATTCTCCTTGTTGATGTCTTTGGACAGACACTAACCTCTTCTTGGCAGAATAATTATGAAGTGAATGAGCTTTTAAATTGGTGAACTGTTTAAAGGACAGAGTGAATAATAACCGTTAACATTGAATCTCCTATTCGCATCGAGATGCATTCGCATCTCCTATTGCATTCGCAGGGGTTGTTTAGCACACTGGGCTAAATCGCTGGCTTTGAAAGCGGACCAAGCAGGCCAGCAGCACGGTTCGATTCCCGTAACAGCCTCCCCGAACAGGCGCCGGAATGTGGCGACTAGGGGCTTTTCACAGTAACTTCATTGAAGTCTACTCGTGACAATAAGCGATTTTCATTTCATTTTCATCCACTTACTTATAATTTTCATGCTTCTGAATTTGCTTCTTTTGTTTGGGATTTAGAATTTCAGAAGCATTTTCACACAAGGATGAGGAAGGTTATTTGGCTATTTTAGTTCATCCATCCAGAACAGTTTGATGCTTTCCCATTGCTGCATCTAATTGTCTCTTGAATTATTCCAGGGTTTTTGAGTTCTCTGCCCAAAAATCCTTTCCAATGTTTTGCCACCTGTTGTATGAAGATATAAACCATCCGATATCAGCCCTGAAGTTCCCTTTTACTAGTTTCAACTTGTGTCCCCTTGTATGGACCTGCAGATATTCAAAACTAACCCTTTCTGTATCATTTCCTGCTGTGTGTAGCTCTAAAAGATCACCTCCCAGATACCTTCCTTCCAAGTTTAAAAGCTGAAATTTCTCCAATCCTTTGTAATAACTCACACACCTGTCATTACGAATCAAACTCGTGGTTCTCCTCTCTATTGACTCCAATACACAACATGGTCAGAGCTAGGCACAGCGCTTAAGTGGTCTGACGAGAGAGCTATGTAGATTGATCACAACTTCCTTTGGCTTGCATTCTCTTGTCTCCGCAGTAGCAGTCAAAGTACCCTGGGTCTGAAACTTATGCCTGCCAGTGCATCTCTCACTCGCCCATCCCTGACCACTTTAATTCCACTCCGGTTAAAATCGATCCCTTGGTCTTTATCTCAATCGTTGCAGTGTCATCAGAGCATCTGGAAATCAAACTGCAATTTTCTCTGATTGCATTTCTGCTAAGTGTCTTGGGACTGTTTTTATACATTAAGGTTGCTTTATCAATGAGTTATAATTGGATCTGTACGTGAGACCTCTGCACATAGGTTACACTATAATAACTCGTGCTTTTGCATCTGCACCTGTTCCCTTTTCCAGAAAATATCTCAGCCTAGTTTAATGTTATCTCATTGCGCCTGCAAGGGAGTAATATAGGATGAGAATTGAGTCAACATACATTTTCTACCTCTCATTGAAACATGCCTGAGAAGGCCAAGTGAACCTACGTTTTTTTATACGTGCGATCAACTTTCCAGGAGCAGCTAAGCAGCCCAAAATAGCTAATAGTCCTGGTGGGTTTTTTTTCTTTTCACAGTATTCGGCTTTTTCTACTTGTGACATTATTAAAACAAATTGGACCATTTGGGCTGAAGAGTATTCAAAGTGAAAGGCTTCTAACCAGATTACTGAATTTGAGGTATTCATTAACGTGATGTGGCACTCCATTCCTGGCTGTTGAGTGAACTTGTTAAAAGAAACTAAATGGGACTTGCAGATTATCTGAGAATATGAATCATCAGTCACATTGCAAAAATGATATTTTAGGCATTATTTCCCATGCCTATATATGATAGTTCTACAAAAAACAAATTATGGACCTCTAACATACTACAGTTCTTGTGGGATCTGGAGTGCTGGGAAGCCATTTAGAGTTTGTTTGTGACAACTGATGACTTAATTTATTCAGCATGTAATCAAAGGACTTTGAAAACGTTGATGACCGAAGTTTAAGGATGTTTTTCTCAAAACAAATGTTTTTACAATTCATGTGTTTTAACATTATTTGGAATTGGACAGTTTAATATTTGCATCGGTATAAATTGTGCCTTTGGAGTTGGCGTCTTCAGACATCCATACCGTGTAGTACAAAACAGTACATGCACAGATGGCCGAGATAACTGTTTCTCATTGTTGTTTAGTCCTGTCTTGAACTTGAGGTCAAAGGTTTAAATGATTTTCTCTGAACCAACTGCAAAAAGACTAACTTTATATGAGCAGTAAATGTGGACATAAGTGCTCATTATATTCTCACTGCCTTAAAACACACCCTATCCCAATGTTCTACCTCTGTTGCAGCAACATTGAGGCATTTAGAACCAACATTGGGTGTAGTTTCTGTGAAACCTTTCTCTAAAAGAAAACAATGCTTGTATTTTTCTTCAGGATCCTCTTCTTCCTGACTGTAAAATATGAAGAGTTTTGGCAGTCTCATCAGTTCCTTCATGTACCAGGTAGCATATATAGGCGAGGCATTTTCAATCCCCTCTTGGGCTGTACCTGCCAGACATCAGGATGGAAATGACTCTTACTGATTTTTAAAAAAAGTATTTGTACATGGGTGTCGCAGGCTGAGCCGGCATTTATTGACCATCCCTAATTGCCCTTGAGAGGGCAGTTGAGAATCAACCACATTGTGTGAATCTGGAGTCACATGTCGGCCAGACTAAGTAAAGACGATAGATTTCCTTCCATTTAAGGATATCAGTGAACCAAATGGGTTTTTATGAGAGTTGATTATGGTTTTTGTCGTCATTAGATTTTTAATTCCAGATTTTTTCATTGAATTCAAATATCACCATCTGCCGGATTTGAACCTGGGTCCCCAGAACATTACTCTGGGACTCTGGTTTACTAGTCCAGTGACAATACCACTATGCCACTGCTCTCCCATGGGTAGCAGAGGAGTGTTTAATATACTATACTTTGCTCATTCAGCACGGGCAATTAAATGTTGTTAAAGTTAACCATTCCACTAAAATATATGTCCAGATTCAGCAATTCTGAGACATATCAATACTCTGGATAAAGGGCAAGTAGCATGTGCTCCTTCCAATTGCTCGGCATTGATTTTCTGCAATGAGAAGGAGTCCAACAACAACCTGATATTCAGTGGCATCACCATCAACAAATCTCGCACCGTCAAGATCCTGGGGGTCATAATTTGCCATACCCTCAAGCCACAAAAGTGCTGTGGCAGGCAAAAAAGATGGGTATTGTGTGGAAATTGACTCACCGGAGTCCCCAGTTGGTGGAAGTGGAGACCAGGCGTCAGTCTTTACTCGGTTTGACATTTATTCACAAAGTGAAATTTTAAAAATGTGTACTCTTAACTCTATAACCCTCCAGTGTCAATAAGTGCTCAATTAATTATCCAATGAGTTGCCTCCCACCTGTAAATATTTCAGCTTAAATTATACAATTAACACCCTTGGGCACAACTCAGGTGTGTGATAGAATGCTCTTGTATGGATATGTGCTGCAACAATACTCCAGAAGCTGAACACCAACCAGGATTAATCAACCTGCTTGATCAGCTCCTCACTGGCCAGCTTGAACATCTCCCTCCCTCCAGCACCAGAGTTCCATGACTGCAGTATGTACTGCCCGTGGAATTCGCTACACCAAGTTCCAAGACTCGTTTGGTAACACCTCCCTGACCTCCACCAACCCGACAGACAGAAATAGCAGGTCAACGGGTATTAAATTTATGGAGATAAGTTGCAATTTTCTTTAAATTTGCTTTCTTTGCTGTTTGTTCAGATTAATTCATGAAGTTCATTTTCCTTACAGGAGCACATGGTGACACCAGTCTAGGTTAGATTTGATTGTGCAATGAAATACGTTCTGCACGCGTAGAACTTTATTTTGTCTTGATGTAAATAAAAGGAGCTCTACATCAGGCATATTAAACTTATGGTTATAAATTAGTGTACCTTTCAATCTCTTAAAGGCTGAGCACATTATGTAGTGTGTGACCAGAGTTCTTAGCATTAAATAAAAGCTGTTGAAAATGAGTGGCGTGAGATAGGAACCGTGGAGTTAAATAAAGTTGCTCTGGAAATATATGCCGGGATTCTCCGTAGCTCGACTCTGAAATCGGGAACGGCGATCGGGTGGAGAATAGCTCCCCAGGCACCGATTTTAAGCTGGGTTGTGATGCTCCACCCTCTCCAAATCAGCATCATCAATAAATGCGCCGTGCGCAGTCGCAACGCCATTAGAATGTCATTAGCCGACCCATCCGTGATGCTCTGCTTCCGATGGGCCGAGTTCCCAATTACGTGGGCCACGTGTGGTCTCAGCGGTCGTGAGCCTGGCGTGCGGAGGGAGAGAGGGGGCGTACTGACCGTGTCCAGCACCGCCACACTCGGCCGAGATCCGTGCCGCTGGCTTCTGCCAGGGCTGGGGGAGTGGTGGGGGGTTGGTCAGAAGGTGGGCTGTGGGATCATGGTGGGGTGGGTACATGGTCCAGCACAGCTGGTGCCATCTTTTCCGGCGCGATTGGTATGTGGGGGGTGTAGGCGTAGACGTGACTGCAGCCTGTCAGCCCTATGCATGTGCAGCATGGCGATTCGCCGACCGTTTTCCTCACGTTCCGTGGATGTTTTACGTGGTGCTAGCTCCTCACCATCAGCAGAATTGGGGAGGGTTTTGTGCCGATTTTCCCGTCGTGAAACACCAAGGTTCCACCATTGGCGTCGGCACTTAGCCGTAGGAACGGAGATGTTAGCCCTCGATGTTCTTAAAGTATCTAATCTTGAAATGTTGGAATACAAAAGATAACGTTGATCTTTAATAAAGCATTGAGAGGTACGAACTTGTCAAATATATCAGTCATCTGCTGTGAAAGTCAACCTTACATCCACCATAGACGAACAAGGGAGTCAAAGGATATATGGGGTAGGTGAGAATGTGAAGTTGAGGCCTCATTCATAAGACCAAAAGGTATAGGAGCAGAATTAGGCCATCTGACCTATTGAGTTTGCTCAGCTATTCAATCATGACTGATATGTTTCCATTCCCCATTATGTTTCTCATCCCCGTTCTTCTGCCTTCTCCCAGTAATCCCTGATCCCCATATTAATCAAGAACCTATCTATCTCTGTCTTTAAGACACTCAGTGACTTGGCCGCACAGCCTTCTGCCACAATGAGTTCCACAGATTCACCACCCTATGGCTGAAGAAATTCCCTCTCATCTCAGTTTTAAAGGATCGTCCCTTAAGTTTAAGGGTGTGTCCTCGGGTTCCAGTCTCTCCTACTAGTGGAAACATCATCTCCACGTCTGCTCTATCTAGGTCTCTCAGTATTCTAAGTTTCAATGAGATTCCCTCCTCATTCTTCTAAACTCCATTGATTACAGACCCAGAGTCCTCAACTGCTCTTTGTATGGCAAGCCCCTCAATCTCGGGATCATTCTTGTGAACCTCTTCTGGACCCCCCTCCAAGACTATCACATCTTTCCTTAGATATGGGGCCCAAAACTGCTCACAATATTCCAAATGAGGTCAGGCTGCATCTGTGGAAATGGAGAAACATGGGCTGAGATTTTCCAGCCATCCCCAAAGGAAGGATATTCCGGTCCCACTGACAAAGATCTTGCGCAGCGGGTTCCTCAGCGATGAAGGCTAAAAACAACTGAGAAAACCTGCCATCAGCAGCGGAACTGGAAGAACCCACTGCCAGCCAATGGCAGGCCGGAAAACCTGCCATCAGCAGCGGAACCGGAAGAACCCGCTGCCAGCCAATGGCAGGCCGGAAAACCTGCCATCAGCAGTGGAACCAGAAGAACCCGCTGCCAGCCAATGGCAGGCCGTCTGTATTGTTACAAAGCGGGGCGCGGAAAATCGCATCCATAGGGTTAACCTCTCGGAATGCCCACCACAATGAGTCGTATAATAGAAACTCTGCCTATTTAAATAGAAATACTCAAAGATGTCAGCACTATTTTCTGCATTAGGTTGAGGGGAATAGTCATTTGGTAGAGAACTTTAGTATTTCTGAAAAAATATATTTTGTGAAAGCTTTTCACCTTGCACTTATCAGGACAATCCATTGCAAGACAAAAAGCTTTGACAAACTGTCTTTTTCAGCAATATACCGAGGCAATAGTTATGGTTTATCTATGAATTGATGTCTTGCCTCCATCACTGCCTATCCTGGTTACACAACCTCTGCATAGCTTTGTTCTGCTTTTTCAACCTTGGTTAGTGTACACTGTGTGGCTAAATGTGCAAACACAGGAATTTTTTTCTGTGTCAGCATTCATGTCATTGGACAGGGGAACAACTTGGATTCAGACCTCTGAAAGTGTATAGACCTGAGAAATTAACCAATCCTTTCTCCCTGTGGAAACCTGTTACGTGTTTTCCAGAACGCCGGCCAGAATTCTCCAGCCCCAGGTTTCCCCAATGTGGCGTCGGCCCTCCATTGGCTGCCAGTGGGATCTTCTGCCGCCGCTAAAGACGAAGACCATTTGCATGACTTGCGTGCCCCGCTGCCGAGGACCAAGTTTGGCAGGACTGGAAGATCCCATCAACGGGAATTTCCAGAAAATCCTAACCTTGGTGGTATTTTTAGGTCTGATGTTCATCTAGTGTTCATTTTGAAAAATGTCCTTTACATTTTCCAAGGAAATGCTTTGCTTCAGTATAGCATTACTCTTGCCTGCCAGATATGCTGCACAATCGGCCATGGCTATAAATGGTTGTTATACTGACAGTAACTTTTTGAGTTATTGTTAATAAAAACAGTCCTTGTATTTGACCATATTTAGAGTTGGAAATTGTTCTGCAGTTCCCACTGTTCCAGGATGCTAAACTTAGTACATATTAAAAGAGCGAACACTTCAACATGTCACATTGAAGCATAAATATTTGCATATTGGAATACCAATTCTCACAAATTTTATATCCGTGATTCATTATCACAAATAACTCTGAATAATGAATGCAATGTTGTGAAATACATGGGGTTGGATTCTCCGAATTTGAGGCTATGTCCGGAGGATCCGTGGCATTTTATGTGGGAAAAATCAGCGCTGCCCCAGCCCCGATCCTCCGACCGGTAAGGGGTTAGAGCCGCGCCATGTAAACCACGTGGCCTCCGTGGAATAAACGGCCGGAGAATTGCGGGTCCGTGGGCGCACATGCGCACGACGACAACCTGCAGTGGTCGTACAACATGGCGCCAGCCGTGCACGGACCCGACTTTCTAGATAGTGACCCCCCCTGGACACCCCCTCCCCTGGCCAGCAGCATGTCTCCTGCCTGTCTGTGGTGGCGCTGGACATCAGTCCGTGGCCACCACGCCTGGTTCCCAACCGGTGAGACCGCATGTCAACCGCCTGGTCGGGAACACAGCCCTTCAGGGGTAGAGCATCTGGGGAGGGCCTTCGGGTATCGTCCTGAGCCCTTTCCCAATGGCGTGCAGCGTGCGCCGCGATTACGTCGTTTTGGAGGGGGCGGAGCATATGCAACCTGTTTAAAACGGGCGATGCCCCCCGATTCGGTCGTAAAAATGGATTCCCCACCCGATCGCCGATTATGAAGTCCGGATCGGGAAATGGAAAATCCTGCCCATGATTTTGCCAACTTTTTTTCAAAAAGACAAAACACAGCAACTTAAAGGTTTTGTAATGAAGCATATTGCTTTTGGCAAAGATGGAAGAAAGTCAACTAAATGGACAATTAAGTTATTTTTGGGACAAAGTGGACAGAAATAAGTGTGGTACGGTCAAAATAAATATTAAATCTCTGTAGTTACAAAAACTGATATGTTGAAATGGAGACAAACCCGTCTTTGTTGAAAGAGTTTCCTGGTGGCCTAACAGAAGGACTAGCTTAAGTTTTCATCTGACTGGAAGGTCAAAGCTTGTTTATTGCTTGAGCTCCCTTCTCACTGTATAAGTTTCTTCCAATTTGACAAGAAAACCATTTAAGGTCAGGGCTGAAAGGGAATGGGTAATGGAGGAAAAACTGATACTATTTGGCTCACTATTTGGATAAATCTAGAAATGAATTATCTTTACAACTGGAGTTATTTGAGTTTGAAACATGTAATCGCAATAAAATAGGAGATGTGAATTCTCATGTTGATTGTTAAATGGCAAATTAATCCAGTTGTAAAGGTAATTGATTTTTAGATTTATCCAAAACAGAGTTCTAAAATAATGGTTCTAAGATTTTGCTTTTGCAAAATCAGTGAGACTATTGATGCTTTTCTTCAGCATGGAGTAAATCGGACAATATCTTTGGCATCTGCTCGTGTGCATTTAATGAGAAAATTGTGAAGTTTCTGTCGGAGATAGCTCACTGCACCCTTGCAGGGTCCACTAAACACCCAGCAGTAACATCTAAGGCATTAAGCTGTTAGTGAATCTTTAACGTGTGATAAGTCTTAATTACTGCCAAACATCTCTCGCATTGAAAATTTAACATAAAGTGTGAAGTCCCAATCCTAAATTCTCTTTTGTTCTACTTTATACTTCCTGGCTTAGACCTGCATGTAGTAAAGATTCAGCAATCTCATTGGTCGGGGAGACTTGCTGATGGTTGCCCTGCTCACAGATGCCAATGAGAGCAACATGCTGAAATGGATCTTGAGTAACCATAAGTCGCCACTCAAACAACCAATTAAAAGTCCATGGGCAACTGTGATCATAATGAACTCCATGTGCCATTCCTTTGCGGCTGACTGCAAAATCTGGACCTAAATAGACCACTAGATCTAGTATGATTAACAAGCCATAATTAATTAATTTTCATATTATCATAATCTTTATTGTCACAGGTAGGTTTACATTAACACTGCAATGAAATTACTGTGAAAAGCCCCTAGTCGCCACATTCCGGCGCCTGATCGGTACACAGGGAGAATTCAGAATGTCCGAATTACCTAACAGCACGTGGGAGGGAACCGGAGCACCCGGAAGAAACCCACACAGACACAGGGAGAACATGCAGACTCCACACAGACAGTAACTCAAGCCGGGAATCGAATCTGGGACCCTGGAGCTGTGAAGCAACAGTACTACCCATTGGGCTACCGTGCTGCCCATATTTGACAGCATTAGTAAACAGTGACCATAATATTATGCGTTTAACATCCAGTAACTCAAAGTATATTGTTTGCACACCCACACACTAAGATTTTAAATGCAGATCTTACCTAGATGGATTGAGATATAAATTTAACATGCTAAACTTGGGATT
Organism: Scyliorhinus canicula; assembly: GCF_902713615.1. Lineage (NCBI taxonomy): Eukaryota > Metazoa > Chordata > Chondrichthyes > Carcharhiniformes > Scyliorhinidae > Scyliorhinus > Scyliorhinus canicula. The sequence goes on from NC_052167.1 coordinate 13,132,027, forward strand.
AAAACAAGTAGATAATGAAATTGGAAAAGGGTTGGTAATGTTTCAAAGCTCTCTTGGTTTGGCAACTGTGCCGATAGTTGGAATTTGGCTTTTGTCACTCTGTTATTTCAGATGGTTGGGTAAAAGACACCTGGGAACGATGGGGCTGTCAGTTTATTATCAGTTTTAGGAAAGCTACCAGAATCTATCTGTACGAATGGTGTGATTGAACAGTTGGAACAAATTTGAGTTGATCAGAAAGAGCCAATGTGTCTTTTTGTCAAGGTTACGTCATGTCGTATTAATACAGATTTTTTTTCAATGCAGGTTACCAATAAGATACTGAAGGATAGTGTCTTCCAGAATGCATTCCATAGGTTTCCTTAAGAGATTATTCTGAAGCATCTGTTCCACCGTTCGAAGGCTGGAAGTGCTGGCAGCAATTATTTCATCAGTGACTGCATTTGTAGGTTAATTGCAATTGAAAACACTGAAGTGGCTTGCTGCTTTACAGGTGAAGGATGACAGAAACCTAATTTGGAAAAATGCTGTCAGCAGTTAAATAATCCCTCACTGCACTCCCTGATTTAAATATTTATGTCAATGATGACACAGTTGTATGTCTCCATATTATCTTCCTCTTCAACATCTTCCACATTGAAAAAATATAAATACGGCGAGGTTAATGAGATGTATTATGACCATTAGATTGATCGCAATTCTCGGAAGACATTTTTCTGCTACAATTAGCGCAAATCAGAGCGAGAAAAACAACCAGAGGTGTTGATAGACCTGTGTGAGTTCCTTTGTTGAAAATTAGGTTTTATTGAGTTTTATGCAAAATATAACTGTCATTTGTTATTGTTCATTCTGGGTTCAAAACCAGGGGTTGTCCACTGGTTAGGTAATGTTTTAAGGCTTTTTTTTTTCTAATCGTAATCCCTCTAATCTCCCTGCAGAGCCTTTCTCTATGAAGGCATTTTAGTGTAGAAAAACATTCATGTCAAATTATGTTGGTTTGTGAGGGTCTGTGCAATATCGTCAGGGGGCGGGCTGTGTGCATAGAGGATGCATTTTGGGTCCAAAGCCTGTAGTCCCTGAGAAGCTTAACTTTGATACCTCTGCACTGTAACAGAACCTCGTTCCACGCCGGTAGACTGAGATATCCAGAGTTTTTCAGGGATGTATGTCTTCTCACACCCAGGTCAGGTGACCCTTGCTCTGTTGTGTTGCCCTTAAAGGGCAGTTCCCCAAGCACATGGAGGTGCTGCTGAGGGAGATAATGGCCACTACGAACAAAATGATAATATTTCTTAGTGAGCTTATATTAACACCGCAATAAAGTTGCTGTGAAAAGCCCCAAGTCGCCACACTCTGGCACCTGTTTGGGTACACTGAGGGAGAATTCAGAATGTCCAATTCACCTAACAAGCACATCTTTCGGGACTTATGGGAGGAAACCGGAGCACCCGAAGGAAACCCACGCAGACACTGAGAAGGTGCAGACTCAGCACAGAAAGTGGCCCAAGCCAGGAATCGAACCGGAGTCCCTGGTGTTGTGAAGCTGCAGTGCTACCGTGCCGCCCATGCCAAAAGAGTGGGTAGAGGAGGTGATTGCCCCGGTATAGGTGGCAGTGTTGAAGACATTGGTTGAGGTGCAGGAGCAAGGAGAAAAGTTGAAAATGAAATGAAATGAAAATCGCTTATTGTCACAAGGAGGCTTCAAATGAAGTTACTGTGGAAAGCCCCTAAGGGGTGGAGGAGGTATTGTCACAATAGTGACCAGTTCACCTCGATGGGTGAAGAGGTGCGGAGGGTGGCGGAGGGCAGCAAGGGGCTCAGAACTAAGGCGGATGACCTGCAGAACAGGTCAAGGCGGCAAAATCTATGGATTGTGGGCCTGCCGGAGGGAATGGAGGGCCCAAGGCCAACCGAATACTTGCAAAGATGCTGGCAGAGCTGTTGGGGGAGTGGGAAGAACCCTTCTGATATGTGTTGGACAGGACACATTGGTCGCTCAGACCGAAGCCGAAAGCAAATGAGCTACCAAGGGTGGTCATAATCTGCTTCAATAAGTTTCCTGTGAAGGAGAAGGTCCCGAGTTAGGCAATGCAGAGATGAGAGGTGAGGTAGGAAGGCGTTGGTATACGAATATACCAGGACATAGTCATAGAGGTTTACAGCATGAAAACGGGCACTCCAGCTCAACTTGCCCATGCCGCCCAGTTTTTAACCGCTAAGCTAGTCACAATTGCCCGCATTTGGCCCATATCCCATTAGACCTCCTTTCCTATATAACTGTCTAAATGCTTCTTAAAAGACAAAATTGTAACCGCTTCTGCTACTGCCTCTGGCAGTTCGTTCTAAACTTACCACCTTGTGTGGAAAAAAATTGCCCGTCTGGACCTTTTTGTATCTTTTCTCCCCCCTTTTTTGCCCAAGTTCTTCAAGGGGGTGGACAGGCTGATTTCCTTGTTCATTTGAAGGGGGTGAAGGGCCTCCCGAACTTGTTGTATTGCTATTGGGCGGCGAATGCAAAGAAGGTGCGGTGCTGGAGCAATGGGGGGGGGGTGGTCGGTACTCTGAGGGTAAAGATGGAGGTAGGCTCTTGTAGGAGGTTGGGGTTGTGGACACAGACAATGACGCTACTCCCGATGTCCCCAGGAAAGTACTTGGTGAGTCCAGGGCTGATGGCCATGTTGAAGATTTGGAGGCAGTTTCGATCGCACTTGAAGCTGGGAGCTGTCAGGGGGGATGCTGATTAGAGCAACAGGGGTTTGGGCTGGCGTGGATGGATGCGAGGTTTTGGGGATGGGACGAAACAGGGATCAAGGAAATGAAGGATTTGTTCCTGGGGAGGACGATTTGCGAGATGAGCTGGGAGAGACGTATGGGCTGGCGCGGGAAGATGGGGAAGGTCCATCTATATGCAGGTGCGGGACTTTGCGAGGAAGGTTTTCCAGACATTCCCAATAGCGCCAGCCTCCACGTTGGAGGTGGTGCTGTCAGTGGGGGTGGGAGGGTGGGGGTCATCTCGGCGACTTATGGGAGGATTTTGGAGGAGGATGGGGTGTCCATGGAGGGTTTTAATGGGGTGGAAGAGCTGGGGGTGGCGCTGGAAGAGGGATTGTGGTGAGAGGTACTGCGAAGGGTAAATGCCTCAACTTTGTGTGTGAGTCTGGAGCTGATACAGCTGAGGGCACATCTCACAATATCGATGAGGTGGGGGATGTCTGTGAGTGGTTGTGGGAGTGGCCCTGCATATGTTTTGGTCCTGCTGAAGCTGGAAAGGTTTTGGAGGACAGTGTTTAGCACAATTTTGGGGATCTTGCATGTGGATATGGAGCCCGGACCCCTAGAAACCATATTCGGGGTGTTGGATCGGCCTGAGCTGCAGGCTGGTGCGGGGCAGCTGTCTTGGCCTTTGCTCCGCTGATTGCTCGTAGGTGGGTCTTGTTGGGATGGTGGTCAGCTTCTCCATCCTGTGTTTTGGCACCGGGGGGGGGGGGGGAAACCTGCTGGAGTTTTGACCCTGGAAAAGGTAAGGTTTGAGCTGAGCTGGGGGGGTGGGGGGGGGGGGGGGGGGGGGGGGGCTCTACAATTTTTGGGGTTTGTTTATCATGCTCTGGGGTGTGGATTTTTTTTGTTTGGTGTTGCTAGGGTTTTTGTATTGTGAAAATTTACCAACTAAAAATACTTTTTAAAAAAATCTTTGGACTCCTGTTCTGTGCTGTGCTGTTGTATGTTCTATCCCCTCTCTCAACCAGCCAGATTGTCCAACTCGGAAGAAGCTGTCCTTCCCACCCCCTTCAATCACACAGTCTTCGTCCTGACCTTTCCCTTCCTGACTTGGCCACTGTTTATGCCCGTCAAGCTGTGAAGCACTTTGAGATGTTTATACAGTTCATGGTGCTATTAAAATGGAAGTTGTTGGCAGCCCTTACAATCCTCTCTAAGATTGTGAGCTGCACACTCTAATTACCTACTAAATTACATGTCAGAGAACAATGGGAAAAAAATACTGCCCTGCGATGTGGTACTTTCTGTGTAAATATATCCTTAAGTTTCCACTTTAAAAATCAAAACCTCCTTGAAATCACCACTCCTTACAAAGGCCTGATACACTTTTTAAAAACCTTGATATGGCAATGTGATTCAGATTCCTTTCAGCTGAGTTGGTATAAACATTGAGATATGTTGATTGGTTTGGGTATGGGGTCATAAAGAAAGAGACGGAAAGGAACAGAAAACATTATTTTAACTCCAAGAATGTGATGACCGTTGCTAAGGGTGAGATGATATTTGTACCAACAAACTCTGGAGATTGACACCTCATTGTATTTCTCTTTACTCCATGAATTTGGCTGCTTTTCATATTAATAGCTGCATGCATCTTTAAAATTCCATTATTTTTCCCTGCGATTTGACCCAATATTGCATGCTGGCTAAATGTGTTGACCAGTTCTGTTTACCTACGATGATATTGGTTAAATGTTTCATCGAGTCAGATTAAGATTGTGGCATATACCACAGCAGTTAATTATTGTGATTTACATTAACTGGATATTATGATTCTGTACTGTGTGTCATTGCCATTTCAGTATAATGGCAGTCCAATAATGATTTGCGTATTTTTATTTAAAACATAATTACAAAGTAGCTGGAAAAACAGTGTGTGATATTAAGTAATTCTCTTGGAGAATTCCCCCACAGAATAAATCACAGCTGCTGCTAATGCACCGTGTGTTTACCTGGCGCATTCAGTGGGCTGTCAGTAACTTTTGTGTAAAATTGGTGACTGGATAATAACTACTTTGAACAGACAGGGTTCTTGGTGTTCTGTTCGTGCTGAGGTTGTCTCTTGTATCTTTTTTTGTTGTTGCTGAGTTTGGCATGAGTAATTAATGTGACAGACCATTTGCCAACCCTGGCCATATCCAATACCAGGAGTTGGTTCTGGTGGCTGGATTTCTCTCCGATGAGTCAATATGTATCGGTGAATATGCCAGTAATTTTTATGGCACGCATTTGTACGCAAGTGTTGCTATTTTAATCCAATTACAGATTGATGCTGGACACATGTGTGAGGCACGCTCTTAATGGGGCTCAATCTATACGGCATTTTGATAACACCATGCTGACGTATTTCGATAGGTTGTGTTATGACCCCCTGGGCTAGTGCACGGTCAAATCCAGCCCCACTTGGCCCGGAGTCAAAACACAATTGAAATTAGATGTTATTTTTAAATCCCTGAGGACCCTGGCTGAGAACAAAAAAACTGCAGTCACCAACCAGGTTTGTAACTTTAACACAAATAACCTTTTATTATGTACAGCATTACAGTTAAACTGGCAGAAAAAGGTAACTGGCTATCTGATACCTCTTTCCCAACACCCCCTTTCTAACTTCACCGCTTTCTACATACACATAGACAAGACAGAGGCAAAGGGTGATTGGGAGATTTAAAAAAATATGAATAAAAATAAAAGGATAAAGGATTTTTGATGCACTGGGGTGAATTCGAATTAGTGCCTTTCTGAGATTCAGTTTTCATTTTGGCACTTCTCTCTTCTGGGCCTGAGATGGTTTTCTCTGGCAAGGTTGTATACTTTCTCTGTAGATTCAGGATCATATCAAGTTTACAGCAAAGATGTGCCAGGAATTCACTGGTTTCTACAACAATCAAGCAGTTCTTTAATTCAGCGGCGAGAGCGAGGAACTGGCCCTTTCACTTCCAAGGTTTAAACACTTCTGCCCAGTTCTCTGAAAAAGCCTCACGCAGGAACCAATCATGATTGTTGTCAGGCAGAACATTGTCCCTGGCCAACCCACCAGTTGCCAGCCAGCCAATCAAACTAACTTCCTCCAAAGCTTGAGCCCTCCGCTTAAAGGCACTTTTTGAATATGGATCCACAGAAGAAAAATAATACAAGAAAAGAAAATGGAACAAAGGAAATAAACAGGAAGGGCTCCTGTAGTTTGGACATGGGAATTAAACTGCGCACACTAATTGTAAAGACATATTCAAAGATTCAGTCTGAATACAAACCTACATAGGACAGCAGCAGCAATGACTTACTTTTATGTTGTAGTGACTTTGACCTGGTAAAAGGTCCCAAGGGATTTCACAGGAATGTTATCAAGCAGACAAAACACTCTACCCTAACTATGTTACCTTCTTTCAGCTCACCTCATTCCAATTGTATCACTTGTGATCCTTCCAAACTTTGATGTTGCACAGATCCCTAATCACAATTTCAGGTCCACGTCACATTCTATTCTGTGCCTCATTTCTCAGTCTTACATCTGGATGCACATTGTGATTCTGTTAAATTCATCAAAGTAACGGTATTTTTAAACTAGCCAGCAGACACTGCAAACTATGTACACAGGGGAAAACATTACAATTTCTAACTGCACTGTGCTCTCCAAATGATGTATTTTTTAAAGACAATTCTTTAAGTGTAATTTAATTCACTTGTTGATACGAAAAATCTGTTGCACCCTGCTCCTTGAGCCTCTCGATCTACAGCATCATTGTTGAATTTAACTTTCAGTTCATAAATTCTCCCTTTTCAGCAGAATTCTAGTTAGATTGTTGCTTGTGAGACTGTAATTTCTGTGCTTGTTAATACCAACTCTGTAGTCGATTGTCAAATAAAAGATCTTTCAGTTAGTTTGTAGGTGCAGCAAGTGATCAGGAAGGCAAATGGAATTTTGGTGTTTATTGCAAGGTAAATGGAATGTAAAAATATGAAAATTTTATTACCGCTGTAAAGGACTTTGTTGAGACCAGATCTTGAATACGGTGTAGAGTTTTAGTCCCCTTATTTGAAAAATAACCTAATTTCATTAGAAGCAGTTTCGAGAAGTCTCAATGCACTCATTCTTGGGGGTTATCTTATGCAGAAAGGTTGAACAAGTTGAGCTGGTACCCGCTGGAGTTCAGATGAATGAGAGGCCAGTTTATTGAAAGTGATAGGGTGGTCACTAGGAGGATGTTGCCTCTTGCCGAGTAGCCTGAAACTAGGGAGACAGTTTACGAATAATAGATCTCCCTTTTAAGACAGAGAGAAGGAGAAATATTTATCCCAGAGGGTCATCAGTCTGTGGAATTCTCTTCTCCAGAAAGCAGTGGAAATTGGGTCATGGAATTTATCCAAGGCTGAGATGAATAGATTTTTGATAGATAACGGAGTCCAGGGTTATTAGGGGGGAGGGTGTGTGTGTGTGTGCAGGTAGGTGTGTGTGTGCAGGTAGGTGTGTGTGTGTGCAGGTAGGTGTGTGTGTGTGCAGGTAGGTGTGTGTGTGTGCAGGTAGGTGTGTGTGTGCGCAGGTAGGTGTGTGTGTGTGCAGGTAGGTGTGTGTGTGTGCAGGTAGGTGTGTGTGTGTGCAGGTAGGTGTGTGTGTGTGCAGGTAGGTGTGTGTGTGTGCAGGTAGGTAGGTGTGTGTGTGTGTAGGGGGTGTGTGCACGTAGGGATGTGTGTGTGTGCAGGTTGGTATGTGTGTGTGCAGGTGTGTGTGTGTGTGTGCAGGTGTGTGTGTGCGCAGGTTCAGGTGTGTGTGTGTGTGCGCAGGTTGGTGTGTGTGTGCAGGTTGGTGTGTGTGTGCGCAGGTTGGTGTGTGTGTGTGTGCAGGTTGGTTGTGTGTGTGCAGGTTGGTGTGTGTGTGTGTGTGCAGGTTGGTGTGTGTGTTTGTGCGGGTGTGTGTTTGTGCGGGTGTGTGTTTGTGCGGGTGTGTGTGTGCGGGTGTGTGTGTGTTTGTGCGGGTGTGTGTGCAGGTTGGTTGTGTGTGTGCAGGTTGGTTGTGTGTGTGCAGGTTGGTTGTGTGTGTGCAGGTTGGTTGTGTGTGTGCAGGTTGGTTGTGTGTGCGCAGGTTGGTTGTGTGTGCGCAGGTTGGTTGTGTGTGCGCAGGTTGGTTGTGTGTGCGCAGGTTGGTTGTGTGTGCGCAGGTTGGTTGTGTGTGCGCAGGTTGGTTGTGTGTGCGCAGGTTGGTTGTGTGTGCGCAGGTTGGTTGTGTGTGCGCAGGTTGGTTGTGTGTGCGCAGGTTGGTTGTGTGTGTGCAGGTTGGTGTGTGTGTGTGTGCAGGTTGGTGTGTGTGCAGGTTGGTGTGTGTGTGTTTGTGCGAGTGTGTGTGTGTGTTTGTGCGAGTGTGTGTGTGTTTGTGCGGGTGTGTGTGTGTGTGCAGGTTGGTGGGTGTGTGTGTGCAGGTTGGTGTGTGTGTTTGTGCGGGGGTGTGTGTGTTTGTGCGGGTGTGTGTGTGTGTTTGTGCGGGTGTGTGTGCGCAGGTTGGTGTGTGTGTGCGCAGGTTGGTGTGTGTGTGTGCGCAGGTTGGTGTGTGTGTGCGCGCAGGTTGGTGTGTGTGTGTGCGCAGGTTGGTGTGTGTGTGTGCGCAGGTTGGTGTGTGTGTGTGCGCAGGTTGGTGTGTGTGTGCGCAGGTTGGTGTGTGTGTGTGCGCAGGTTGGTATGTGTGTGTGTGCGCAGGTTGGTGTGTGTGTGTGCGCAGGTTGGTGTGTGTGTGTGCGCAGGTTGGTGTGTGTGTGTGTGCGCGCAGGGTGGTGTGTATGTGTGCAGGTTGGTGTGTGTGTGCGTGTGCAGGTTGGTGTGTGTGTGCGTGTGCAGGTTGGTGTGTGTGTACGTGTGCAGGTTGGTGTGTGCGGGTGTGTGTGTGCGTGCGCAGGTTGGTGTGTGTGCGTGCGCAGGTTGGTGTGCGTGCGCAGGTTGGTGTGCGTGCGCAGGTGCAGGTTGGTGTGCGTGCGCAGGTGCAGGTTGGTGTGCGTGCGCAGGTGCAGGTTGGTGTGCATGCACAGGTTGGTGTGCGTGCGCAGGTTGGTGTGCGTGCGCAGGTGCAGGTTGGTGTGTGTACGCAGATGCAGGTTGGTGTGTGTGTGCAGGTTGGTTGGTGTGTGTGTGCAGGTTGGTGTGTGTGTGTGTGCGCGTGCATGTGCAGGTTGGTGTGTGTGTGTGTGCAGAATGGACTGAGAGTTGAGACCACAACCAGATAAGCCATAACTTTACCAAATGACCGAGCAGGCTTGAAGGGCCGAGTGACCTACTTCTGCTCCTTGGTCCTCTGTTCCAATGAATGACTGAAAGAAAGCTGAAATCCTCTCCTTTAAGAAAGAGAAGACTGAGAGTTGATGGCAGATTCCTCACAAGTTAAGATCATGGTCAGGCTGGCCTCTGTCATAGTTGACATGACTTGTCGCTGAACAAGGCTAATTCTTGATCTGTAGGCATTTGAGAAGATGGGGCACAGAAACCTCTGGTTTGGAGTGTCTCTGGTACAAGGAGATTCCTTCTGTTGTCTGTTGTTTTTTTCAGCAGCCCCCATGTCAACCTGTTTCCATCTTGTAAGTTGCATTTCTTGTTGTTATGCACAGGCGTCTCTGTTGGCAACCTCCTCCTTCCATGCCCGTAGGTCAATTTCAGCCAAGAGAACTCTTTTTTTCAGTTGGTCTTCAAAGTACCTTGGTCTCAATTACTGGGGCATAGTTCACCATAGAGCACAGTTTTTGGAATTCGAGAATCTAAAGAGTCTTCTGGTCTACTACAGCTCTGACTGTTTGCTCTTTATACTTCTGGATCCGTCTCGGCACAATAATCATGGCTGTAGTTCCCTTTTTGGATCCAAGTCTGCCCTGTAAAATAAAAGAACTGGAACCCACTTCTCCAGAAAAAAGACGGAGGTGACATGATGGAGGTGATTAAAATGATGGCGGTATTCCATAGAGTAATCACAGTGAAGTTGTTCCCACTTGTAGAGAATCCACAAATATATATAATTCAGGAGGAGCGGTGATAGCATAGTGGTATTGTCACTGGACTAGTGGCTCTTGGGACCTGGGTTTGAATCCCACCACGGTGGATGGTGAAATTTGAAATCAGTAAAAATCTGGAATGAAAAGTCTAATGGCCAAGAATCGATTGCTGATTGTTGTAAAAACCCGTCTGGTTCAATAACGCCCTTTCATAAAGGAAACCTGCGTCCTTGCCTGGTCTGGCCTACATGTGACTTCAGATCCACAGCAATATTAAATGCCCTTAGTTGAGGGGGCAATTGGGGATGGGCAATTAATTCTGGCTCTGCCGTTGATGTCCACATCAGTGATTAACAAAAAGGAGAAACTTCATTACTCGAGTGGGAAAAATAAGGAACGTTCTACCACAAGAGGTTAAGGCATTGAAGCAAAACTTGATAAACTTGTGAAGAAGGAAAGAATAGATGGGTATGCCAATAAGGTAGATGAAGAAAGAAGCTTAGGCTAATGCTGGCACAGACCTTTGGACTGAATGGCCTTTTGCTGTGCTGCAGTCAGTGTAACTCAATGGAAGTTTAATTTTTGATCATTACTGTCTTTAATCCTGTAATTTAATTCATTAATGAGTCTGAATTAATAAAAGGATCGGTGGTTCCTGGTTAGTTGTGAAATTTATCATTAAAAGTCCACATTTTTCCTGCATTTTCCGGAATTTCGGAAAGATTTTCCTTTGAATTGCTGTCTGAAAATAGGGTGGAGACATGAATAAAATTGAGCCTGGAGGTTTTCCTCTCACATACGTGTACATGCACACACGCGCACACACACCTCATTACTTGTACATGATGGCAAGGGCGATGGTTTGCGATTCAGTCTCCTCCATTGGTGGTGCACGGGTATGAAAGGTGGCAGCAGTGGGTGTTAGTTGGTGGTGGGCAGGAGAACTGGCTGCACGAGAGAAATTGGCCAGACAACTCCCTCCTCTCTCTGACAACCCTTCCAAATGCCTGATTTGTGTCTGTTTGGCTGATTCAGAACACATTTTATGCCAGTACATTTTACTGCCAGGAACTTCTGCTCTCTTGAATATTGCCCAGTGCTCTGTTGGATGCTTTCCCTGCAGACTTTATCAACCTGATGCAGGAAAATAGGTTAGAATCACGGTTGGACCAGCTGCAGATGTTCTACCTCAACCCACTTCTGCCAGCTGTTCTCGTGGGGAAATTCTGCTGACGCATTATGCATTCCTAATTTCCCCCTCCCCACCCTTCAGAGTGAACAGCATTAATTCTGCTTTGTCAGAGTTCACTTAGGCAATTATATATGAAGCTGTTGTAAGGAATAGAGGCTGTTCATCTGGAAGGATGTGAGCAAAATAAAATTATTGATCCAATTATCTAATGGATACTTTAAAAAAATAGTTCTGTTGCACAATAAGTTTCGGGTTTTGCTCAATCATAATCTGACTATAATTGACAGTCATAGAGGGAGAGATGTCAGGAGAGATTTAGTCCAAGAGGTATACATAGGAGAAATATAATCCTCAATTTAGAGTATGTGGGAGCAATTCTTTCTCTTCAGAACCCAGATGCAGGAGCTCCGTAGGGATCAGAATTAGTATATGTGGTTTTTATAACACTTATATTAGTTTTATTCAAACTCTTTGTCCTGGTACCCACAGGTACCAACCATCGGAACCTTGGGACCCAAGCTGACTGAGTTTAGCGACACACCATTATTGCTTACCTTTAATGTGGCAGGTGAGCATGCTTGGTCCTCACAATCTCACTTGTTTTGTCATTCAACATTACATTTATGCTAAGGACTTCAGCTGACTATTTAAATACTCGCTACATCCTTTGAAAAAAATTAAGTCTGTCCTCGAACTCACCATGCTTAGTCTTTGAACGCCTTTGAAGATTTGAGGCTTTTATATTTTAATTTGCCAGTACTTCCCTGCATATAACACACATGGACTTTGCATCCTGATTTGCACTGGCACAATTAAAGCCATACATCTTTCTACTGCTTTGCTCCCGATTTCAGTTTCTCCTTAATTGTTTGTTCGCCAGAGGCCCTAGAACTCTGGATCAGCTCAAACCAGCACTGCTTTGTACTGCCGTGGACTCTCCTGTGAAGCTCTCTCTATCAGATTCAATTGTGAGATCCTGGCCTGTTTGTGTCTCTGATCCTCTTTTCCTTATTACAGAATAATCCAACTTTAGTTCTTCACACAGTCCTGTTGCATATTTGCCGGCAGCTACGAAATGGAGGGATTTCTCCTCCCTTGATTTTGCACCAAAGCATGGACATACTGGGCACATGGCGTCATTGTGCATGCTGGGTGCGTGACCTTCTCTCTGCCATTGCCTCTGCCGGAAAGACTCCATCGTTCATATTTAAATGCTGGTCGCAGCCGTCATTCTTTTTTAAAACTTTGATCACAGGGTTGCAGACAGCCGATCGGTTTGCGGGGATGAACCGAATAACGCGCAGAGGACGTGCACCAGAGTGGAGCTCCAAGCTGGGGCGACCACTGTTAGCATCGCGTGCCCATGTGAACACCTGTCAGTCCTTGCCCCCACCCCCACGCACGCGGTGACCAGCCTTGCCCTGCCCCCTCAGAACCCGCAACCAATCAGAGACTGCCCACGGCTGGCATTCTTAAAGACTGGTTGCCGCCTTTGGGGTCTTCCCGCAATCAGAACCGATCGCTCCGTGACCCTCCCGACACCCATCTGCGGGTTGTGATCCAGAGTTTTAAGAAACCCTGTGTTAAATGACACATCTATTGTATCAAAGTGGATACTTGCCGAGCTCCTGGCTGAAGTGGAAATCTTTATACTCTTACCATTGCAAATTTGGTCGCAGACTCGTGTCACGTTTCTGTCTATGTATTTTAGCGGAAGAAAAATTGAGCATGTGACTAAATCTTTATCGAATGGTTCCATTCCTGCCAAGCTGGTACGGACCAAGCCCTGAAGAGGAAAATGTCTCTCCATTTCCATCTAATCTCAGCAACTCGAGCCTACAGCTGCACAAAACCACGTGGGCAGTTAATTGACAAGAGAGTTTGTCTTAAGTATAAAAAGCACTTCAAACACACAGCTGAAGATGCAGATACTATAATTAATTTCAGTTACTCAGAACACTTACTCAGAACAACAAGCGAAAGGTTAGGATTTCAATGAATCAGCCTGCATTGATGTGAAGAGTTCCTTTGTGCGTTTCAACTGCCATTCAATTAATTAAAAAATCAAAGCTAAATTAAAAAGCCAATAATATCGTCGGGGCTATCAATGTTGTGCGTGACATTTCTAATTGGTAAGAATGATTCAGATTGCAAATAATTTTAATGTATGAGACTAGAAATGACCGATTCTGTTATGGGCTCAGCGGTAACATTTTTTTGTGTGAGTCAGTAAGTTGTGGTTTCAAGTCCCACTCTCGAGTCTTGAATTCAAAGGCTGATACCTCATTGCAGCACTGAGAAAGTGCGACACGAATGGAGGTGCCACCTTTGAAATGGAATGTTGACCAAAGGCCCTGTCTGCCATCTGGGCAGTAAGGACCTCATGACACTTGGCAAAGATCTCCCGTACCCTGGCCAATATTTATCCCTCCACTAATGCCACTGAAACAGATTATCTCACTGTTACCCCATTAATGTTTGTGGGACCTGACTGTGCAGAAATTGGCTGCCATATTACTGACGGTGCCTGAAAATTATTTACCGGAGGGGCAGCCCCAATAAGATTGTACTGTCATTCACATATTGTACCTCTATCTTTATCTACCTTGCAAGCGTGACTGCACTTCAGAAGTGGCTGTGAAGTATTTTGGGATGTCCTGGAGTCATAAAAGTGCTAAATAGGTGCATTTTTAATTTATGTGCACGTGATGTTCCTAGCTATTTTAACAAAACATTAATACATATAAAATAAACTGTTTAACGCCCTCTGCGGAATTCTCTGCCGGTGGGATTCTCCGTTTTCCCCCCCGGCAGCGCACCCACGCCCGCGGGTTTCCTGACTAAATGTGGTGGCCATAATGGGAAATCCCATTGGCCGGCTGCCAGAACTGCCGGCGAGGGCGCGGCGCACAGGAAAATGCGGCTGGAGGACCGGAGAATCCAGCCCCCCATTCTTTATAAAAAATGATTGTAAGATTATCTCCGGAACATGCTACCAGTCAAAGAATGTAATTGCAAAGTGTAATGTATTGTGGGGTAGTCAAATGTATTTTTGTGTGGTGAACTAAGCAATATTTGTCAAACAGAATGATATAAAGTCAATCACAATGCTGTCAGAGGTGGAATTCATGAAAGCATGGAATTTAAGCGTGGCAGGTGTTCAGTGAAATGGATTTACTTGGTACGTTGGTAAAATATTTCACAAAACAAACAGCAAAACTGTTGCTTGTCCCATAACATAGCTCATCAAATGTTGACAACATGATTATAGTTTAGGCACCCAATAACATCAACAGTCACTCAGCCTGCAGGCATGTTAGTTGTAGTTATGGGGGTATTCTCAATCCTTTATCCAATAACAATATGTCCCAGTGGTCTTTCCAGGGTTTTCAAGATTGTCTTCATCACAGTACTCGTATTTATTTGTTCCTCTCATCTATAGGATGGTTAAAATTCTCGCCATTAATGCACCCGCAAATTCCTGACGCTTCATGAACTGAATAAATGCGAGGTTTTGGTTAGAGGAATAAAAAGGCAACTTATTATCTAACTGGAGAGAAACATTAACCTGCTTTGGTGCAGCGGGAACAGGGTGTACTCGTGCATGAACTGTGGGAAGTTAGTATGCAAGTACAGCAGGTAATAAGGAAGGCAAATGGAATTTTTGAACTCATTGCTAAAGGAATGGAATATAAATGTAGGGAAGTGCCGTTGCAACTGTATGGGGCATTGGTGCGACTGCATCTGGAGCACTGCGCACAATTTTGGTCCCTTTACTTGAGGAAGGACGTAAATGCATTAGAGGCGGTTCAGAAAAGGATCACTAGATTGATTCCAAGGATGAAGGACTGGGCTTATGAAGAGAGATTGAACGGTTTAGCCCTAAACTTGCTGGAGTTTGGAAGAATGAGAGTAGATCTAATGGAGGTGTATTAGATTCTAAAGGGCACTGACCGTGTTGATGTAGAGCATATGTTCCATAGTTTGAGGCTATGGGGTGGAAAATTTAAAACCGAAATTAGGAGGAATAACTTTACACAAAAGGGTTATGAATCTGTTGTATTTTGTACCCCAGAGTGCACTGAAGAAATTTAAGGAGATGTATAGGTTTTTAATTAGTTGCGGGATGAAAGGTTATGGGGATCAGGACAGGAATGTGGAGAGGAAGCCAAGAGGAGATCAGCTATGTTGGACAGAGAGGAGATAGCAAAAATTAAATGGTTGACAGCAGCTCTCAATTATCAGACTGTTTTACAAAAAGAGGGGCTAGTTCACAGAAACTTTTGGATATTGTTAATGAAGGGCACCTGTTTCTGTGACTTTTTTTTCCAAAAAGAAAAAAAGGGGAGAAATTGCGTGTGTTTTTGAGTTTCTTGTAACTTTGTTTCACCTAATTATTTTTTTTCCTCCAAGGAAGGGGAGACTGTTAAGTAATGCGTTAAGAGACATTACAAGTAGTTGTCTCATTTATGTTAAGCATCCAGTAATTGACACTGATATGTAAAGGGGCTTCAGGTGGCCCTTGCGTCAGGTGATGTGATGTTAGAGTTTTGTGCAGAGTCTGTTGAAGGAAATTAAAGGTGTTTTGTGGAAAAGTAGCAGAACCTTTGACTCTTTATACTACAGCAGCTAAACGTCTAACAATCTCCATGCTCGCCATTCGATTGGGGTGCAGCAATGAAATCAGAGTAGCCAAAGGGAAGACTGGCTGACAGCCCCTCCAAGGAAAGATAAACATTGCTCAGGTAGAATGAGACATAAGGGGTACTTGTATTACGGTGGTCTTCTTGAAGGAGGTGGGAACCTTGGAGCAGAGAAGTGAGGTGTTGAAGATGTCTGCGAATACACTCGCCAGTTGGTCTGCGCAGGATCTGAGTGCTCGCCCAGGGACTCCGTCACGGCCTGACGTTTTCTGTAGGTTCACTTTCAAGAAGGCAGCTCCTCTGAAATCGCCTGTGGATAATTAATGAGGTTCCAAGCTGCCGCGATATCTTGCCAGCGGGAAAGGCCAGAGCCATCCGTCGCTGCAATTAGTCTCAAAAACAGAGAATTTGGCCATTAGATAGCCACGCATGCACAGTTAAATGCAGAAATCTAGAAGCTGCTGTCAGAGAGACCCTGCTCCTCTACAGGGTGTATTTTGTAGTCATCGCAAATGGAATCAACACCGAATCACTGTTTTGGCATGAACGATATTATCCAATATTTTCACTGTGCAGACAATGTAACCTTAAGCCTTGTCTGATTATCTGTAACTGAGTTTTTAGTGGCCGTAGGAGCTGAACAACCTCTTTGGCCTGGAAAAGTTAACTTTCTAAGTGTGGAGTCTCATTCCCTCAGAATAAAAAAATTGTAATGTAGATTTAATTTTACTTGAAGTTTGCGTTTTGCTATTTAAACTTCTTCAGAATTTTTGTGGCTCAACCTTATTTTTTTCTTTTTATGCAATAATTTAAATGTTATTTATAATTCTTGCATTTTACATCCTGCTTTGCTGTCCATAAAAATTCTTAAATCTGATTGGTAGATCAGTCTCACTGCTGGTCCCCTGCCCTCAGACTCCCTTGCAAAAGGTGCAAAATTGAAACTGACATTGCAATTGCGGAGATTTGTGGTCCAGATGGCCATGTTGCTGTTGTGTTGAATTAATAAAGACTTGAAGTGGGTATTGAAACATAGTCCACAGAAGAGTAAACATTGAAAAAATAAATATGGCACATGATAAGTCATGTCAGAGCAATTAATATGCAACACCCCTAAAACTTACAGTTTCACTTTGGTTTTTAATTTCTCTAGTCCCTTTTATGTATTCTTTAATTTAGTAGTTTAATTTTGTTAGGAAGATTTTTTTTTGTTCACTTATGAGATGTGGGTTTTGCTGGTTAGGCTATTATGTATTGCCCGTCCCGAACTGCCCTTGGAGAAGACGGTAATGAACTGCCTCCTTGAACCGCTGCAGTATCTGAGGTGTAGGTACACCCACACAGTGCTCTTCGGGACCAAGCTCCAGGACTTTTACCCAGCGACAGTGAAGGAATGGCGATATATACAGGATAGTGAGTGATTTGGAGTGAAACCTCCAGGAAGTGGTGTTCCCAGGTATCAGCTGCCCTTGTCTTTCTAGATGGTCACAGTCAGGGATTAGGAAGGTGTTGTCTATTTTGTAGATCATGTTTTACCTGAATGATTGATATTGCACATAGGTCCCAAATGATAATTGCATTCTCACAAAAAAATTTCCTCCACCCCATCTTTTCTGCTTTTCTCCAAAGAATGTTATTCATATAATCAAGAAGAAGATTCTAAACAAACACAACCAGCCTTGCAAACTGGAGATAAACGCAGGGTACATTGTGAACAAGATTATCTCACAATCCTTCAGAACCGGCATTCACATCATTTGTCACTGTTTCTATTTTGATATCTTTCTGACATTTGGTCATAGTTGAACGGGCTCCAGTTTCTAGGTCATCTACAAACAACACCGTTGCCAATGCAGATGCATCCCTACGGCTAATCATTAATAACCCACCTTTCAACCTAATGTCTCACAGCTAGTTTCCCTCCAGACGCTTATAAATAGAATCCCTCCTTATTTAAACTAAAAATCAGACAAAACTCGTTAAACTTAACAGCTCACACAGCTATTAATCAATGGAGTTACATTTAGTAATGCCCAAAATATTTGCTGAAATCCTTTCTGAAAATCCTTTTAGCGACTGGGTGACTAATCATTTGCAATGAAAGGAACTTGTTTTTAATGACCATAAAAAGTGTTGGAGGTGCTGAAGAGCATTACAAGTACAAGACTACCTAGAGCCGGTTACTACTTATAAGTTATAGAAGTTAGCTGATAACCATAGAAGGACATGTTTCTACTCTGAGAAGTTCAATAGTTGCCAAACTCAGTTTCAGAAACCCTGGAAGCAAACACTGTCAATTGTGCTGCTCTTTGTCCCTTCTTTGGAGGAATAAAGAAGGTGAAGTTTCTGGATTAAAGGAGTTAACAGAAAATGAACTAGTGAAACAAATATGCATCGGGTTGGTGACCATTTATTTCACTATGTTATACTGTGATGTAATTGTACCCAATTGTTTTTGAAATGACAATCAGCAGTTGATTCCAGGATCACAATATTTTGGTATGCAGACAGGATAGTTGAGGCAGGAATCAAAACGGGTATGCAGTAGGACCATCCATAAGGGCGTTGGAATAACACTATTCAGAAGATCCAGGCTGTTGAAAGCATGATCAGTGAAAATGTGCAGCTCTATCATGTATTTTGTCGATTAATGTATAAAGCAGGATGTTTGTATGCAACCCACCCACAGCCATTTGGAGCCATTTCCTTGCAAACTGTTTGGAGCTTAGGTGAACGCTTCCAAAGTGTTCACCCCCTTGTTTGGGAAAAATCTGTCCAAGCTGCTGTTATTTTTCCCCAGTAATAACGGCAAGTGTTGGCAGCTTTGCAGTTATTACTTTACTGTAATAAATCATTAGGAAAGTACCTGTTTAATATTAAGTGAATCCTTTGGACAGGCGTTGTAAAATAGTTCAGTTGTATTAATTCTCTTTTAGCATTATTCAGAGAATTTGATTCTTACAGATGGACTTTAATGCACTAACATAACTATACTTGCAGTCCAGACTTAACCAGTGCAGCTGGATGAAGTTATAGGGGGGGGGGGGGGGGGGGGGGGGGGGGGGGGGGGAGGGGAGGAGGAGAAGCCTGACTAATGTATCTTGAGCCCACTCCTCCAAAAACGTCACCTTAAGTCTAAGATGTGAAAATTTGTACTTGTGAATATTTCACCTATGTCTTAAAAATGACAAGGTTGGATAAACACTTGCGAGGCACACAGTTTAACATGAACAAATTCCATGGCCAAAATGCCCACCCTTGTTCCTAAATTGCTTCTAAATTTGTTTTTCTAATTTCAAATTGAAAGTTCAACAATATTGTTGATCACAAGGCTCCTTTTGAGTAAGGATTTAATTTATCATCTCCTTCTCGGGATCGGTTAGCTCAGTTGGCTAGCTGGCTGTTTAATAAGGACACCGGGTCCTTAAGTATAAGGAACTTTGGTTTATTTACAGTTACGTTATGTACAACTCCTGCTCAATCCCTAGTGGTTCTCTCCACAGTTGGTGCCTTACTGGCTGACCTTTTGTCCATACCTGAATGGAGTCTCTCCATTTTCCCTTTCTTAAATGTCAGTGCTTCTGATGAGTTGCACAAGGAAGTTGGGTTATGACTGACCCTAGTCTAACTTAGACATAGTTCTCCTGCCATGTTAATTCAGGTCCATGGCACTAGTTTCTGTTGTGTTCTGTGTTATGACCGTGGTAATGATGTACACAGAAAATCTAGTCCTTTAACTAGAAAGATGATTTATTGACAAACAGGTGGAAGATAACTAACAAACTATAATACAGACGATGGTTACTAAATGAATTCAGTGAATTCTCTTGGAGCTACTCGAAGTGTGACTATTCTCTTGTATAACTTACTAATAACTGGCGGGTGTCCCGAATCACATGATAGATCTGTATTGCAACCAGCTGGTTAGAGGTCACATCGCTAACTATATACAGAACTGTACACAGGCATATCACCACGGTTTTCTCACCTTGAAGCGATCAAAATTCCAGCGTTTGACTCTCATTCATTGAATTGAAGGATAATGGCTGGAATTCTCTGGCCATTGAGATTCTCTTTACCTGCTGGCAGTGCACGCCCACCCGCGTGTTTCCCAGCGGCGTGGGGCTGGCTTCAATGGGAATCCCATTGACGAGCAGCGGGAGTAGAGAATCTCTCTTTCAGCGAGAGGGCCACTGCCGAGACACACAAGGCTGGGGGTCTGGAGAAGCCCATCCACTATTTCTAGTTTAGAAATTATTATTGTGACATGGAAAATTTAACCACTGACCTTCCACTGATTAATTACGAAGTAAACTTAAACATGGTTCAAAGATGCTTTAGATGTATTCATTTGTGAGGCACTTCATCTCTGTCTGAACACAAAGTAAATAAAGAAACTCTTCTGGTCAAAAGTCTTTCTTCCAGTTTAGCTGCTGGAAGCAGTCAGATTCCGGTTTGGAAGCTTAAGGAAAGTGTGCCATTGAATTTTTGGGGGGATTTTCACCATACCAAAATATTGTGATCCTGGAATCAAAACAATTGGGTACAATGACATCACAGTACAACACCGTGAAATTCTTCACCCAGTGAGCCATTAGGTATTGTCGTTGTCCAGCAGTACTTCATTCCAAGTGCATTTAAGAGTGAAACGGAACTGAGTTCAGATGAATGATTATTGACCTGAAATATGAACTCCATTTCTCTCTCAACAGCTGCCGAGCATTCCCAACATTTTCTGTTTTCATTTCCAGTCCTTCCCAGCAGCGGGATCAGATGATTCTGCCACAATCAACCTCCCGCGGCGGGTTCCCTGATGGCTGGGCGGCCAAGCCAAACCCTGTCTGCAAAATCCCAGCCTCCGATTCATCCGCAGCATTTTAATAGCTTTTTATTGGTGTTGATTAAGGGATAAATATTCGTGGGGTACTGGGAAAAATCACCTGCTCTTATTCGCAATAGAGCCATGGGATGTTTTGAAACTATTTGAGGGGTCAATCAGGACATAGAAATCGGAAAGCCAGAACTTCCAGCAGTCCCTCAATACTGCACTGCATTGTTATCTAGATTATATCCACAAGAGTTCATGTTGTGTAAGTGTTTCTTGTATTCAATTCTGTTACTCTATTGTACATGAACTGTGATACTAATGCCATTTAATCTAAATCAGATCCCATTGGCAGATATTTTTTCAAGTGTTGGCTCAGGCGACAAAGCCTTGGCTCCGTGTGGGAACACTTTCGCTTGTGACCCTGCAGATCATGGATTTGAGCCTAGCTTCAGAAACTTGGGTGCCTAATCTCAGCTGACGCATCAGTGCAGTACTGAGGGTGTGCTGCTCTATTGGTGATGCCATCTTTTGGATCTATCTACCATCTCGGTTAAACTAAGATCCCATAAGAACGTTGAAATTGGGGTATTCTGCAGGTATCTTGGCCAACCATTTATCCCTTAACCATTAGCATCAAAAACAACTGGTTGAGAGGGCAGCACGGTGGCGCAGTGGTAGCACTGCAGTCTCACGGCGCCGAGGTCCCAGGTTCGATCCCGGCTCTGGGTCACTGTCCATGTGGAGTTTGCACATTCTCCCCGTGTTTGCGTGGATTTCGCCCCCACAACCCAAAGATATGCAAGGTAGGTGAATTGAACATGCTAACATAGAACATAGAACAGTACAGCACAGAACAGGCCCTTCGGCCCTCAATGTTGTGCCGAGCCATGATCACCCTACTTAAACTCACGTATCCACCCTATACCCGTAACCCAACAACCCCCCCCCCTTAACCTTACTTTTATTAGGACACTACGGGCAATTTAGCATGGCCAATCCACCTAACCCGCACATCTTTGGACTGTGGGAGGAAACCGGAGCACCCGGAGGAAACCCACGCACACAGGGGGAGGACGTGCAGACTCCACACAGACAGTGACCCAGCCGGGAATTGAACCTGGGACCCTGGAGCTGTGAAGCATTTATGCTAACCACCATGCTACCCTGCTGCTAAATTGCCCCTTAATTGGAAAAAATGAATTGGGTTCTCTAAATTTATATAAAAAAAACAAAACAAACAACAACTGGTTGTTCATTGAATTTTACAGCAAAGTAAAAGTCGATTCAACTTGTCGAAGAGCTGGCCAATTTAGTCCTACACACCAATGTGTTTTTCCTTAATCCTGCAAATTAATCTTATTGGTGCTGTTTGTGTGATCTTGCTCTGTACAAATTGACTACCGCATGTTTGCAACACAGCAAGACTATGTTTTATTAGTACTTTATTGGGTAAAATGTGCTGCGGGACATCCTGACGATGCAAAAGGTGTCAAATGAATGCAAGTTCTGGCTCTGACAGGTGAGGTTACAAAGCTTTCATTCGCAGGAGGGAACATTTCCTGCCCCTTTTAACCACCATCTCCCAGCATCAACACAATTACTTTGTAAGACCCTGCACCATGAAACTCCTTTTTACTCCTTGTTCGAGATCAAAAAAGTTTGAAACAAAACAGGAGTACTCATCTCTTGGTATCACTGTAAAACTCCAGTGCTTTGTTTTAATTTATTTTACAATAAGGTCATCTTGTCAAATGAAGAGAGATTCAGCAATGTAGTTATTTCTCAGGAGGTTTTTCTTCCATCTCCAAGAAAACTGATTTTACTCTGGATCAGAAATTATTTCCATTTTAACGTGTGTACCTGGAACAGGAATAGACGATATGGAATTCATGTGTAATTCTTTTCAATCTAAAAGTAGACTTTCAAGTAAAATCACTTTCTGAAATCTGTAACTTTCTAAGGTGTCTCTCCTATGTTCCCAGAAGGAGATGAATGGAGTGAACCTCCGGAGTTGCCATGTGGAGTTGAAACCCATTTCTTGAGTGCAAATTAATTCCATTTTGAATGCGGTACATATATCAGAGCAGGGAGCCCTTTATATTGATATGGGTGCACAGCAAGGCTTTTGTTCATTGACAGAAGATCTATTCCTATACTCTTGAATGTTGTCATGCCATCCTTGCTAGACAAATCACAGGTCCCATGGATATAGGAGCAGAAAGTCCTTGGAGCACTATCCACAGTGATGTCTATCTTACACTGACAAACACCGCGGCTATATAATGTTTATATCATTGATAAACCATTACATCTATCCCAGAAGCATACCAATTTCAGTGATGGGTTAATAGCAGGGTTTGGAGAAATGTAATAGTATTAACATTAAAAACATGCATCTCTAATATGAGAGCAAAGTGTGTGGACATAATTATATTTTTCAATCACAGCATGCTATCTCGATTCAAATGTTTGTGGAGTTGAGTTTTGTTTTAATTGGACAAGTCTCCTTGGAATCTAGAGTGCAGACGGGCACAATACTGCTACACAGTCATACTTCCTGAATCTTTTTAAAAGCGATAGCAATAGATTTAATGAAGTGAGGAATGCATTCACAGCCCATTGCAAATCGTGAGCATTCAGGAGCAGCAGAATGACTATGATGCTCTCCATGGGGAGCTACATAGTGAGTTCCCATGCTCTGGAAATTACCACTGCTGTAATTTCGGTCCTCACATTGATTGCTGCTGGAGGCTCTGAATATGTGTACTCCCTGCAGCAACATATACTTGATGGCATGCATCATGTTCCCGAGAGACTGCTCCTATTGGCACTTGCAAAAGCCAAGGATGTTTCATATTGATCAATTCCTGTACTCAGCCTTTGTGATTAAGCTTTTGTTCCAAGTCCGATCCATTGATTGCTGTATGGATTCCATCTAAAGGGAATGATAGTGACACTTCGTATTTACTCTCTCTGACTATTAGTTGCACAGAAGAAGCTAAGGATTTCCTCCAATGTTTCCTGCATCCCCTTTGTTCGCAGTCCATGCCCTGCTGTTTCATGTTCCTTTTCCTCTCCATCAACAGTGCACATTTTCTGCGATTTCTATTCATTTTCAAGACTTGTGAATTCTATTCGCCTGCTGTCTCCAGTCGATTAACATTTTCCTTCACGTGCTCACTTTTATTTTGTCACTTCTTCTTTTCTTGAATCCCATTTTAACTTTTTTACTTTAACTCTCTACCAGTATTTGAATTGACTAACTCCAGTTTGCACTTTGCAGAACTTTAAGTTCATCCTCATGTCCTTTTCTTAGTTCCATTGAACGAGGGGGGCAAAAAGCGCATAGAGAGAAAGGGGAAAAAGATCAGAATTTTAAAAAAATGGTAAAAGGTTTGAAATTGTACAGTAAATAGATGTGTGAATGTTTTGGGGAAAGCATGATGAAAGGACAAAGCATGTATGAGGAGGAATAGGCCATAAAACCTCCTTGTCTCCTTTGAGCATCAAGTGTAATAATGTCTGAGACCGGATGTTAGGGCATATCTCTGCCAGGTTTCCCATGCTTGGAAGAAGGAATGACAGAAGCATGGCTCGAGGCCACACTAGGAAACGTGAGGGCCCATTAGTACTGAAATGGCAATCCATTTCGAGGGAATCAATTGCCATTTGATGCTGAGATAGACCATGCTGGGATTGATAGAGGATGAGTGAGCAAAGCCTTGAAATTTTCTACTGGACTGTGGTCTGTGGCTGCCGCTCTTTAAGTGGTGCGGTGGCGTTCTGAGACTCATCCTGAAATATCACTACGAACTTGGGTGTCTGCCTTTGATAAAGTAATGGTCCCTGGGGTGAAAGGCCAAGATGGAAGAGTGGATGGAAATTCTGCCGGACTGCAGGATTTCTTCGGTTGAAACAGTTTCAGGAAACAGTAAGCTAATTCTTTTCATCGTGTTGGTCTGTGCCAAAATGCTGAATGTCTGAAACTTTTATACAATACCCTTTTAAGCTGTAAAGAAATGCCAAAATCACACGGGAGTACAATTAATAATGCTGTCCTTGGACCATGCTTGGAGAGAGCACTTAGAGCTAACATGCCCATTACGCACACTCCAATAATCTGTTTCCGCAATTATCCATCAGAATTTGCACAGGATATTTTCTTGCTAACACAGCTCAGTACCGACAGCAATTTCCTCCTCTGTTTGAAATTGCAGCCGTGACACTAAGAGGTTAGTTTGTTTTGACCAATGATTAGTATTATTTTTTTTAGTAAAGCTTTCCGTAACAGTGAATTTTGATAATTTGATACTATGTTTGATTTTATTTTTTCAGTACTTAGTTGAGAGAACAGTACAATACAAATATCATTTCTATTTTGAGCTGCGAGCTTATCTTTGAGAGAACGGCACGGTGGTTAACACTGCTGCCTCATAGCTCCAGGGAACCGGGTTCAATTAGGCCTCGGTGACTGTGTGGAGTTTTCACTTTCTCCCCGTGTCTGCGTGGGTTTCCTCCCACAGTCCAAAGATGTGCAGGTTAGGTGGATTGGCCATGCTAAATTGCCCCTCAGTGTCCAAAACGTTAGGTAGGGTTATGGGGATAGGGTGGAGGCGTGGGCTTAAGTAGGGTGCTTTTTATCAGGGCCGGTGCAGACTTGATGGGTTGATTGTCCTCCAGCACTGTAGTGATTCTATAACTGCACACGCTTTTAATAAATACATTGAGGCCAGAATGGTATCTTCTATTTGGGATCATTATAACTTTATTTTCGAAACACCAGAGAGGCAATAATTGAAAGTGCTCCTCACATTTGGGGTCTGATTCCTGCACAAGGAGGTGGTGTTTGAAATGATTACCCAGAATTCTTCAAACGTTTGAAGAATTCTGGGTAATAATTTCAAACACCACCTCCTGCTAAAAACCTTCCCTGTCAACTCTTCTCACCTATTTCATTACTAAGCATATCCTCCGATCTGGCACAGTTACAGGTGAATAATCAGTTGACACAGGGCAGCTGCTCGGGAAATCTTTCTGCTTTGGCCTGAGTAAGGGCGAAATGTGACTTCAGAGGACACCTATTGTATCAATAGCACAATGTTTTATGGCCATGCAGTAGAAATTGGACCTAGCTGAGCCTGCAATATGCAATTCAAAAGTGGCAGCATCGTAGTTCACAAAATTGTTACATGCTTGTGAAGCTGGGAGAAACGGACATGCTCTCTTGGCTCCTCCGTATTCCCAAACTTATTCACCCTATTCCAGCTGAAACTGCACGTCCACCCGGCCCCCTTCAGAGAAGGTTTGCCAGGTTGATCCCGGGTGTGGAGGGATTGTCTTATGAGGAGAGGTTGAGTACGTTGGGCCTGTACTCATTTCAGTTTAGAAGGATGAGAGGCGACCTTGTCGAGACATGTAGGATTCTCAGGGGCTTGACAGGGTAGATGTTGAGAGGTTGTTTCCCTTGTGGGAGAGTCTAGGATCCATGGTCATAATCACAGCTTCAGGGGTTTCCCATTTAAGACCGAGATGGGGAGGAATTTCTTCTCTGAGGGTAGTGAATCTGTGGGATTGTTTACCAGGGAGTTGTAGAGGCTGTGTCGTTAAGTATGTTCAAGGCTGAGATAGACAAATTTTTAATCAGTAAGGGAATCAAGGGGATAAGGTGGGAAAATGGAGATGAGGATTATCATAGTTGTGATCTCGTTGCCTGGTAGAACAGATTTGATGGACCGAGTGGCCTACTTATGCTCGTATGTCTTATGATCCCTTACCTGTCTTCAAACCATTGTCAATGAGGCAAATGGCCCAAAATCCCTTTTGCTGAAATGAGCAGCCTGCCAGTGGAGTTGCAAGAGGTGCTAGCAGCTCGCTTCAGCAATATTAATAAGGCTCATTTCCCAGCTGCAGGCTGGCCTGAGCTTTCCTGATTTTCGGGTCCAAAACCTTATGGGAAGATTTGACAAGTGAGTTAAAATGAGCTGATAACCATTTCCTGCCCGAGAGCAATAATGTTGCAACAAGCCTGTCAGGTAAGTATGTCAAGAACTGTCTCAGACATAACTTCAATTAGATCAGCCAGCGATGGCCTGGGAGTGTGCAACAGATTTCTGAGAGTGGGTCACCTTCCGCACTCAATCCATTGCCTGCGTTTTTATTCTTGTTGTGTCCTTCCAGAGGTAATGGACTGATTTCACGTTGGAACTGATTGTCTCTCTTTTCCTTCTCCACCCTGGTTATGGTGTTATCTATGCCCTTTACCGAGTTAAACTCACTGGTGTTTATCATTTTCTTCACCACTGAGGTAAAAAGTAATGTAATTGGTGAGTGATTCCCCCGCCCTATTGGATATGCAGCTCTCGTGCTAGCCTCTTGCCCGGAGGTTTTCCTGCCATTAGAGATGGGCAAAGATCTGATACCTGCCATCAGTCACCAAAGCCACTTGATAGAAGCTCCAAAATGTGGCAGGAACTTTGTTGCTGATTATTTCTGAGTAAAAAGTTTAGCATCTTAACATACCCTCACAGGAGCATCCGGACTGTCCAGTTTTCTTCCCCTGTCGCAACCATTCCTGGAACTAATCTTCAATAGATTGTCCATTTAGTAATAATCACTGTTTATAATTTCATGTCATTTGCAATCATACCCATCAACTGGGTCAAGACTTCCCAAGTTGAGCTCTCAAGGGGACACTCGGAATCTGACTGCACAGGTTACAGGGGAGCAAGTGTGAAAACTGCCTTGTGGGTCTGTTCCTGGACCTGGCAACGATGGCCATCCACAGGCCCAGATTGGGGACAGACATTGGGAGGCTGTTACTGTGGCTGATTGTCTCTATTCTGTGACAGTGTCTTGGATAGACCAGGAATGGGAGTACCTGGTTCCCCATTTGAGCTTTGACAAAGTCATCGGACTGGAAACGTTAGCTCTTTTCTCTCCCTACAGATGCTGCCAGACCTGCTGAGATTTTCCAGCATTTTCTCTATCATTTCAGATTCCAGCATCCGCAATAATTTGCTTTTATCCAGTATATTTGAGGCTTTCTGCAACCAGTGAGCACGAGAAGGACTGAGGACCATTGCTAATAAGGGAAGCAGTTTTCCCACTTGCTCCCCTGTAACCTGCGCAGTCAGATTCTGAGCACCCCCTTGAAATGAAAATGAAATGAAAATCACTTATTGTCACAAGTAGGCTTCAAATGAAGTTACTGTGAAAAGCCCCTAGTCGCCACATTCCGGCACCTTTTCGAGGAGGTTAGTACTGGAATTGAACCGTTCTGCTGACCTGCCTGGGCCTGCTTTAAAAGCCAGCGATTTAGCCCTATGCTAAACCAGTCACTTGAGAGCTCAACTTGAAAGTCTTAATCCAGTTGATGGGTATGATTGCAAATGTCAGCGATTATTACTAAATGGACAATCTATTGAAGATTAGTAAGGGATTAATAAGGAAAAACTTTGGTCCAACATTTGCCTCTTTCAAAGAGGTGACACGTGTTTCATGGATTTTATTTCAGTTGATGACTTTGGGGAGACTCTGTGGCATATTATAGGCAGTTATTAGAGAAA
Organism: Scyliorhinus canicula; assembly: GCF_902713615.1. Lineage (NCBI taxonomy): Eukaryota > Metazoa > Chordata > Chondrichthyes > Carcharhiniformes > Scyliorhinidae > Scyliorhinus > Scyliorhinus canicula. The sequence goes on from NC_052167.1 coordinate 13,159,995, forward strand.
GTCTGCGAGTGTGTTGTCTATCTGGGCTAGGTTTAAACAGTGGTCAAGAGTTGTGCACCCAGGATGCTGCATTGTTGATAATTTGATACGTTTGCTGCAATCGTCTTGTTTTGAAAAGACAGACATCCTTGTTATTTTTGGTTTGGATATCTTTGATACAATGGGTGGAATTTAATAGAACATTTTCGAAGTTCATTTGTGGTGGGTTTTTCAAAGAGTTTTCCGTGGGCTCTGCTGGTGAGTTCCCCACCATAATCAAATTACACTTAGTCACTTTATAGGCCCTGGTTTTCTCACTGGTTTAGCCCACGCTTAGAATTTTTTATAGCACGGGGAGTTGAACTCAGAGATTGGGCCGCCATTTTGAAAGGGTGCCCCGATCTCTAAGTGAGCTTGTGGATCCCCCACACCTCCCACCCATGGGAAATATCACCCACTACACACATGGGCACTACCCCACACCCCACTATGGGCCCCTGAGGGTCCCTTCTGTTCAGCTTTCCCCCCTCCCCTGAGGCCCCTACTTAACTGCCATGCACCGCCTCCCCACTCCTCAAACCCTCCCCTCCACCCTCCTTTCTTGGCCATGGAACCCTGACCATTGGTAGTGCCACCCAGGCACCCTTGAACGTACACCCTGGCAGTACTGCTGCCAGCTTGGCAGTGCCATCTGGGTACTAGCAGTACCAAGGTGCCAGCTGAGCAGTGCCAAGGTGCCCATGTTCCAGGGAGAGGGCCAGAGAGCCACCCTGCACTATGCCTGACAACCCAGGGATCTCATGGGAGACCCCTCTCCCTCCCCGGGTGCTGTTTCGCCAAGTCTATGTTTGTGTGGACCAGTGCTGAATGGCACCCAGCTGCAGCCTCCTTGATGGATCCCAGGAGGCTGGTAGATCCTGGATAAGCACGCCTATTTAGGCATGCACCATTTGGTCAAGCCCCATTTGGGCGTGCTTCAGATTCTGACGCCTCGTGGGAGTTGTGTAGATCCCATGAGGAATGAAGGCTGCCGGGTAGACCGCGAGAGACCTCTCCTAGGATCTACTGGCCGCCTTGCGCTCGAGCAAGTGCGCAACATGACCATAAAATCATGCTCCTCGGTTTGTAAATAAACAGTGATTTAAGAACATAGGAAATAGGAGCAAGAGTAGTTAATTCAAGCTTGCTCTGCCATTCAACTAGATCATGACTGATCTTCTGCCCGAATGGCGTTTTCCCGCACTATATATCCCTTGATAGATTTAATATCTAGAAAATATATTTAATACCTAGTAATTTCTTTTGAATTTCATTGGAAATAAGGTGGATCTTTATAAACCCCCAGAATGTTACATTGAGTAATTTTTAATAAATTTTAAAAACTGCAGCATCACTTGATCAGTCAGGAGTGCGAGAAACAAATAGGGAGCTATAGAAAGCTGCATTCAGACTCGCGCACAGTGAAGATATATGAGACTGGTTGCACCTCCAGTTACTTAGCAACTGGATTTGAAATATTTTATATTTATTTGCAATGAAGAGAATGCTTGGTTGATGAGATTGGAATATGGCTGAAGTGAAGGGAGGGAGACGATGGAAACCCACCAGAAAACAGAATGATACAACAACAGAAGGGGGACTTCTAACCCATTCTGCCTGCCCTGGCTCTTGGATGGAGTAGTCGATCAATTTTCATTCTTCTGCTCCTGCCCCATCGCTCTGCAAATATTTCTCTTTCAATAATTTATCCGATTTCCTTTTAAGGACGCGCTTCAGTGACCCTATTGCATGGATCCAGGTGAAGCGTGGGCAAGCCCCAAGTCAGACTCCACACCAGGCATGAAGCCGCACGCGAGTGACCAGACTCGCTCCATCTCGCACGACCTATGTAAATGAGCGAGTGCTCAGAGACAGGGCAGGATGGCACTCTGCGACTCTCCCGACACCTTAGCACTGCCTGATTGGCACCCTGACAGTATGTGGGTGCCAGGCCAGCACTGCCAGGGGTCAGCCCTGGGGAGTCCTGCCAGGTAAAATGGAGTGAGGAATGGTTCCCAGGGGCATCCCCAAGGTGTGGGGGGGGGGGGGGGGGGGGGGGGGGGAGAAGAAGAGACAACAATCCTGAAAGGGGCGGGACAAAATGACACCCAGATCTGCAAGGAGACTTTCCTACCAACAAGATTCAGCTCGTCATCCGGAAATCCCTCTATGTGCCACCTTGTTGCGGAGAAACTCCCCGAGGCCAAAAAAGGGCAGAGTGGGTAGCGGGGTGTTTCTCAGAGCTGCAGCCCCTGAGAATCACCCCTTCAAACGCGCCAGATTTTAACTGCAGTCTACTGAATCATCCCCTAAATATTTTGATTGAAACTCGTTCCTCCACTCTCTTACTACCTTTTCACTGATAATAATTACAGCATTTATTGGGGGAATTTGGTGCTTCTTGATAGTATGGCCTCATCATTCCTGCACACAATGAGTTGAAGCCTGACTGTTGCGGGTGAAATGGCCTTGCAGCTTCTTTCTCATTAAACAGAGGCTTCTTCAGCAATTCTCAAACCAGTAATAAGAAATGTGCCATCATTATGTTAGCTATCATAATAAATCAACTTTGCTCAACCTTCTCCTTAATGCGATCATCGTGCAGTTGAATGATGTGAGCTCCAAATAGATAAATGGATTTAAACTAAAGTAAGGGAATCGAGGCTTACGGGGAAAAGGCAGGAAAGTGGACACGGGCACCACGGTGGCGCAGTGGGTTAGCCCTGCAGCCTCACGGCGCTGAGGTCCCAGGTTCGATCCCAGCTCTGGGTCACAGTCTGTGTGGAGTTTGCACATTCTCCCCGTGTTTGCATGGGTTTCGCCCCCACAACCCAAAAATGTGCAGCCTAGGTGGATTGGCCATACTAAATTGCCCCTTAATTGGAAAAAAAAATGAATTGGGTACACTAAATTTATTAAAAAAAGGAAAGTGGACATGAGGAATGTCGGTTCAGCCATGATCCTATTGAATGGCAGAGCATGCTGTAGGGGCCGAATGGCCTACTCCTGTTCCTAGTGCTTATAATCTTAAAGAATCAGAGGCATTTTCAAAATAAAATCTTCAGACCCTCATATGACCATGTGCTTGTGAATTACCAATGGCTTGAACTTTCTAACCCTAAAATCCTTCATTTTCTTCATAATTATTTCAATACCATCGGCAAAGGAGTAGTTTCAGAAGCTATTTTTGGATAGAGCATTGAAGTCTTGGCGCCATTGCGACAAAGGATTACCAGCGATGAGTGGCTAAGCAAGGAAAGACCTAGCCTACTTCAACTAACTTCCAGGAGAACCAACCATTCCACATTTCAATCTTCTTCCAGGAAATATCAGACATCACTAAACAATATTTGCGCCACGCAAATGCCAGGCAATGGTCAATTGAACAAGAGAGTCTAACCACCTCCCCCTGACTTTGTGATATTACAGTCACTGAGGAGAGGGGGATTAGGATTTTAAAAGACCTGGTCCGGGGGAAGTTTTGATAGGTTGGAAGACCTGGGGGAAAACATATGGATTGGGGCCAAGGGGAAGGATTCAGGTACCTGCAGCTCTGAAACTTTGCTAGGAAAGAGGTTCCGAGCTTCCCATTGGCGCCGAACACCTCGTAGTTGGAAGAGGTATTGACGACAGGGGGAATGGAGAAGGAGGTGGTGTCGGCGATTTACGGGAAGATTCTGGAGGAGGACGATGTGTCTAAGGAGGGGATTAAAGACTTGGAGGAGGCTATGGAAGACAGTTTGTGGTATGAGGTGCTCCAGAGGGTGAAGGCCCCAACCTCAAGCGCGAGGTTGTAGCTGAAGATCGTAGGGCGCACTTCACGAGGGCGAGGATGAGCCGACCCTTTGAGGGAGTGGAGGACATATGCAAGCGTTGTGGGAGGCGCCCTGCAACCCATGTATATTCGTTCCTGTCCTGACCAAAGCTGGAGAGGTATTAGAGGGAGTTTTTAGTATCATCTTAGGGGTGCCGGACCGGTCCTGGCTGCAGGCAGGAGCGTCGGCTGATGTTTTAGCCTTCACCTCTCTGATTGCCCAGAGGCGGGTCCTGTTGGGGTGGAGGTCAGCTTCCCTACCCTGTGCCTCAGCTTGGCAGAGGGATCTACTGGAATTTTTGACTCTCAAGAAGGTGAAGCTTGCTGAAAATCCTGCAGCTTATTTTATAACCACACTGCAGCACTACCTCCACCATATTAACTGCAACAGTTCAAGAAGACCCAGAACAACCACCAGCTTGAGGGCAGCTACTGACAGATAATGAACAATGGCCTTTCTCGTGATGCTCAAATACTGAGAATGAATTAAAAGTATACAATTCACGAATAGATTATTACAAATTAAAAATAAGTACAAAAGTCAGTAAAGAAAATAAATTAGATGTACACTTTCCCATTAGAATAGAGCAGAGATTGTTATACCCTGAAGATGCTATGCCTCTACATTTTTCATATATTTCGCTGGCTAGGCTGCCCATCCCTCATGGCTCTTGAAGGTGGTGAGCCCCCTTCTTGAACTACTGCAGTCCATGTGGTGTAAGTGCACCTTCAACGCTGTTCGGAAGGGAGGTTCAGGATTTTGACAGTGAAGGAACAGGGATATAGGTCCAAGATAGATTGGTGCGTAACTTGGAGGGGAACTCGAGGTGGTGTTGGTCCTTGCTGCCCTTGTCCTTCTTGGTAGTAGACAATGCAGGGTTGAAAGCTGCTGTCAAAGGAGCCTTGATGAGTTGCTGTAGAGCACCTTGTAAATGGTGTACAGCACTGCTGATGTGCATCGGTGGTGGAGGGAGTGAGTGAATGTTGAAGGTGGTGGATGGGGGTGCCAATCAAGCGGGCTGCTTTGTCCTGGATGGTGTCGAGCTTCCGTGAAAATGTAAAATCAGTAAATGGCAGCACCTGAGTTTGCTATTGTCGTTCCAGCCAATAACCCTTGACCCCCATGGAAAAAACATTTGGTGGAATATCACAGATTAGGGGTTTCTTTGTAGTTTAAAAATATGAGAAAATTGAGCAGGTTTTTTGTGGGCGAAGACAGGTGTGCCAGGTGTTCGGGGAGTCCAGCGAACCATGCCCATATGTTCTGGGCAAGCCCGGTACTGGAGGAGTTCTGGAAGGGGGTGGCGAGGACGGTGTCGAGGGTGGTAGGATCCAGGGTCAAGCCAGGCTGGGGACTCGCGATTTTTGGGGTTGGGGTGGAGCCGGGAGTGCAGGAGGCAAAAGAGGCCGATGTTTTGGCCTTTGCGTCCCTAGTAGCCCGGCGGAGGATCTTGCTGCAGTGGAAAGATGCGAGACCTCCGAGCATGGAGACCTGGATCAATGACATGGCGGGATTCATTAAGCTGGAGAGGGTCAAATTCGCCCTGAGGGGGTCGGTACAAGGGTTCTTTAGGAGGTGGCAGCCTTTCCTCGACTTTCTGGCTCAACGATAAGGAACTAGGTGAGCAGCAACCCGGGGAGGAAAGGGAGGGGGGGGGAGGAAAGGGAGGGGGGGGGGAGGGAAGGAAAGGGAGGGGGGAGGGAAGGAAAGGGAGGGGGGGAGGGAAGGAAAGGGAGGGGGGGAGGGAAGGAAAGGGAGGGGGGGAGGGAAGGAAAGGGAGGGGGGAGGGAAGGAAAGGGAGGGGGGAGGGAAGGAAGGGAGGGGGGGAGGGAAGGAAAGGGAGGGGGGGAGGGAAGGAAAGGGAGGGGGGAGGGAAGGAAAGGGAGGGGGGGAGGGAAGGAAAGGGAGGGGGGGAGGGAAGGAAAGGGAGGGGGGGAGGGAAGGAAAGGGAGGGGGGGAGGGAAGGAAAGAGAGGGGGGGAGGGAGGGAAAGAGAGGGGGGGAGGGAGGGAAAGGGAGGGGGGAGGGAAGGAAAGAGAGGGGGGAGGGAAGGAAAGGGAGGGGGAGGAGGGAGGAGAGGGGGGAGGAAAGGGAGGGGGGAGGGAAGGAAAGGGAGGGGGGGGGGGGGGGAGGGGGAGAGGGGGGAGGGAGGAGAGGGGGGAGGGAGGAGAGAGGAGGAGGAGGGAGGAAAGGGGAGGGAGGAGAGAGGGGGAGGGAGGAAGGGGGGAGGGAGGAAAGGGGGAGGGGGAGGAAGGGGGGGTCGTGTTTAAGTTAATTTGCTTATTGTTAATTTATTTTGTTGTTTATTGGGTTGGGGGTGGGGGGGGTTGGGGGTTGGGGGGGGGGGGGTTGGGGGGTGGGGGGGGGTTTGTTATATGCGTTGTTTCGGGTGCCGGGGGTGTTTATTATTGTTATTATTATTATTGTTCTGTTGATATATATTTTTCAAAAAATTCCAATAAAAATTATTTTTAAAAAAAATATGAGAAAACACCAGTTATACTTAAATATAAAAGGCTGTTTTCAGATCATTTCAGTTTTGCTATGTAAGGTTGTCATTTATTATGGCACCTCCCGGTGTGTTACCAATACATTGGCTTGTTTTTGTTTGACAGATGGAGCTTGTATCTAAGATGGGGAGGGATGTTTGAAAATATTGTAAAGACTTCAAGGCAGATCTTCCTGTCACTTTGCTTGGATGTATTGGAATGCCTCAAAGCAAGCACTTAGAAGAAAATTAGGCATGAAGATTGCACAGCACAAATAAACAATTAATTCATTAATGGATGGAAAATCGGCCTGGCACCATTACAGCATATGGCCCTTTTCACTCAATTTTTTTCTGTATGCTTAGTGCAAGCACCATAACAGGAAAGCCTGCCGTCTGCTGAGGATGTGATCTGTTTTGTCTGACACAGCGTTTTGTTTGGCCAGGTTAAAATGTAGGCAAACATGCCTGGATGAATGAATGCAGCTCCTGCAGCACTAGAGAAGCTGTCACCATCCAGGCCTACACATGGTACCACCTGAAACATGCACTCCTTCAGTCATTGGCGCACAAGTGGCAGCAGTGTGTACCATCTCCAAGATGCACTGCAAGATCTCACCGAGGATTCTTCGACAGCACCTTCCAAATCTGAAAACTCTGCCATCTAGAAGGGCAAGAACTGCATGGGAGCGGAGCTACCTCCATGTTCTGTCCAGGTCATGCATCATCCTGCCATTCCTTCATTGCCTCTGGGTTAAAACCCTGGAATTTTGTTCGTAACAGTTTTGTGAGAGCACATTTACTACAAGGACTAGAATGGTTGAGGAAGAGTTAACTACCACCTTCCTGAGGATAATTAAGGGCAAACAATAAATGTTGACTTTACCAGTGATGCCCACATCCCATCAGCAAGTACAAAAAGCCTTGCACAGCTCCCTTACAGCATCTAGTCCCATCTACAAGAGTTCTTCTGTGTGCACTATTAGTTCAGTGATTAATGAGGTTGCATTAAAACCTTTATTGTACTATTTTAATGCAAGGTTGCACATTTCAAAATAAATAAGCTGTTGATTGTTTGTAACAGCAAAGGCATGAAATAATACAAAACCATTGACCGTAGGACTGAAATTGAAAAAGGGAAAAATAAAGCATCAATAGTCTGAAGCCTCCCTTACACATATCAATTATTTCTGTGTTTTCTTTTTTAAAATGTTGACTGAAAACAAAGGGCTAACAAGAAGTGGGTTTCCTCCGGTTTCCTCCCTCAGTCCAAAGACGTGCGGGTTAGGTGGTTTGGCCATGATAAATTGCTCTTAGTGACCAAAAAAGGTTAGGAGGGGTTATTGAGTTACGGGGGTGGGGTGGAAGTGAGGGCTTAAATGGGTCGGTGCAGACTCGATGGGCCGAATGGCCTCCTTCTGCACTGTATGTTCTATGTTCTATTTACATGTTTGTCTGCCTTTAGCTCCTGGTATACCTGTCTTTGAAGTGTTAAATGTTGATCATTACAACATGCAAGCATCTTAAAAATAATGAATAACCAGTAGATGTAACATTGCTCATGGTATATTGGAGGATAATGTTTATTGTAAGAACAGCAGTGAGCACAGGAACTAGGAGCAGAAGTAGGCAGTTCGGGGCCTGATCCACCATTAAACACGATCAAACTCACATGATTGTGGTCACAGCTCCACTTTCCTGTTTGCCCCCCATAACCCTTGATTCACTTTTTGATCAAAAATTATATAACTCAGCCTTGAACATATTCAAGACCCATCCCCTGCTACTGCCCTGGCAAAGCGAATGCCATGGATTGATGATCCTCTGAGAGAAAATAAATTCTCCTTATCTCAGTCTTAAATGGGAGGCTCCTAATCCACTACCCTGTCAAGTCCCGTCAGGATCTTATAGGTTTCAATAGATCACCTCTCATTCTTCTCAACTCAAGTGGGAAATAGGCCTATCTACTCAACTTTTGCTCATACTCCTTCATCCCAGAAATTGTTGTGAACCTTCTTTGAACTGCTTCCAATGCGATTATATCCTTTTTATGTAAGGAGACAAAAACTGTAAATAGTACTCCTGATGTGATCTCAACAACGCCCTGAACAACTGTAACATAACATCCCTACTTTCATATTCTCTTCCCTTCGATTTCTCTTCTTTATCACTTGCTAAACCTGTAAATAGTACTCCTGATGTGATCTCAACAATGCCCTGAACAACTGTAACATAACATCCCTACTTTCATATTCTCTTCCCTTCGATTTCTCTTCTTTATCACTTGCTAAACCTGCATACCAGTAGAGTAGCATCTACAAGATGCACTGCAAGATCTCACCGAGGATTCTTCGACAGCACCTTCCAAATCTGCAAACTCTGCCATCTAGAGGGGCAACAACTGCATGGGAGCGGAGCTACCTCCATGTTCTGTCCAGGTCATGCATCATCCTGCCATTCCTTCATTGTCTCTGGGCTAAAGTCCTGGAATTTCCTTCGTAACAGTTTTATGAGAGCACATTTACTACAAGGACTAGAATGGCTGAGGAAGAGTTAACTACCACCTTCCTGAGGATAATTAAGTAGAGTTCTGCAGTCTCTCTCCATTCAATTATTACACTGCTTTTTCATTCTTCCTAACTGGACAAGTTCTCACTTTCCTACATTATATACTCCATCTGAATTTTTTTTCACACTCACTTAATCTATCTAAATCACTCTGTAGACACTTTTTGTCCTCTTGACAACTCAATCTTTGTGACGTCAGCAAATTTAGCTATCATATATTCAGCCTCTTCTTTCAAATTATTGAGGGGAGGGGGGTTAATTTAACCAGCCCTAATTTCTCCTTTCACCATCTGTCTATACACACAAAGGTGTTTTGATTTGCTTGCTCTTTTATAAGTGGTGACACATTTCCCAACTCCCTTAGTTTTGGTGTGATCCAGTTTCTAGTAATAGTCTCACAAAAAAGGTTGAGTAGATTAGGATTGTTTTCGTTGGAAAGACTGAGGTTGAGGGGGGACCTGATTGAGGTCTACAAAATTGAAAGGTATGGACAGGGTGGATAGCAACAAGCTTTTTCGATGAGTGGGGGTGTCAATTACAAGGGGTCACGATTTCAAGGTGAGAGGGGGAAGGTTTAAGGGAGATGTGTGTGGAAAGTTTTTTAAGCGAGGGTGTTGGGTGCCTGGAACGCTTCGCCAGCGGAGGTGGTAGAGGCAGGCACGATAGTATCATTTAAGATGCATCTAGACAGATATATGAACGGGCGGGGAACAGAGGGAAGTAGATCCTTGGAAAATAGGCGACAGGTTTAGATAAAGGATCTGGATCGGCGCAGGCTGAGAGGGCCGAAGGGCCTGTTCCTGTGCTGTAATTTTCTTTGTTCTAAAAACTCATGAAAGGATATTTGTACACACTCCAAACATGGAAGGGGGGGGGGGGGGGGGGGTGTTCACTATGTGGTCCTCTGTGCGTTCATACAATAAAAGAGGAATAGAGAAAGAAAGATTAACAGGGCAAAGACTATAGGGAAAAGAATTATTGTTTTGCATGTGTCCAGAATCAAAGTCCAATGAGGTACCGTAGGACCGCTGGTTGAAACCCAATGCTGTATAATTGATTTTTCCTGTTGAGTTGACTTCAAATGAGAAGTTAGGAATCAATCTTGGAGACGATGGTACAGAAGTTCCAGTAGAGGTTGTGTAGATGGGGCTGGTTAATTAATATGGGCAGGGCCCCTTTTCTGTGCTGCTAGGTAGGTGGAAAATGGCATACTGAGGTTTTCTCAGTGCAGCAAAGCAATATTACTGGTTACAAGGCTAGTGGATTCTATATGACATGCCTCCCACCTCCAGCGTCTTTACATCCTCCACCTGGTTTCCGAGATGGTTAAATGTTCCACCCATTAAGACATGACAGGAAGATTTGCAGGGTTCTTTGTCCTAGCAGAAGGATAGGCAGTTGGCCAGGTCTGGCCTATGAAATGCAGATCGCCTCCGCATAGTTGCCTTTGAATTCAGTCTCTGTAGCCCACAGGAGTCGTTAGTGTCACTTTAGAGATAACGAGACAGAAGTTTCTGCGATACTGCCTTGGTAGCTCTTATTGTTTGAGTCATGTGCAGACATAGCTTCAGCCATTTTAAAAGTATCTTTGGTCAGTCTTTAAAATATATATATATGTATATATTTTAAAATATTTTTATTTATATATTATATTAAAATAAAAAAATATAGTCAGGTCTTCGTCCTCTGATAAGTTTACATAATGGAGATTTGCTGTGCAATTTACCTTGGAGAGGGAGATGGGCATTTTCTTGCACAACCGTTTTAAGAATACAAAGTATTACTGCTATAGAAGCATATTCACAGTCATTTGGAGTCTGATTGCTCTCGGAGATAGGTATGTTTTCCTGATGGGAGCTCTGAAACTAACTATAAATTGCTGTTCTATTCGATATATATATATAATATGTGTGCATGTATTCTAAAATCTGCAATTCGTATCACACCAAAGCAACAAAAAACACAGGCAGCAAGCAAGTTATGAATATTGGTAATACAGGCAGCAGCATCTTAAAACTCAATCCCACCCAATCAAGGCCCATTCCGTCTGCCTCCTGCCCACTCCCAATTCTCACTGGACACAGCACAATTACATAACATGCACCCATTATTTTCATCCAAGGAGAGGAATGCATCGGCAATGTTAGACCTAAGACCGCTGAATACGGATCTAGATTGAAGTCAGGCGAAAGGAAACTGAAAGAAAGACCATGAGGCATGTGGGGAGAAAGGGAAAAAGTGAGAGACACAAGTATCAGACAAACCTTACATAGAAGTGAGTGAGAAACAGGAACTGTGAGCATATTGTCATGGGAATGTCACTTCAAGAAATGTTTGTCTTCTCAAGTGGCTGCAGTGATGTCATTGTGTGGGTGGAGCTGGGCTCTAGCTCTGCTTTTTATTTTTGTTTTGAGCTGGAAGCTGTTTTATGGCTGAGTTTTAGTTTCGTTTTCAGTTGGAGAGCTGCATTCAAACAAAGGAGCTGTATTTTGGGTCTCTCTCTCTTTCTCTCTCTCTCTCTCTCTCTCTCTCTGTAAAGACTGTCTCCAGATCACTTGATGATTTCATAGTGATACCTGTTTCTGTAAGGAATGCAAACCGACTGTCTTTGTTAAAAAGGGTTTTTAACTTTTGGATGCTGTTTGGAAAGTTATTAAGGGTTATCTATAGAGTACTGTATCTTTTTGGGGAGGGGGTTATCAGTGTTGGTAGTTGATAAAATGTTTACTCTGTTTATAAAATGTTAACTGGATTCATAGAATAAACATTGTTTTTGTTTTAAAAATACTTTAGATCTCTGTTGCATCCCACCTGTAAAGTGGGCCCTTGTGCTCCCCATAACCAAATCTAATTCAAAGATGTTGGTCAGGTGAACTCCATGATATACTTTGATGTTCTCTAAACCCTGGCCCATCATAATATATATGAGCAGAAAGACAGAGAATGAATAGAAAATCCAGGAGATATTTAGGTAAAAGGGTCAGTGAGATGACCGACTCTTATTTTGAACTAAACTAAATGCAAATGACCTAAAGTTGTCTGGCTTATTGGACCACAGTTGGGAAGTGTGTAGAATATTTTACAATTATTTGTAACTGAGCCGATAGGAAAATAGCACAACTACGCCATCCCCCTTCATAGCCTTGGTGTTCACTTCAACATGCCTTTAAAGGTAAATTTTTCCATTGGGGGACTTCCGGTGGCGGCTATGAAGGAGTAAGTCGCACATTTGGTGGCTCACACTCGGGTCGGACTTTTGGACCTTTTCCCCCGATTTTTTTTACCGGACTTGAATTGTAAAAATGATGACAGAGGCAATTGTGTACTCAATTCCCCCATCGGTGCATGGAGAGAAGGACTAGAAGTGCTTGTAAAGACAGAAACAGAAAGACAGAGAAGCCTTGGGCTGAAGCTGCAGCAGGAGACAGCATGGCGGAGTACCAGACCACTGGTTTGTCAACCCAGCAGTCAATGGAGCAGCTGATAGAAGTTATTCAGGCAGGCTTTGCTAAGCAGAAACGGGACTGCTTGGACCGGATAAAAGAGTCAACTGAGCGGCTGAAGCTTAGATTGGACGGCCAAGATTGGGCGATCCAGAAGATAGAAAAGGCGCTGGCTGAGCAGGAGGAACATCAAACTGCGGTGGAGTTGGAGGTGGGGATGTTGGGAGACCAGCAGAAGAAGTTCCTGGAGAATAGGTCCCGCCAGCAGAACTTGAGAATCGTTGAGCTCCCGGAGGGGTTCGAAGGAGCAGACGCTGGGGCATACATCGCAGACATGTTTGAGATGCTGCTGGGGGATGGGGCATTCTTCCGGCCCTTGGAGGTGGACAGGGCTCACAGAGCACTCGCGAGGAAGCCTCAAATCAGAGCCCCCCCCCCTTCCCGAGGCCAATGATGGTGAGATTCCACAGGTACTTGGATAAGGAGCGCATTCTACAGTGGGCCAAGCAGACACGGAGCTGTAAGTGGGACAACAGTATCCTGCGGGTTTACCAAGACCTGAGTGTGGAGGTGGCCAGGAGAAGAGTAGATTAGGTTGATCCTTTTTAAGAAAAAGGTGAAGTTCGGACTGTTGCATGCGGCCTGTCTATGGGTCATGCATGAGGAACAGAACTTTTAATTCGAGGACACGCTGGGGGTAAATGTTCTGCTGACGAGGGAGGGACTTGGGTAAGGGAGAGAGGGGAGGTTGGGGGCGGAGGCTGCCTCGGGCGGGCCAGTGGAGGCGCGGAGCATGGGCTGGAGGCGGGCCCAAAAAAAGGGGATGGCTGATCGGCGAAGGGGGGGAGGCAATGAGCCTCCCAACTAGGCTGATCACCTGGAATGTTCGAGGGTTAAATGGGCCAGTCAAGAGGGCACGTGTGCTCGCACATCTTAGGGGACTGAAGGCGGATGTGGTAATGTTGCAGGAGATGCACCTTAGAGTAACGAACCAGATTAGATTGAGGAAAGGCTGGGTCAGTCAGGTCTTTCACTCGGGCCTAGATTCAAAGACTAGAGGGGTTGCGATCCTGATCAATAAGTGGGTGGTGTTTGAGACGGGTAGAATAGTCTCGGATGGGAGGTCAGTACATTATGGTCAGTGGGAAACTGGAGGGGGTGAAGGTGGAATTAATAAATGTGTATGCGCCAAATTGGGATGCTGTGGAGTTTATAAAGAGGGTGCTGGGGAAGATACCGGACCTGGACTTGCACAGGTTGGTCATGGGAGGGGACTTCAACACAGTTATTGACCCTGGCTTGGACCGGTCAAGCTCAAAAACGGGCAGGGTGCCAGCAATGACAAAGGAACTAAAAGGGTTCATGGAGCAGATTGGCGGGGGGGGGGGGGGGGGGGGGGGGGGGGAGATATCAGGCACCTGTGGCGAGCGTACAGACAAATAGGACAACATCGGACTATTTTAGGCTGCATCGAGGGACGAGATAGGGATGCCCCCTCTCCCCACTGTTGTGCTAGTTACCAATTTCTCTGAGAAGGGGCTGGTCCGGGGGGGTGGTGGAGCACAGAGTCTCGCTTTACGCAGACGACCTACTTCTGTATGTATCGGACCCAATAGAGGGGATGGAAGAAATCATGTTGCTACAGGAATTTTGCCGGTTTTTGGGGTACAAGCTAAATATGGGGAAAAGTGAGATGTATGCGGTCCAGGCGAGTGGACAGGAGAGGCGATTGGGGGAGCTGCTGTTCAGATTAGTAGGGGGTAGCTTTAGGTATCTCGGCATTCAAGTGGCACGGGAATGGGACTGGCTGCATAAATTGAATCTGACCCGACTAGTGGGCCAAATGAAGGACTATTTTCTGAGGTGGGACGCGCCTCGGTTGGGAGGGTGCAGACGGTGAAGATGACGGTCCTCCCGACATTCCTATTCGTGTTTCAATGTCTCCCCATCTTTATTCTGTGGTCCTTTTTTAAACGGGTCAACAAAGTGATCTCTGGTTTTGTTTGGGCGGGCAAGACTCCGCGAGTAAGGAAGGTAATGCTTGAGCGGAGCTGGGGAGAGGGCGGGCTGGAGCTGCCAAATTTTAGTAACTATTACTGGGCGGCGAATATAGCCATGATCAGGAAGTGGGTGGTGGGGGAGGGGTCAGCATGAGAGCGTATGGAGGCGGCTTCATGCAAGGGCACCAGTCTGGGGGCGTTGGTAACTGCGCCTCTGCCGTTCCCGCTGGCACGGTACTCCACCAGTCCAGTGGTGGTGGTGGCCCTGAGAGTCTGGGAGCAATGGCGGAGACATGTGGGAGCAGAGGGAGCATCGGTCTGGTCTCCAATCTGTAATAATGACCGGTTTGTCCCGGGAAGTATGGATGGGGGGGTTCGGGATATGGCGTAGAACAGGGATTGAGAGGATGGGGGATATGTTTATAGAGGGGAGATTTCCGAGTATGAGGGCGCTCGAGGAGAAGTTTGAGTTGGCGAGGGGGAAACTAATTCAGGTATCTGCAGGTGCCGGACTTCCTACGTAACAGGTGTCAATCTTCCCGCTCCTACCTAAGGGGAATTCAGGACAGGGTAGTTTCCAGAGGGTGGGTAGGAGAAGGGAGCGTCTGACATTTACAAGGAACTTATGGGATAGAGGAGTCGCAGACCAAGGAGCTGAAGCGCAAGTGAGAGGAGGAGCTGGGAGGAGAGATAGAGGATGGTCGATGGGCGGATGCATTGAGTGGAGTCAACGCGTCCGCAACATGTGCCAGGCTCAGCCTGATACAGTTCAAGCTCGTTCATTGGGCTCACAAGATAGTGGCCCGGATGAGCAGATTCTTTGGGGTGGAAGACAGGTGTGCAAAATGTGTGGGGGAGCAGTGAGCCATGTCCACATGTTCTGGGCATGCCCGAAGCCGAGAGGATTTTGGCAGGGGTTTGTAGATGTCATGTCCACGGTGTTAAAAACAAGGTTGGCACTGAGTCCAGAGGTGGCGATTTTCGGGGTGTCGGAAGACCCGGGAATCCAGGAGGAGAAAGAGGCAGACATTCTGGCCTTTGCTTCCCGGGTAACCCGGAGACGGATACTATTGGCTTGGAGGGACTCAAAGCCCCCGAAGTCGGAGACCTGGCTATCGGACATGGCTAGCTTTCTCTGTTTGGAGAAAATCAAGTTCGCCCTGAGAGGGTCACTGTTAGGATTCGCCTGGAGGTGGCAACCGTTCGTCGACTTCTTTGCGGAAAATTAATGGTTAGAAGAGGGACGGGGTGCGGTGGTTAGTTTAGCTTAGAGTAGGGGGTTAATAAATGTGGGACCTGTAAGGGAGGGAGACGGCTTTTGCACTATATTTATAGTTTCATGTACATTGTTTATTTTGTTGTTATACAAAAAATAACTCCATAAAATGTTTATTTTTAAAAAAAAACCAATTTCCACTGGGAGTGACAGTTCTTGGTCATAAAATGTCACTTATCCATATACAAATAATGTTTGTCTCATTGGATTTTAGATATAACTGGCCCATGCCTTTTTATCATTTTTTTCCAATAGCTACCATCTTTGTACAAGGTTATTTTCTTGGACCTGCTCTGTGCTATCAAACCTGTGGGGCCTTGAGCAAACCTGTATTTGCATCAGTCAGTTCTCTCTTTCTTGCATTCGGCTGGCTGGCTCCTCAGCTTGCCGTGAATGTTTATCAATAATGAAAGTGCGCTGTGTTAAGATTGTTTCCATAGCAGTCAGCAAGACGAAACAGTTCTTTCATGAAACCTGATCCAAGTGTTGCCAGAGTCCAATTGACTGCTGTTGCCTACAGTCTCCTGTGACTTGCCAACCACGTAAGTGATGTTGGGAACAGGCAATACTGTGCGTATGTAAAAATAGTTAATGCAATATTGCACAGAAAACAGTTCAGAAAGTTGCACTGAAGCATAGTTTGACCACAGTATTATCTCTTGTAATGTAACGTAAAGTTACCATAGCCCCAGATGACCATAGGCTGCTTTCCTCTTTTGAGAGGGAGAGCTGACTGGTGGTGATTTAACCCGAGGGTCACCACACCTCAGACGAGGGGCAAAGTTGAGAAGGCGGGACCTTCGTGAATAACCTCAGCTGGTACAGGAATTGAACCCACGCTGTTGGCCTCTTTCTATCATGAGCCAGCAGTCCAGCTAACTAAGCCAGAGAATATTCTTCTCCTGTGATGAACAATTCAATTGCAAGAATAAATGCAAATCTTTTAAGTTTGGGAGAATATTTGCTTATTGTGCTACAAGCCCTATACTGTCCTTAAGCTTAATCAGGAAACATGTTTCTCCTGCAATGTTAATCTTGTTATGGTGACGGCATGTAAAGAGAAGTCACAGACAAGGTAGCTCCCGCCAGGGCAAATGTTGTTTGGCCCTTTTTGCCCAGTTTCTGGTGGAATTTTGGTCAAAAAAAACCTATCCCCAATGAAGACACAAGGGGCTGAATTCTCCGCCGCCGAGATTCTCTGTTTTGCCGGCAGCCCGGGGGTTTCCCATTGACCAGCCATGTCGGAAGGCCTCCGAAAGTTGGCCGAGGAGGTCTTGGCCGAGGCGGCCTTGCAGCCTACCAGATAAAAATTGGAAAAGACCTCCGAGATGGTGAAGGAGCATGGCGAGGTATTAGAGGGAGTGGAGAAACGTTTGCCACAGTGAGCAAATTGTCTCATTGAAGGCTGAGATCGTCATGGTAGCCAGCGAGAATAAGATGCTGTGGGTATAAGTTGATGACCTTGAGAACTGATCCAGGCCGCAGAATCTGAGTCGTGGGGTTGCCGGAGGATGTGTACGGCCCAACTTCCACTACTTATTTTTCCCAGATGTTTTGGAAAAGATGGGGGAGGGTGGACTATAGTCCCCTCTGGAATTACACAGGGCTCGTAGGACACTCCAGCAGAACCCAAACCAAATGGGCCACCACGGAAAGTCATTGTTTGGTTTCACAATGGAACAGGTTCTGAAATGGGCCAAGGAATACTGGGATTGGAAGTGGGAAGGAATCTACCAAGAAACTGGAGCTGAGCTGACAAAGAAGCGGGCGGCCTTCAACAAGGCTAAGGCCGCCTTACAAAAGAAGAGTGTTCAGTTCAGGGTGGTGTATCCAGTGAGGCAGTGTAACCTACAAGTCGAAAGACTATTAGTTTGATGTGCTGGAGGAGGCAGATGCCTTCGTAAAAAAGCACAGACTTGAGTTAAGTTAACTGTGCTTGTGAGCTCTTTGACTTTCCTATGGGTGGCACGGTGGCACAGTAGTTAGCACAGCTGCCTCACAGCACCAGGGACCTGGGTTGGAGTTTGCACATTCTTCCCATGTCTGCGTGGGTTTCCTCCAGGTGCGAAAGGCCTTTTCATCATTTCCCATGGCACTACAATCGTCCCTGCTGAGGAAGATTCTATCTTTAGCAGAATCTGGTGGGGGTGTATTTCAGGTATCTATGGGCAGATCCTGTCAGTGGAGTCCACCCCGGTGGATGGTGCGAAGGTGAAATGGGAGGGGGATTTTCACCGGGTAAACTCCATGTCCTCCTGTGCATGAATCAGCCTGATCTAGCTTAAGGTATAGGGAACGCCTAACTAAGACTAGGATGAGTGGTTTCTTTTTGGGGGGGAGAAGATAAGTGTGAATGCTGGCCAATCATACCCATATGTTCAGGTCATGTCCCAAGCTGGTAAACGTTTGAGTCTCCTTCTTTAGCACCATGTCAGCAAGTCTTAATGTCGATCTGGAACCTTATCCTTCGGACATTTTTGGTGTGTTGGACTCGTCAGGGTTGAAGGTGGATGTCCTCTCCTTTGCCTCGCTAATAGTCTGGAGGTGAGTTCTGCTGGGGTGGAGGTCCTCTTTCCCACCCAATACCTCGATGTGGTTGGGTGACCCTTTGGAATTTCTGTATTTGGAGAAGACCAAGTGCTATCGGAGAATCATTTGAGGGTTTCTACCTGAGATGGCAGCCATTCATTTCCTCCTTTAAAGAGTTAGTCACCGTCAGTTGTTTGTGGGGTGGGGATTTGTTTATTTGGGGGGGGGGGGGGGGGGGAGATTTCTTTTCCTTTCTCTTCTTTTGGTTTAGGTTTATATGGCTGGTGGGTTTTGGCTATATTGTATAATGTAACATCTGTCTGTTGTGTCATTAGTTCGTTACAAATGGAAACTCTTTAACATATTTATTGAAAAGTTCTTATGTTACTAACGACCCACTAAATGATTTTTCACTACCATTTGGATGCAAATCCAAACTGAGCTATTTGCTGAAAGTTGCCTCTTGGATTTCTAAATTAAATTGATTTGTTTTGTCTCACTTGGGTCCTTGTGGGTACAGACCTGCTCATTACAATTCACTGTGAAATCATTCAGAAAGGCCAAGACACATATTGTTAAACTGTACTGCAGAATATTCCTCAAAGATTCGGCTAAGGGGTGAGATGAGCAGGAGAGGTCCTTGCATTACCGATGCAAATTTTAATGTTGTCAATGGCGTTCATAGAATTTACAGTGCAGAAGGAGGCCATTCGGCCCATCGAGTCAGCACCGGCCCTTGGAAAGAGCACCCTCCACCCTATCCCAGTAACCCCAAGTAATGTTTTTGGACACTAAGGGGCAATTGAACATGGCCAATCCACCTACCCTGCACATCTTTGGACTGTAGGAGGAAACCGGAGCACCCAGAGGAAACCCACGCAGGGAGAATGTGCAAATTCCTCACAGACAGTGACCCAGCCCCGAATTGAACCTGGGACCCTGGAGCTGTGAAGCAGCTCGTAGAATCATAGAATTTACAGTGCAGAAGGAGGCCATTTGGCCCATTGAGTCTGCACCGGCCCTTACAAAAAGCACCCTACTCAAGCCCACATTGCTACCCTTTCCCAGTAACCCCCACTTAACCTTTTTGGACACTATGGGCAATTTAGCATGACCAATCCACCTAAACTGCACATTTTTGGACTGTGGGATGAAGACTTTGGACATGCAGAGGAAACCCACGCAGACACGGGGAGAACGTGCAGACTCCGCAGACAGTGACCTAGCTGGGAATTGAATCTGGAACCCTGGAGCTGTGAAGCAACAGTGCTAACCACTATGCTACCGTGCTGCCCTTGCTCACTGGCTAGAGAACTGGCAGGAACCTCACTAGAGGAAGGCCCGCCTGTATCAAGTGCCCATCAGACATTTGACTGGCAGACATTGAGCCTTCCCTGGCATTTAGATTTCTAGGGGTGGAGTACCCACACTCTGATTTTTGATGCAGAAGGCAGTCTATGGCTATGGGGGAGAGGTAGGTAAGTAGAGTTAAGACCACAATTGGATCAGCCATGATCCAATTGAATGGTGGAACAGGCTTGATGGGCTAAATTACCTCATTCTTATTTCTTATGAGAGCTGCCAGTCAGTCAGAGGCTAGCACCGTTCCATCATCCATGTGCCGCCAGGAGCAGTGGTTACTGCTGGTAATTCACCCACCAATGCCTGAGGATCACGGAGGTGAGTTGGGCGAGTGTGGGAAGGGATTAGCTGGAAAGTGGGAGGGGATTGGACGTAAAAGCAGGGGTGGCTCTCGGCACCCCCACCCCCCCTTCCTGATGCTGGCTTCCTCGATCAGGCACTGAACAGCTTTGTGCAAAGGACCCCGACCTGGATACCCACAGGAAAACAGAGTTGTGCTTTTTGGTCTCCCTGCATGCAGATTTTCCCACCGCCCACTCCTTGTTGAATATCAGCAACAGTAGGATGAGGTCCTTGAGTGAGCATTTATTGCCTTCCAGCCTTGAATTTTAATGGGCAGAGACGGAAAAGCAGCAGGGTTCCAACCCCACACTCTCCCACCTGATTCAATGCACCGCCACCTGCAGACTGTCCTGGGGAGCATTAAATTCTGCTTCATCTGACCAAGAGGTACTTGATGTGCCAATACCATATGGTGCCAGATGTATATCAAGTATATTAATGCTGGAAGGTGATACTGGGTGTCAGAAGTGTTGCATCCATCTAATGAAAATCTTTGGGGACATTTTTGTCATATTGGAAGCTTTCTAGAGCCAGCATTTTATTTTAATGCTAGAATTAATTAAGTACAGTGTACTACTTTGAAAATACATGAAAATGCAAAGATTCCGGCTTATGGGCCTGATAATTATATGTAAATTTATTCCAATGAGGTTCCGCATGTTGAACATCCCGAAATGTGGCTCGCCACTGATGGTCGGGGGGGAGGAGATTGCGTCCTTGATTTGGCCTTCCAGCAATATTTGATTCGGCCGTCTAGTAATATTTTCCGCTCCTGTTGCCAAACCCGTTCAACGCAAATGGGAGCAGAAGACCACAACCATTCACTTCTCCATTTCTCTCTACCCTATGCCAGCTTTTTAATTTGCCAATAACATTGGTCAATTTTCAAGTGATCCTGCATTGATGTTCTCTTTCTTTTCCTTCCTCGTTTCCTCTTAAGATATCCCCTGCCCAGTCTCCCTGCTTTTTCCTAATGTGACAAATATATCACATTTTTAATATTTTCCCAATATCACTGTGAACAGACTTGTGTATGTGTATAGGTGTGACTAATGTAATTTAAACTGAAGACAGTTGGACTGAAAGGTTAAAAACATTAAAAAGGGGTTAGGTGTGAAAGCAATTATTTTGAAGCGGAGTTGAGTACAAAGAAGGACAAAGAACAGTGCAGCACAGGAACAGGCCCTTCGGCCCTCCAAACCTGCGCCAACCACGTGTCCTACCTAGACCAATTGCCTATATCCTTCTATACCTGGTCTGTTCATGTCTATCCAGGTAAATCTTAAAGGTCACAAACGTATCTGCCTCAATCATAGTAGGGCTATGATGGGATACAAGTAAGCAGCATAAATGGAAATTTGCATTAGGAAGATCAGGGAGCTGACTTGAAGTTTAACTATAGTATTGTAAATGGGTAAAGCAAAGTATTAAGTTTATTTTTACCCTATAGTAGTAGTCATAAATCATATTGGGAACAGGGACTTCCAAAGGGGTGTAAAGCAATAGATTTAAAGATGAAAGGGAAAAAACATAATTAAAGAGTTTGAAGGCTGTTATAGGTAGGTGTGGCCATGAGATCCTAAAGAGCATGCATGCTGAAACAGACCTGTGACCAGCAGCCTGCAGCCATCCTTCAAGAAAGAAGAGTGGTGTGTCTGAAAGGTTTTGATACGAGCTTTGCGATTTACAGCATTGAGTGAGAGAGGGAGACGCCTGTGAAATACTTTTTCTGTGGCAGCAGTGGATTTTTGCGGTAATCTTACCGGAATTACTATAACAAAAAAATTATGAAGTCTGTTGCCTAAAAGGGGTATTTAGTTCCGAGTTTAACTAAGCAGAAATCTTTTGGGCAAATCTTTTGGGCAATCTCTGTGGAATACTTCTAATCGTGTAAATGTAATCTTGTGTGTTTAAGTTTTTCAATAAATATCTAAATTTTATATTTCAAATCACTCGAGTGGTTTGAAAGTTTTGCTCCTGACTTCAATGCAGATACCTTCTCACAATGTAATACAAATTGCAAATCGTTGTGGTAGCTTGTCCAAATTTTCCTTTGGGTGAGAGAGCGAGACGCCTGTGAAATACTTTTTCTGTGGCAGCAGTGGATTTACCACCTGCCACATTGTAACATCAGTTGCGTTCAGCAAATGTTTTTGTTTCTTCACTTTCCTCTCAGCACGTCATCATTTCTGACCACTGTTATCTATCACTTGGGAAAGAATGTCAACTTGGTCTACTGCTCCTGTACTGCTGGTTAGCTAGCCTCTGGCCCACTTTTGCACATTGCTACCCAAACACATGCTGTTGACATGAAGCCTTCACTCTTGCTCCTCTGTCCACAGATGCTGCCAGACCTTTTGAGTATTTCCAGCATTTTCTATTTTTATTTCAGATTTCCAGCTTCCAGAGCATCTTGCTTTGCTCTAAGATTTCGATATTAGAGGGCAGTGCAGAGGTTAGCACTGCTGCCTCACAGCGCAGAGGACGCGGGTTCGATCCCGGATCCCGGGGGTTACTGTCTGTGTGGAGTTTGCACATTCTCCCCGTAACTGCGTGGGTTTCACCCCCACGACCCAAAGATGTGCAGGGTAGGTGGATTGGCCACGCTAAATTGCCCCTTAATTGGATTTTTAAAAAAAGATTGTGATATTGGAAGTACAATGTGCGCACAGTGTACACTGATATAAACTGAATTTTTAAATTTGTGTTCAAAATCTAGATAATTATTTCACAAGGTTTTAGATGGACTCTACTTCACTGCATTTCTGCCCTCGGCCCTCCCATTGCTTTATGAGACCACAGGTACCTTAACAAAATGACAGACTACAGTCTCCAGATGTTGTACTAATATGTGCCAGGATTGCTTAAAGAAGTATGACAAACAATGCAAAATGACATGCAACAAGATCAGTGAAATTAATTATTTATCAACCAGTCTAGCTTCTTTGTTTCTCAGTGGAATTTCTATGAATGCCTATTTCTGCTGTACAGGTAATCACCTGCTGTCTGGTTATATGAAACTGCTGTGAATGATCTGAGTTAAATTTGTCAAGGCAGGGCATTAAAAGTTCATGAGAGGATTGTGCACCAATGTTCTGTTCCATTTATTAAAATGCTTTATCAGATCACAGTAGAATATAGAACGTTCTGGTTAATTCTAGTGACACGAGGCGGATTGAAATGTTGTCTGACCTTTTACTCCGTGATTAAATAGCCTGTGTGAGTGCTAGCTTTCTTAGCACTGAAGTAGAAAGTGACAGGGTTCGTTGTAGTTTTTAATGAGTGTGCTGCTACTAGCGGTAACTACCTGGAGACACTGACCTCTCTTTCTGGCTGATTATAGTTGCGTTGTGGGAGGGAGTTACTGCCTCTGGAAAATCTTGTTGCACCATTTCACTTCTTTGACTGCAGCTGCTAGCTGGTTGGTTTCTTCTGTCAGTTCCAGATGACCAGAGGCTACTTTCTCCTTTTGAGAGGGAGGGCTGACCGGTGGTGATTTAACCTGAGGATCACCACACATCCGGCAAGTAGCAAGGTTGCCGTCCAGTCAACTAAGCTCATCAATCAAGTCACTACATGGGCTACTGACAAAGAAAAGTACATTTACTTGTATGGCCACTTTCACTGCTTTTGTATTACACGTGGCTCAGCAGCAATTTTTTGCTCAAAAATAAGTTCATTCAGAAGTCTTCAACACCAGGTTACAGTCCAACAGGTTTGTTTCAAATCACTAGCTTTCAGAGCACTGCTCCTTCCTCAGGTGAATGAAGAGGTAGGTTCCAGAAACATAAATATAGACAAAGTCAAGATGCAAGATGATACTTTGAATGTGTGTGTTTGCAGGTAATTAAGTCTTTACAGATCTAAAGATAGGGGTAACCCCAGGTTAAAGAGGTGTGAATTATCTCAAGCCCAGGACAGTTGGTAGGATTTCGCAAGCCCAGGCCAGATGGTGGGGGCTGAATGTAATGCGACATGAAACCAAGGTTTCGGTTGAGGACATACTCGTGTGCGGAACTTGGCTATAAGTTTCTGCTCGGTGATTCTGTGTTGTTGTGCGTCCTGAAGGCTGCCTTGGAGAACGCTTACCCCACAACTGCCAATCTCCAGATACAATTCTGCAACTCATCCGCTTCATTCTGGATCACAACATCTTCACCTTCGACAGCAAGTTCTTCATCCAGACACGGAACAGCCATGGGGACCAGATTCGCATCTCAATATGTCAATATCTTCATGCACAAGTTTGAACAAGATCTCCTCACCGCACAGGACCTTCAACCGACATTATACACTAGATACATCAATGATATTTTTTTCCTTTGGACCCACGGTGAAGAATCATTAAAACGACTACACAATGACATCAATAAGTTTCATCCCACCATCCGACTCACCATGGACTACTCTCCAAAATCGGTTGCATTCTTGGACACACTCATCTCCATCAAGGATGGTCGCCTCAGCACCTCGCATTACAGCAAGCCCACGGATAACCGCACGATGCTCCACTTCTCCAGCTTCCAACCGTAACATATTAAAGAAGCCATCCCCTATGGACAAGCCCTCCGTATACACATGATCTGCTCAGGCGAGGAGGAGTGTAACAGACATCTACAGATGCTGAAAGATGCCCTCGTACGAATGGGCTGTGACGCTCGACTCATCAATTGACAGTTCCAGTGTGCCATAGCAAAAAACCGCACCGACTTCCTCAGAAGACGAACATGGGACACAACTGGACCCTTCTTCCCCGGAGCGGAGAAACTACGACATCTTGTTTGCAGCCTTCAACACGTCATCGATGTAAATGAACATCCTGCCAAGGTCATCCTCACACCCCACTACTTGCCTTCAAACAATCGTCAACCTCAAACCATTGTTTGCAGCAAACTACCTAGCCTTCAGAACAGCGACCACAACACCACACAACCCTGCCATGGCAATCTCTGCAAGACATGCCAGATCATCGAAATGGGTACCACCATTACACGTGAGAACACCACCCGTCAGGTACGCTGTACATACTCGTGCGACTTGGCCAATGTTGTCTATCTCATACGCTGCAGGAAAGGATGTCCTGAAGCGTGGTACATTGGCGAGACCATGCAGACGTTGCAACAAAGGATGAACCGACATCGCACGACAATCGCCAGGCATGGATGTTCCCTTCCATTCGGGGAATACTTCAGCAGTCAACGGCATTCAGCCTCTGATCTTCGGGTAAGCGTTCTCCAAGGTAGCCTTCAGGACGCGCAACAACGCAGAATCGCCGAGCAGAAACATATAGCCAAGTTCCGCACACGAGTACGGCCTCAACCGGGACATTGGATTTATGTTGCAATATATTAAACCCCCACCCCCGGCCATCTGGCCTGGACTTGCAAAATCCTACCAACTGTCCTGGCTTGAGACAATTCACACCTCTTTAACCTGTGGTTACCCCTGTTTCTGGATCTGTAAAGACTTAATTACCTGCAAATGCTCACATTCAAAGTATCGTCTTGCATCTTTGACTTTGTCTATATATATATATATATATATATATATATATATATATATGTTTCTGAAACCCTATCTCTACATTCACCTGAGGAAGGAGCAGTGCTCCGAAAGCTAGTGATTTGAAACAAACCTGTTGGACTTTAACCTGGTGTTGTAAGACTTGTTACTGTGCTCACCCCAGTCCAACGCCGGCATTTACACATAAAAAATAAGTTGACAGTAAGCAAAAACACATTGAGACATATATGACCAACCAGGTCAAATATCAGAAAACCATAATATTGCATTTAAAAGTATGTATTGAAATTGAAGGGACTCGAGCACTTTGGTAACCTGTTCATGGTGGCAGGTTTGCCAGCTCCAGAGAATTAGCATACAAATTTCAACTCTCCAACTCTAGTCGTTGGCATTACTTTCAAGTTTGTGATTTCACCCATATAGCTTTCCCTTCTTTTCCTCTGGTTCCATCTCCACCTTATGAAGAAGAATCTATCCTCAGCCCAGCCAGGCAGGGGGATCGATCTCTAACCTATGGCCACATTTTCTTAACCTTCCCTCCAGTGAGGGCTGAGGGGAGAGTGAATTCCATTTCAATTGGGTCCTACACTCACAAGGGCGGTTTAGAGAGAGGCCCTATTCAGGTTCAATGCCACGGCCTCATCTGCCCAGTTCAGCCTACTTCAGTTCAAATTGCTACATAGGACACATTTGACCAAGGCAAGGGAGACCTGGGCAGCACGGCAGCACAGTGGTTACCACTGTTGCCTCATGGCGCCGCGGACCTGGGTTCCATCCTTGCCTTGCCTACTGTCCGTGTGGAGTTTGCACATTCTCCCTGTGTCTACATGAGCCTCACCATCATAACCTTAAAAGATGTACAGGTTGGGTATTGGCCACGCTAAACTGCCCCTTAATTGGGGAAAATAAAGAATTAGATACTCTTAAAATTTATTAAGAATAAGGCAAGGGTGACACTGAGTAATATGCTGTGAGTTACAGCCATGCTCATTGGTGCCCATATTTGGGGTTTTGGCCTCTCCAACACTTCATTCTGGGGCAGATGTGGACATCATTGCCTTCACTTCATTGCCACCGGAGGTGGACCCCGCTCTGCCTAATGCCTCTGGCTGGTTTGGGGATTTAATGTCCATTTTGAATTTGCAGAAAATTAAATTTACCATCAGAGATTCTGTTGAGAGACTCGATCAGAGATGGCAACTGTTGACCTACATTTTCAAAGATCTTGACACCGTCAGCTGTTCTGGGGGATTTGGGGTTTAGAGTTTAGGTTATTTGCCTTTTCCTATATTTGCAATAATTCTTGTTCAATTCTGTACCTGTTTTGCATTGTTTATTGTGTCTTCTGTTGTATTATTTGTAAAAAAAAATTGAAAAATCTAATAAAAATGTATTTTAATGAAAAGGCATGAATTGAAATTTGACTACAGAGTCTGCATGAGAACGATGCAGATTATTGCATCATTCCACAGACTGATGCAACATGTTTTTATACCGTTTTCTGATTGTTCATGATATGGTAGCAATTTTGAACTGTGCCATCTGGAAAAGGAAAGCAAACGCAGGGCATGGAGAGGGAATGTGATGCTTCATTCGAGTCTCAAAACTATATTGGGGAGTGTGACAAACCAGTGCAGCCAATACTAAGGTAACACTATGAATGCATAACTCTTTCACAGACATAATCTGGTTTCAAATTTATTCCAGATTCATGGGTAGGAATTTCAGTTCTCCCCTGGCTCCGAACTTGTTAAGTGCAGTAGATTTCGACAGTACAAAGAACAAAGAAAATTACAGCACAGGAACAGGCCCTTCGGCCCTCCCAGCCTGCGCCGATCCAGATCCTTTATCTAAACCTGTCTCCTATTTTCCAAGGTCTACTTCTCTCTGTTCCTGCCCGTTCATATACCCGAAAGAAAGTAGGGCCGTGATTTCTCGCAGAGATGTGGGCTAAACATTCAGTTTGATACAGACACTAACTTGGGCACCTCGCTTGGAAACCATAAGAATGGCAGCTGTGTGCATGTCCCAGCATGAGGTTTTCCAGCTCGGCTGGGATGATTTTCTGAGTCTGAAGTTGAGGCACACTGCCACTGAGATTTCTATTTGCTCAGTCTGGGGAAGACTGAATTCCCAGTTACAGTGAAGAAACTGGGCTGGAGACAATGTTCATGAAGTGAGAGAACTGAAATTAAAAGCGACACAAATATCACAGTCCCAGATCCGCAAACTTGTTGGGATGTATAATTTATTGACACTTTTTTGGGAACAATATTTGTTTGAAAGTGGTTTTAAGATTTAATCGTACACAGAACAGTAAAACTGAAGAACTTTATAGAACAGAAAGCACTTGATGAAATCAGCGGTGTTGGTGTTTGAGCAGAATGCTGAAGTGTATTTTTGCAACATCATATTCAATACGCTGTTCAGGATGATAACGAAGCAGCCTCTCTCCCTGTCATAATAACCACTTTGATTTCTTATTCCCAGCTCTATGGAATATATGCCCAAGTGCTGACCTCAGTTCACCATGACTGCTGCTACATTAGAATGTTTTAATGTAGGCATCAGATCGCAGCACATGACCGTAAGGTATATCCTTTGCTGCCAGACCCATGCGATAATACCCTGGAGGTTTACAGGAATATTAATAGAATTCCACGAATGCAACAAGAAGCGAGTTTCACTCATGGGTTTGGCTGATTCTGATTCTGTAACATCCAATGCTGTACTGCAGTTGGAAAGCTGAGGGCAGGAGTTCAAAATGGTATTAGTTTGCACACTAAATGGCCAGTTCCAAATCAGTGAAAGTGATGGTTTTGCAATTTTCTAACATCGTCTGTACTTTATTTTTACAAGACTTGATTTATAATGGATGGTATTTCCTTTGTGCAGTGCTCCAAAATAAATCATAGAATCACTACAGTGCCGAAGGAGGCCATTTGGCCCATCGGGTCTGCACTGACCCTTTGAAAGAGCACCCCACCTAGGCCCACACCCCCACCCTATCCCTGTAACCCAGTGTCCCAATCTAACCTTTTGGACACTAAGGGGCAATTTAACATGGTCAATCCACCTAAACTGCACATATTTGGTCTGTGGGCGGAAAGTGGAGTACCCGGAAGAAATCCACACAGGCACACTTGGCGAAAGTGTAAACTACACACAGTCACCCGAGACTAGAATTGAACCAGGATCCCTGACGCTGTGAGGCAGCAGTGCGAACCACTGTGTCACCGTGTGCCCTTTGGCACTTTCACTGAGTGTGACATGCACACAATCTGTCGTTACGCTGTAAGATTTATCAAGTATTAATGTGATCTTGGGTGGAGAAACTTGGGCTGGCTTGTCAACAACCAACTTCTTGCTTTTGCTTCTAAACTCTGAACAAAGGTTTCACTGTAAAAGCATAAGAAATAGGAACAGATCTTTGACCTTGTTCCGCTTTCCTGTCCACAACTCTTATCTCCATTGACCCCCCCAAGGTCCAAAAACCTAACTACCTCTGCCTTGAGCATACGCAAGAGCTGAGCATCCACAGCATTCTGATTAAGAATTTCAAAGATCTTCAATCCTTTGGGTGAAGATATTCTTCCTTATCTAAGTCTTAAACGATTGGGGACTCATCAATCGGGGCATCCACCCTGTCAAGCCCAGGGATCCTGCTTCACAATCTTGCATCAGTTGGAAATAGCTGAGGAAATAGCTAACATTGATCCTGACTGATCCCACTGGCTACAGCGTGCCAGTTTGAAAATGCCCCATTTATCCCTAATCTCTGATTTCTGCCACTTACCCATCCCTTATCCATGTTAATCCATTATTACCATGATCAGGATTCCTTGTCTTGTGTGTAATCATACTCTATGTGGCAGCTTGTTGAATGACTTTTCGAATTCCATATATACCATATCGACAAGTTCCCCTTTATCTACCCATTTAGTTAGATCCTCAAAAAGCTCCAATAAATTTGTTGGTCACAATTTCTCTTCCATAAAACCATGTTGATCCTGCCATGATTTTCTAAGCAGCTTTTTAAGCCTCATAAAGTCATAACATTTTCAGAGCAGCTAATATCAGGCTAACCAGCCTAAAGCTTCCTGTTTTCTGTCCTCCTTTCATGAATAGCGGTGTTGCACTCACTACCTCCTAGTCCACTGGGACCGGTCCAAACCCAAGGAATTTGAAAAGAATGCAATATCTATATAGAATCCATCACATCAAGGGGATTTGTTCGCTTTTCATCCCATTAGTTTCCTCCATTGGTATTGATTACTTGAAATTCCTCCCCCTCATTAGCCCCTCGCATCCCCACTATTTTGTGGTCTGCTTTTTGAGTCTTCTACTCTGAAGACAGATACAAAGTATTTGTTTAATGTTGAGCAGCTGGTGTATTCTGCCCTGTGAGCTCATATCTTGATGTTGATGTACCTACATTGGACGTCTAATGCTGTTGTATTCCACCTGTGGGAGACCATTCCAAAACAGCCACTTAATTTGCTTTAGTCTGAAGGCCTGCTGAGATAACCACTTCACTTGGCTCGAGCAGTCTGTTTGTATAATGCAGCTCAGTGTATAATAGGATGTGAAAATGATGTACTTTGAACAATTATATATTCTGAAACCCTGCACGGTTCAATAGCTTGGACTGCAGATATGTTTCATTACCCAGTCTGAGACTGGCTTCGATAAAACAGCAGCTGTATGCTGCCTGTCAGGGGGAATGTTCCAAATGCCAGTGGTAAGAGGGAAGGGGATAAACTCGAGATTTGGATGTTGCCAATAGGTGGATGAGCTGTGAACAGAGGAATACGAACATATCTCCAATGAAAGCCATGTTGAGAAGCACACTGAGTGGAGGCCAGAGTACCTTCCTTCCACCTCCAAGATCTTACCCACCAACTGTTGCCGCTCTTCCCTTGCCTCCCTAGCCACCTGTGGTTTGTGTGAGATTATCTCCCCTCTAACCACTGCCTTCAGGGCCTCCCACACCACTCAGGGCGACACCTCCCCATTGTTGTTAAATTCCACATACTCATCAATCCCCCGGGCCATCTTCACACAAAATCCCAAATTTGTTAACAGCCCCACATCCGAACTCCTAAACGTTTTGGTGTACAATCCTGTATTGGATTCACTGTTACAAGTGGAGCAGAAGCTTTGTTTAAAAGTGTAATTTTCAGAGTGGAGTTTGGAAACTCTTGGGTGACGATCATCTGGGGCAGGGGGGGATTCCGAGGCAATATCCTCAAACATTCACTTGGAGTTCAGACTAAAGAGTGTATATGCCCACAATCATCTTGCGTGCTTAAAAGGGACCATATGTTAATGGGACCATTGTAGATTAAGATGTAGTTTGTAATCCCTGTTAATTTTAAAACCTGGGTGTAATTGTTTAGCTGAGGGTATGTAAAGGTATGTTGTATCATAAACATATTTTTTCATGTTTAATAAATTATTTCTTGTTAAAACTAATAAGCGGACCTGTGACTGTTTCTCTGCGTTTTATAAAGGAAAATATAATTTGTGGCCTTTTGAGCCAGTGTTCCATTCTGGGATCTTCCTGCCCAGTTATAACATCAACTGGGATCGTAAAGGACTATCAGACAGTGTCTGAAGACGAGAATGATTGCATCCTGCGTGCCCTTCTGACTTCAAGTTTACAAATAGCCCATTATAATGTGGTTAATGAGTGCTTTCATACCACCTAAAGCACTTCTGCTATCTCCCAACCCTCATGCTTGCCACCTGGAACAGCACGGTTTTTTTTTGTGGTTTGACCTGTTCCAATAACAATATAACATGGACACACAGCCTGTAGCTAAATCATCAGGGAAACCCACGACTTGGCTGATTGGCATGTAACATTGAATACATCATTGAGTAATTCAGACCCACAATTCCAAATGGCATCCTGAAATGTTTGTAGGCTGGAATGAAATAATGTGTAAAGACATATGATGGAAGGAAATTAAATGATTGGAAGGCACGAGTATGTAACATATTGCTTCAGTTTAACAGTTTCAAAGCTCATCACCGAATAATCCAGAAATTCACTGGACCATTGTGTGATCGTGTATTTCCTTCTGGTTTAGTGGATGAATCCAAATGCTTGTTTCTGACCCAATAAACCTGCTATCATTTTTCTCACTGAACCTCCCTCCCTTTTGCTTTCCATTCCTTTCACCTGTGCGTGCGAGTCTATCTTCTTGACCAATGTGCATTGGAGTTCCATCACATTGGGCGCGATTCTCCCAAAAAATGACTAAGTGACATTTTGAGAGAGTTTGGTGGGGTGGTTTCTTACAGGCTCTTTGGGTGTGATCCACACCTGGATAAGCCACATTTAGATATTTTTTGGGGCCTTTGGGAGTTTCTCCCTGGTCTAGCCCACACTTAGCACTTTTTTTTAATCAGTCGGGAGATTAATTTGCTGGCGAGGTTGGCTCCTCAGAGATTTGGGACCCATTTTGAAAGGGCCTCAATCTCTAAGTGAGCTTTAGGGTTGCCCACACCCCACCCTACCGTCATGGTCATTATTCCCCCCACCCCCGACAAGTGAGCACACCCTGCTATGGCCCTCTCATACAGGATCCTCGCATTCAGGACCACCCTTGCCCCCCCCCCCACCCCCCAACATTCAGACCCCACCCTTTCATATGCAAGCTCCCCAAATTCTATCCTTGGCAGTGGCACCGGGCAGTACCATCAGTTCCAATCGGGCACTCTGGGTGCCATGGGGAATGTCGGGGAACTGCGGTGCCCTATCACCAACAACCCGGGAGGGGGCTCCAATGGCCTCTGAGACCCTGGTAGTACTAATCGGTGCCCGGTTGAGGCCTTGCCGTTGCGGCCGGTAACTCCCTGGCACCGGGAGAATGTGACCTTCAATAGGCCACGCATATCTAAATGAGGGATTATCTAGATCATGCCGGCTGAGGGCGTGATCCTGATTGTGCTGGGTGCTGTGCGTTGGGTGACTTGCGCATGGTTTTGCACAAACTACAATACATTTGATCCAAAGTATCAAAGTCTCCCGTGATGCTGCTGGCTTGCCTTGACCAGCGGCGGGTGCAACAAGGTGGCTGTCTCTTGCAGGTCCATGTTATTTTCTCATGCACACGATCTAAGTGATCTCCTGTCGCATCCCGAGTTGGCCTCTTGCCATATTTACGACTAGTTCCATGTGGGATCTAATAAGATCTCGCAAGTTGTCCCAATCTGGATCCCACCATCGATGGCCGGAATCAGGATTTGCATATGAACGCGTCTATGCCGGAGTTACCCAAGGTGCGGGATCGAATGACCTCGCCTTGGAGACCCTGCCGTGGTGCAGATTCGCACTGGTCTCAGCAAACATGGACCAGGCGTATCAGCGCTCGTGTCTCCCAGGCGAATGGAGACTGTTGGGTGGTCGAGCCCTGGGTAGGTTGGTACCCTGGCACTCACGATGCCACCTGGACACCATGGCACTGCCACATGGGCAAAGCCAGGGTGCCCAGATGGCACAGCCAGGCTGGCATGGGCACTTCCAGGTGCCATTGCCACAATACGCAGGTGGAATTTTGCCGTGCTGTGAATTGAGGCCAGCGGTGCCCTACCCTTATGAGGGATGCCCCACCTGTTGGAGCTCTGCGATTTTGACCTCATTGTTTTATTAAGCTACTATTCAGATGGTTCAACTCTGATTTTCATTGAGAAACCCACGGTTTACTAAGGAGGCTGACGCTAGCTGATTCTGACACATACAAGATGGTCTCCCATGTGATCATTAAAGCAAATAATAATGATCAGTGGGATTCAAATCAAGTGAAATAATGTCTTAACCTGGTCGGAGGGTTTTTAAATTAACTCTGGTGACAGAATACTGTGAATTGAGAAATCTTCCCTGCTCTTGCTTTATTAGCCTGATGTAATATTGCATTTGTAAAATAAGAGTTTCATTTTCTGATTAAAGCAAGAAATCGTTTTATTATGGTTCGCATCTTTTTAAATCTTTGAGTAAATTTGGATTTTTATTTACTTTGGATCCAATATATTGTATTTTGCAATGTCGTTTTTAAGTGCAATTTCCATTTCAGAAAATAACTTTGTTTCACTAAAATATTTTTCTCTATGGCATTTGTAAATCTAAATTAAGGCAATTTGGGAGAACTGTGATAATGGATTTCTTAATGCATGTGGACATGAATTTCCTGACCCCCTCCATGTCATTTTTTATATTCACCCAATTGAATTTGTAAAACATAGTTAATTTTGTATTTTTAACCTTTTCTCCAAGCTACTCTAGCCGCTGACTGATGAGGTTAGGGTTCTCTCTGTGTAGGCTTAATCTCCGAGAGTTGCAATTGGGTGCAACCATTTTTTGTTTATATCGAAAATGGTACGTCGTGTCTACTTAAGATCGTTTCATCTTGAGTTCCATTTTCCACCAAGTGGAATATTACTCCAGCAGTATTTGCCTTTCGTGCATCAGTGTGCTCACTCTCATCATTATGATATCTCAATGTGATGGTGATGGCTTGTAATGCTATCCAAGTATGTATTTAGTTCTATTTACAGTGCAGAAGGACTCCATTCCGCCCATCGAGTCTGCACCGGCTCTTTGAAAGAGCACCCTACCCAAACCCACATCTCCACCCTATCCCAGTAACCCCACCTAACCTTTTTCTGACATTAAGGGCCATTTAGAATGGCCAATCCACCTAACCTGCACATCTTTGGACTGTAGGAAGAAACCAGAGTACCCGGAGGAACCCACACAGACACTGGAAGATAGTGCAGACTCTGCACAGAAACCGAGATTGGAACCTGGGACCCTGCAGCTGTGAGGCATCAGTGCTAACCGCTGTGCTATTGTGCTGCCCTTCTCATACTTCTTGTATTTCTCTGTAATCATTGAACTCCAATACGATGCCTCACATCATTCTTCCTCTTGCTGGCCAAGGGTGTTGTGTTGTTAGACAGGAGCAGAAAGTGCACTCAGACATTATGCTTGCACAAATCAATAATTGGCTGGGACTGTGGAGGTTACTGTGAGGAGGAGACGTGAATGATTTACAGCAGAATTGTGATTGCTTCCATAAAACCATGGAGACTTGAAAATAGAAAGTGATCTGAAAGTAAGCTTGTGGAGTTGAGAGGTCATTTCAGGAGGGAAATATGAAATATGATAATACGTGGAAGTAACGGGTCGTGGTTGAACTAGTCTTTTATATCTGAAACCGGAACTCCAGTCGTACTGGTGGCAGTGGTGCTTGTTCTGATAATTCTGAACTGCTTGTCGCAATTAAAGACTTGTCTTTATGTTATCTGTTTTAATCAATTATTCTGTTGCTTCTGAAAGTGTGATTCTCTTTGGACTAATTTGGCCATTGGGTAGTACTGCACTATCCCCTCGCACTCGTGTATTTTGCAGTAATTTATCACGAATGTAGTGGAGAACCAAAGAAACACAGCAGCCCTGTATTGTCAGTAGTAATGTACATTTTCTAGACTTGCTTGGAATACACAGCACTGAACCTGGCCACTTGGCCCAGCTAGTCTGCACTGACGTTTGGACTCGACACAAATCTCCTCCCATTCTCTCCATCTCAAATCAGCCTTTCAGCACCTTTCTGTTAATTTTTCTCTCACATACTCGTCTAGTTTCCTTTTGAAAGCATCTAAGCTGCAGCAGTAATGCAATTTTCCAGGCTCTCATGGAGATGAAGAACACTTAGAAAACAAGGAGCCCTCTCTACACTACACTTAGTCAGAAGCAAACTGGCTAATGCAAATAAGGCATTGGAATACAGAGGCAGAACATATAAATGGTCTCTTTCCTGCATTTGGTCAGTTCAGTCTAGATTCTTACCAGCAACTGTGCTTCTAGTGCTGCCAGGCACTGTGGTTTCAAAATAACGAAGACTGAGAGTTGGGTTAGCAGCTGGCAACTTCTATTTAATAAAGACAGTACCAAAGATATTCCTGTGTTCCTAGAGAAGAGTCATATTGGACTTGAAACATTCTCTGTTTCTTTCTCCACAGATGCTGCTGAGGTTTTATTTCAGACCTCCACAGTATTTTGCTTCTATTTTAATAAATTATCTGACCAGAAGAGAAAAGGGCATTAAACAGTGTGGTTTCCATTCCTTTATATTTAGTACCTGTTTTCATGATTTAATATGTCACTAGTTACCCATGGCTACTTGTGCCACAAGCTTCCAGTATGCAAAAAATATCAAGCTCTGCCTTCAGACTGCATAGAATTCTTCAGAATAGATTCAAATGAAACATTTGCAGGGCTAATGGGAAAGAGATTTGCCAAAGAGCTGATAGAGGCATGATAATCTGCGGAACTCTTTGCCGCAGAAGGCTGTGGAGGACAAATCACTGAGTGTCTTTAAGACGGAGTTAGATAAGTTCTTGATTAATAAGAGGATCAGGGCTTATGGTGAGAAGGCAGGAGAATAGAGGTGAGAAAAATATCAGCTATGATTGAATGGCGGAGCAGACTCAATGGGCCGAGTGGCCTAATTCTGCTCCTATGTCTTACGGGCATGCTGAATGGGCTCCTTCTGTGCTGTAAGGCTTTATGGGATACCACCGTGAAAGATTGCCTTTTATATCATGGGACGGATGGAGGAATTTAGGAATTCAGGCTTCTAAATATTGGTACCATTTAAGAGTTAAAAGTCTGGGGCTGTGGTGTATTTGACTGCAGTGGCCATGTTTTTTTTAAAAAAATGATTGTGTTTTGTAAAAGCCTGGGAGCTTTTGGAAGCCAGAAGGTAAAATTGAGCACAGGAATGTGGTTTGCAGTCCAGGCCAATCCACTGTGGTTTGATGGGGAAAGTCCCTGGTGGGTTAAGGTATTTTCTGTCTGCAGAGTTCATTTGTTTGTTTGCTTAGGGAGATGGTGTCATTGCTGTGTGGAACTAAAGAATGCCGAGGGTCAGTTTTTAGAAGGCTTCAGAGAGAGAAGAGGTGAATTTGGATCTCTGACACGGCATCCACAATTCTGTCACCGTAGAATATTTAGAAGCATCCAGAAAAAATAGAAGCAGGAGGAGAACATTCAGCCATTTGAGCATGCTCCACCATTCATTCTGATCATGGCTGATCATCAAAGTTCAGAACCCTGAGCCAGCGTTCCTCTCATAGCCCTTGATTCCTTTAGCCCCAAGTGCTATATCTTATTCCGTCTTGAAATTGCACAACATTTTGGCCTCAACTACTTTCTGTGAATTCCACAGGTTCACCACTCTCTAGTTGAAGAAATATCTCCGCACCTCAGTCCTCAAAGTATGACTCCTAGTCTGGACTCCCACTGCATCAGGAACACTCTTTCTGAATCTACCCTGTCTAAACCAGTTAGAATTTGATTGGCTTCTATGGGATACCCTCTCACTCTTCCAAAGTCCAATGAATATAATCATAATTGACTTAGCCGCTCCTCGTATGACAGTCCCGCCATCCCAGGAATCAGCCTGGTAAACCTTTGCGGCAGTCCCTCCATAGCAAGAACAGCCTTCCTTAGATGAGGACACCAAAACTGTACACAGTTCTCCTGGTGTGGCTTCACCATTGCACTATACAATTGCAGTAAAACATCCCTATTCTTATATTCAAATCCTCTCGCTATGAAGGCCAACATAACGTTTGCCTGCGTACCAACGCACTTACTTTCAGCGACTGATGCACGAGGATACCAAGGTCTCCACCTTTTTCAGTTTACATTCATTCAAATAATAATCTGCCTTCTTATTTTTGCGACCGAAGCAGATAACCTCATATTTCATATTTGTCCACACTATGCTGCATCTGCTCACTCTGCCTGTCCGAATCCCACTGAAGCATCTCTGCATCCTCCACACAGCTCACCCTCTCACCCAACTTTGCATCAAATTTCAAATTTGGTGATAATGCATTTAGTTCCTTCATCCAAATCATTAATGTATAATGTGAACAGTTGGGGTCGCAGCACAGATCCCTGCAATTCCTCACTAGTCACTGCCTGCCAATCAGAAAAAGACCCATTCATTCCAACATTTGGCTCCCTGTCTAACCAGATTTCTATCCATCTCCAGACATTACCGCAATCCCATGATCTTTAACTTTACATAATATTCTGCAATGAGAGACCTTGTTAAAAGTCTATAAAATAATATTTAAAGCAGAGCAGTTTTGTCTGGGAACAAGGAAGAAACTGAAACATATCAGGTGAATCAGCTTTTTAAAGATATTCTAAGAGGAGCTAAATCTGTTTTATAAAGCAAGTATTACTGTCATGCTGAATTTAAGATAGATTGGGGGCTATGTTTTTTTCTTGTGATTTGATGGAAAATTAAATAGTAGTGTTTAAGGAGTAAATGTAAGCTTAACACTATATTAAGAACACACAAAAGTACAGTACAGGAACAGACCCTTCGGCCCACCAGGCCTGTGCCAATCATGATGCATGTCTCAACTAAAACATTATGCATTTCTGGGGTCCGTCTCCCTCTATTCCTATCCTATTCATATGTTCATCGTGATGCCTCTTAAATATCGCTATCATATCTGCTTCCACCACCTCCACTAGCATAATATTCATAATAAAGTTTTGTTCTAAAAATGCCGAATCCCTATTTCTTCATGGAATCATGTCTGGAGCAAATCATTCCTTCTGCACTGTCTTGCAAATAAACTAGAATATTGGGGTTTCGGTCCAGTAACCTAGCCACTGTTGGGGTCTGGTCTGGAATCATAATCTCCACCCAAGAAACCACAGAGGCCAGACATGGCATGTCTTAAAAACAGTGCTGGAAATGTGAGACCTATCAATTACCATCTGAAAAAGACATTAATAATTTGGTGTCAGCTCAGGAAGTATGCTTCCAATGGTTAGAGTTTGCAGTGATAGGCAGAAGTAGTAGACCGTTTCTCTCTGAACATCTTGTTCTCAAACCAGCCAAAAGAAACATATGAAATGCTCTGATAGTCTGATCCTTGAGAATAATTTATAATTAATCTAGTACGTTTTTGCTCGTGAAGTGGCCCAGTGTACTTCATAAAGGGGAGTTTTAGACAGGAAATGGGGGCTGCACAGTGGTTAGCACTGCTGCCACACATCTCTTTGGACCGGGTTCAATTCTGGCCTCGGGTGACTGTCTGTGTGGAGTTTGCACTTTCTCCCCATATCTGCGTGGGTTTCTTCCGGGTGCTCCGGTTTCCTCCCACAGTCCAAAGATGTGCAGGTTAGGTGGTTTGGCCATGTTAAATTGGCCCTTCGTGTACAAAAGGTTAGGTGGGGTTACTAGGATAGGGTGGAGGCATGGGCTTAAGTAGGGTGGTCTTTCCAGGGGCCGGTGCAGACTTGATGGGCTGAATGGCTTCCTCCTGCACTGTACGTTCTATGAAACGTGAATTAGACCAAAATGGAGGCCAGTAGTTATAAGTCTGTCTGGAGAAATAGGCAGCTTTGGCATGAATAAGGATTCAGTGATGGATGACTGTTACTGCAGTGGTGGACACAAGGTAGTGCCGGAATCTTGTTGCTCTGTGGAGAGCTCAGTATGCAGTGAAACACAAGTGATCAGAAGTGACTACTGTTGAATGTGAATTTCCACACCAGCCCTGTTAACTACCACATTTCATGGTTCAGCTCACGTTTTTGTATCGTGACATGTAATGGAAATTAGCTTTGCCAATTTAAGTATCTCTTCTGTACCCCCAAAACTTTTCCCTTCAATGATGTATAAATAGTGTGCCTCAAACGACAAAAAAATGGCCCGGCTCATTTCAAACTTGTTTGTTCTCTGATTCGAAATGAATTTTTGGAGGAATGATTTAATCTCCTCGCAGAGTAAACATTTAATTAAAAATGGCATCTCAAACACTCCTGTGTATGATTGGAAAGGGCTAGGATAGCAATTGCTTCTAAAATAAACACATAAATATTCAGTAGAAATAATTTTCTTCAAAGCGCAGATATTGGCAAAACAACTCTGTTGAAAGTGCAGGCATTCTATATGACACCTTGTATTTTCAGGACGGCATGATAGCACAGCAGTTAGCTAGCACTGTTGCTTCATAGCTCCAGGATCCCAAGTTTGATTCCCGCTTGGGTCACTGTCTGTGTGGAGTCTACACGTTCCCCCCCCCCGTTTGTGCGTGGGTTTCCTCCCAGTACTCCGGTTTCCTCCCACAGCCCAAAGGTGTGCAGGTTAGGTGGATTGGCCATGCTGAATTGCCCTTGGTGTCCAAAATGTTTAGGTGGAGTTACTGGGTTACGGGGATAGGGTGGAGGTGTGGGCTTAAGTAGGATGCTCTTTCCAAGGGTTGTTGCAGACTCGATGGGCTGTTTGGCCTCCTCCTGCACTGTAAATTCGATGATGATTCTATGACTTGTTAGGTGAATTGGACATTCTGAATTCTCCCTTCATGTACCCGAACAGGCGTCGAAATGTGGCGACTAGAGACTTTTCATAGTAACTTCATTGCAGTGTTAATGTAAGCCTACTTGTGACAATAACGATTATAATTATGGAGCACCTTAATGTTCAAAGGTCCACATCTGCAGATTGACAGGGAAGATGGGTGTAGAGCTAGATATTGGACGGGTGGAAGATTGGTCAGAAAGATAGGTTTTAAGAAGCAGCTTTAATGAGCAAATTGGAAGGTGTAAATTCTACAGATTAGGGTTGAGGATGCTGAAGATTCTGCTACCAATGGTGGAGTGAAGGGAAAGGCCAGAATCAGAAGGGGTGTAAGGGAGAAGAAGGATTTGAGGTTGGAGGATTTAGGGCAGCACGGTAGCATGGTGGTTAGCATCAATGCTTCACAGCTCCAGGGTCCCAGGTTCAGTTCCCGGCTGGGTCATTGTCTGTGCGGAGTCCGCACATCCTCCCCGTGTGTGCGTGGGTTTCCTCCGGGTGCTCCGGTTTCCTCCCACAGTCCAAAGATGTGCGGGT
This sequence comes from Scyliorhinus canicula, assembly GCF_902713615.1. Taxonomy (NCBI): domain Eukaryota; kingdom Metazoa; phylum Chordata; class Chondrichthyes; order Carcharhiniformes; family Scyliorhinidae; genus Scyliorhinus; species Scyliorhinus canicula. The sequence goes on from NC_052167.1 coordinate 13,200,294, forward strand.
TAGGTGGAGTGGCCATGCTAAATTGCCCGTAGTGTCCTAAAAAGTAAGGTTAAGAGGGGGTTGTTGGTTTACGGGTATAGGGTGGATACGTGGATTTGAGTAGGGTGATCATTGCTCGGCACAACATCGAGGGCCGAAGGGCCTGTTCTGTGCTGTTCTGTTCTATGAAGTTGAGATGGGGCAATGTTGTGCAGGGATTTGCAGCTGAAGAAGCGTAGTTGGGCAGGGCAGGGAACATGCATTGATCAGCAAGCACAAAGATGATGCACAAATAGAACTTGATGCAGGGTGGAGCAGCTGCATTTTGGACAATTTTTTGTTTATGGAGGCTAGAGGATGGAATGTTGGAGGTGAGAGCCAAGAGGTGGCAAGAGCAGACAGGGGTGAAATAGGCAGTTGGTGCTGAATAGGATACAGGGTTACGGTTCAACTTGGGGTTGGATAGAACAGCAAGGTCTCTCACAGTTTGGCTTAGTTTGAGAAAGTTGCTGGAGGTCATGGAAACAAAATAAATTAATTTAACTAAAATTATTAACAACCCCATTTACTCTGGTGCAGTGAATGGAGTTAATGTAAAGTGCTGACAGGAAAGCAAGGAGTGGCAGCTTCAGTGAAGACATAAACCACCGCTTGCCTGAATTTGATTAGACAAGTTCCCCCTTGAGATTGTGTTGATGCCCCGTTTTATAATAGACCTGTAAATTTGTGTTAAACAGATTATGTATGTGCCAACAACCAGAAAATGTATTGGACTTGTTGACCCTGAGAATGCTATGTGTAAAATAAAAGACGTGCCTCAACAAATTCAATAGATGAGCAGCTTTGATTGATCATGTCAGCAATTGAGTGTTGGCTGAATAACTGAACAACCATGTCATGAAAATGCTCTTGATGGATATTAATGGTTTGTCGAGGCACTTTACATCCCCCATGTGTCTTTAAAAGCAGCAGAGACTAACTGAAAAAATGTTGGTGGCTGTGGTACCTAAGGGGCATAGTTCGGAAATACAATATGATTTATATGAATCACATATTTACTTGTGACATTAATCTTGACTCAAATGACACAACACTCTCCTCCCACACAAACAAAAAAATGTTATTTTATTCATGAAGCTAGAAAAATTATTTGAGTAAAATATATTACGCATCTCCATTTAATTAAAGTATGAAGTGAATCATTTTGGTAAGAAGAAGGGGAGAAAATAAAATGCAATTGGATGGGGGTGTCAGGGGCAGAGGGACCTGGGGTGGGGGTGTGTGTGTGTGCGTGTGTGTATCAGGGCAGGTTGAGAAAGTGGGTCATAAAGCGTATTGGATTCTGGGTCTTATAAGTAAAGACACAGAACAAAAACAAGGAACCTATGAGAAATCTGTCTAAAAGATTGGTTTGGCCTCAACTGGAGTACTGAGTCCAGTTTTGTTTTTTTTAACTAAACATTTTATTGATGTATCTCTTTGGCATTGTAACAGCGACCCAGGGGGAACTGGGAGTGTTTTCTGCTGCGGAGGCAGGCTCGAAACTCAGCTCCAACCACATGAATTATGCATCTGGGTGTTTAGTGCTGTAATCCATGGCCTGATGGATATGATGGCGCAAGTCCCGCCATAATATCTGTGTGTGCCATATCGAAAAGGCGCCCGACGCCATTGATGCACCATTGAAGAAAGAAGGTGGACCTCCTGAAAAAGGAGAGGTTGACTGTATGATTCGTTGATTGTATTTGGAATAAAATGTAATTTTATAAAAAAAGGGAAAGGAGAGACATTTCCAGGAACACTGAGGCTGGAAGATGGACCTCCTTGATGCTACTGAATCAGCATCTCTTTCCCCCTCTCCACCCTACACCCCTTCCCAAATCCTAGAGGCAGCCTCAGTCATTGTTCAGGTGAGTTCTGACTTCACTGTTCCAGATACATTCTGGAACGGCATATTTTCCTACTGCTGTCACAGAAAATCAGGCTCGGCGGTAAGATTCCAGTCAAGGCTTCGGCTGTAACCCATTAGGTTGTAAATTCATATCGTGGACTTACACTCAGAACAGAAATACGACTGACCCTCCAACATAATTTCACTTTAAATTGTCAGTGTGCAAAGTTAGATTATATAATTCCGCATTGAAGTCATTCCCACGAAAGGTGGAAGGACTTTGTTAAACTGTTCCCCATTCTTTGTTCATCAAGAGTAGAACCGAACAAAGCAGGAGTTCAGATTGTGGCTGGAACTGAGATTCTTTGAATTTTTAGATCAGGTTATTTTTCTGAGGTAAATGTGAGATGTCAGGATTTGCTTTACTTGTTCATGTAAATGAAATATTTGCTGAAAAGCTCTGTCTTTGTCACTGAGTTTCTTGTTTTGTATAGTTTAATAAGTTTACATCAACTTTTTCTTTCACGTTTACAGGATGAAGCCTAAAATTTGCTTCTTACGAATTTAATATGAGGAAGGTGATTGCAGAATAGAAGGAATGTTTGAGGGGATATACAAGACATTCAAGACATTTATGGCAGTTTTGCGAGGCAATAGATTGCATTTTCCGGGTAAGATACCCACCTGCCACCTCTAGTAATCGTAAAAAATCCCGTGTCACTATTTTGAAGAAGAGGTGGTGAATTTTTCCCAATGTCAAGGTCAATATTTGTCCCTCCACTAACATCACAGAAACAGCTCATCTGGTCATTATTACATTGATTGGGCTGGCAAATTTCCTCAATTACAACATTGACTATAATTCTAAAAGTACTTCATTGAACATAGTACAGTGCAGAAGGAAGCCATCGGGCCAGCACCGACCCACTTAAGCCCTCACTTCCACCCTATCCCCGTAACCTAATAACCCCTCCTTGGTTACCAAGGGCAATTTATCATGACCAATCCACCTAATCTGCACATCTTTGGACTGCGGGAGGAATCCAGAGCACCCGGAGGAAACCCACGCGGACGCAGGGAGAACGTGCAGTCTCTGCACAGACAGTGACCCAGCGGGGAATCTAACCTGGGACCCTGGCGCTGTGAAGCCACAATTCTATCCACTTGCGCTACCGTGCTGCCCTTTACATTGGTTGTGAAGCGTCCTATGGTTCTGAAAATATGTTTTTGCCAGCAAATGAAAGTTTTTCTAAACAAAGATATTTTCCACTTGATACGGGAAAGTGATGTGTGAGTGTGTTAGGTGATCAATGGAGGAGGGAGTTGAAACCAAACCTTGAGCAGTATGTTTAGTCGGTGTTTGCAATCCATCTCCTCCATTCATCCCAAGTATGGTTAACCAGCCCGAAAGGTGGAAAGACTTGATCACAATACGTTCATGCCCTGATTCTGTTGCTCCAACGTGAGTTACCTAGTGCTTCCTTGGGTGTAATATTTGAGCATACTCATTAGTAAGCTAAATGAGTTTTTATGACAATCCAGTAGTTCCATTGTCACCATTATCGATACTACCGTTTTATTCCAGGTTTATTTGATTTAAGTTCCCCAACTATCATCATGTGATTTGAACTCGCACCTCTAGATTATTAGAGTAGGTCTGTCTACTACGAGTCCAGTAAGGTTACCACTATGCTAATGGCAACCTGGTTGGCAGAAGACCAGGCTTTCCTTGCCAGATTGAAGGACCATTCCGAGTGATCATAGCCCATTTGCACTTCTTTGAATGGTCTTACCAACTTCCAAAAGATTTACCCAGTAGCTTTGCTGCAGCAGGAGCAAGTTAAAATGCCATTGTGGTTTTATGCATATCATAAGTCCCTGATTGAGGAGAACTAAAGTTCCTCCTTACCCTCTTCACAAACTATTTGATTTTATGTCCTTGATGAATGAATATTGTGAAGAGGTTTGATAAATAGAGTACGGTTAACCACACCTGTGACTGCATCTTGCAAGATAACATTGATGAAGCTGAAAAATCATCTTTCATTGTTTAAAACATTTGATCCGAATGGGATAAAACTTCATTCCTACTCCGAATTCTCATTCATTTTCAGCACGTATTAAATTTGTAATGAACTTTATAATGGGAACCAGCAAATTTTGTATTGAATTATGACTGGAGAAGGAAGCTAAATTTACTTCTAATATAATGCGTGTCAGGTAGAGCTGGGTTAAATAAATCTCTAATCTGTTACCTGTTCCACAAAAGGCATTAGGAACCATGGAGACGGTCAGAATGGTGTGCCTCATGAGATTAAATAAAGGTTCTAAAAATTTGAAATGTAACGAAAACAGCTGCTGGAAAAATGTCATTAGGATGTGATAGAATGTGAGGGCACCATTAGAGGACAAATTCATTTGTTACTGTGATTGCAATCTGACAAAGCAGGCTGCAAGAGAAGCGAATGTATCTGGTAGGAAATTTTGCTGGTGTAAAATCAAGGGTACGGTTGACTTCTGATGGCTGGTGTCCCCCCCCCTCCCCCCACCAATCCTTACCTCAGTTTCCCCTTCTATGACCTTGGAGGTGCTAGCCTATGCCAGGTTCTTTGAATTTGGATTTGACTTATTGTCACGAGCACCGAGGTACAGTGAAAATTAATGAGCGGGATTCTCCCCTACCGGGGGGGGGGAGAGGGGGGGGGTCCCCCCGGCGTTGGGCCTCCCCCCGGCGTTGGGCCTCCCCCCGGCGTTGGGCCTCCCTAAAGGTGCGGAGAACCTCACATTGAGGGGCTAGGCCCGTGCCGGAGTGGTTGGCACCACGCTGACTGCCGCCAAAACCGGCGCCAAAGGCCTTTGCCGGTTCGCGCATGCACCGGTGTCTCAGCTGCCGCTGACGTCACCACCGGTGCATGCGCGCTGGGGGATTCTCTTCTGCCTCCGCCATGGTGGAGGCCGTGGTGGCAGTGGAAGAAAAAGAGTGCCCCACGGCACTGGCCTGTCCGCCGATCGGTGGGCCCCAATCGCGGGCCAGGCCACCGTGGGGCACCCCCTGGGTTCCGATTGCTCCGCCCCCCCCCCCCCCCCAAAGGACCCCGGGGGCCCGCTCGCGCTGCTGATTACGGCGGCGGGATTGGCCTCTCAGCGGCGGGACTTCGGCCCATCGCGGGCCGGAGAATCGCCGCAGGGGGCTTGCCGATCAACGGGGCATGATTCCCACCCCCGCCAATTCCCGGGTGGCAGAGAATTTCTGCCACGGCGGGGGCAGGGTTTTTGCCGGCCCCGGGGGGTCGGAGAATTTCGCCCATTGTTCTATGTATAGTCCAGGCATGGATAAAACATAGAACATATGGTAATTACACAACGTAAATACGTAGATACAGACATTGGGTGAAGCATACGGAGTGTAGTACTGCTCAGTAGAGAAGATGCATGGAGAGATCAGTTCAGTCCATAAGAGGGTCATTCAAGGGTCTGGTAACAGTGGGGGAGAGGCTGTTTTTGAACCTGTTAGTGTGTGTTCGCAAGCTTTTGTATCTCCTGTCCGATGGAAGAGGTTGGACGAGAGAATAATCCGGATGGGAAGGGCCTTTGATTATGCTGCCTGCTTTCCCAAGGCAGTGGGAGGTTTTGACAGAGTCAATGGATGGGAGGCGGGTTTGTGTGATGGACTTGGCTGTGTTCATGACTCTAGTTTCTTACAGTCTTAGGCTGAGCAGTTGCCATACTGAACTGTGATGCAGCCAGATGGGAAGCTTTCTCTGGTGCATCTGTAAAAATTGGTAAGAGTCAATGTGGACATGCCCAATTTCTGAGGAAGTACAGGCGCTGTTATGCTTTCATGGTCGTAGCGCCAACGTGGGTGGACCAGGAAAGATTGTTGGTGATGTTTATACCTCGGAGTTTGAAGCTGTCAACCATCCCCACCTGTTCTAGCTCCGTGAATGTCATTATCCCTCCAGTGTCCTCGCCAAGTGGGGTTTTCTTCGACTATGAGCCTGAACAATGGAATACATTTTCCCATTGTGTAGATTTCAGGTGACAGGGGTCTTTGGTTCATTTTGAGGGCTGGCTCTCAGTAACACTGGGCTGCTGAGCTGTGGGTGTAAGGTGAGTGCCCCCAAGGGAGCCTGGAGAAGGGATGACCAGTGAATGGGGAGGAGTAGGGGAGGATATCTATTCTGAGGAGGAAGCGGGAGAATGTCTGCGGCATTGGCCCAGGTATTTTTTGCAGAGTCTCGAGGAAGTTTCTATGTTTTGAGGGCACTATCAGTCCCATTTCCACCTGACAGGCTGAAAGTTTCCCATAATCAGTGTTGATAAACTGTTCAACCTTCATTAGTAACACTTCAGTTGTATCTAATTCTGGCTTTATCCCAAGTCCATCTGTGCACTTCCCAGCAGGAGCCAATTACTCGAAATTAATTTTACTTTTCCCCATAAATGGGCATCAGGATCCATTGTAATGCCCCCACCATCATTCCAACTAAGATGCAGCTAATGTAGCGGAGGCCGAGGATGTCACTAGGCCTTTTCTGCCTTGTGCAAGCTTTTCATGCTCTTCACTTTGTCCAGTTCTTTCGGTTTGCATGACCTTCTTGCTGTGTTGCAAGTCAATTCCTATACTCCTTGAATGGTGTTGAAATAGCTGCGGGCTGGTGATGTCGAAGTAGACCTATGAGTCATAGAACACTCGATGTTAATCAGATCCAACCAATGTGAAGCAGCAAGCAACAAAAACAACAGGATGTTGAGCTACAGAGTCACAACTATAGAATAAAAAGTCAGAGGAGGTGGTGATGAAACTCTATGGTGCTCGAGTCATACTGCATTGTGAATTCTGCATCCAGTTCTAGTTGCCAGGCAATGTGAGAAGCAATAAGGAGCTGGAGGCCATGCAGACAACACCACGTGGCTGGATCCTATTGTCAGAGATTTCAGTGATGGTGAAAGCCGGGAGAAACTTGAGCTTTTTAGCCTGGGAAGGAGTTACCATAGCAATCTATAGAGGTATATAAGATTGCTAAAGTTATGGAAGTGAACCCAAGACTTTACACAAAATTAAACTATGAAGTAGAATTTCAGGCCGGGTTCATCCTGGAGAAGGACACTTTTAGGATTGATATAAAGAATTGCTTCGCACAAAGAATATTTAACAGTGACACTTGATTTTCAAATATGTTGGCGGAAGTAGGGATCATTGGAACCATTTAGAAAACAATTGGATTGTTACAATGGACTTTTTTTTATGGATGGATGAATTAAAATTAGCCAGTTAATTTCCCTTTATCTTGCAATGTTGCCGTACCCTTTTCTATTCCTCACTGGATTCTTCCTCAATTCTATGGACCTATCATCATCTCATGTTGGACTTGGAGGACGAGACATGCTGTAATATCAAACTGAAGGTATATTTCTGAACATCTTAATTTCACACTGTATCATTTCAGTGGCAACTTGACTCAGCTGTAGCACTCCCACCTCTGAGTCAGAGCATATAGGAGCTTGAGGCCCCATATGCTTGTTCAGCTGGATATAACCGATCCCATGAGACGAGTTGGTAGTTCTCTGGCTGATTATTGCTGCCTCGACCAGTACCAGCATTAACCTGCCAATTGTCTCTTTTGCTGCTCCATGCAAATTGGCTTAGCCACTTACCTACATAACATGGCATTTCTGACTGCCCTCTTGAAATAGTTTGTTGGTTGTAAAGGATTTTGTGACCTCTGAAGTACATGACGAGAAGCTGTGTATATAGACTGATCACTTTTAAAATTATACTTAAATTCCAGTCACCGACTGAAAAGACCACATGACAAGATTTCAAATTTCGACACTTTTACTGTAATAAACATGCTTTAAGCAATGTCCAAACAGTGTTCCGTAAGCAAATTATACGCTAAACTACAGAAAAGATCCCCCATTCAACTTTTTTTTTAAGGGGCAATTTAGCGTGGCCAATCCACCTACCCTGCACATCTTTGGGTTGTGAAGGTGAGACCCACACGGGGGGCAGACACTGGGGGGGAAATGTGCAAACTCCACATGGAGTGACCCAGAGCCGGGATCGAACCCGGCCACTGTGCCGCCCTATTCAACTTTTAAAATGACCAAAAATCCCCTCCCCCCTGCAGTTATTCATTCTGTTGCTTCAGTGAACACTCGATTCTCCACGAACCAGTTCAAAGCTATTTTCTGATCTCGATAGCTTGCTTCTTTTTTCCTTTGCCAGCCAGATAACTTCTAATCCCAGAACTGACATTTCCCTGGAGATCATTCTCTCAAGGTGAATCTTCTAGCCTCACTTAGCTGCTCATGAACTTGGTCTCTTCATTCCGAGTGTGAGCTCCCACCTGCATTCTCTGTGGTGAACAATAGAGACCGGTTCTCTCTCTCTCTCTCTCTCTCTCTCTCTCTCTCTCTCTCTCTAGTTCATGTCCCCCTCCCCCTCCTTTCCTCCCCTGTCTCTCAGATTCTTGTAGATGCAGCTGTCTGCGAGGTGCAGGACATCTTAAGAAAAGCTGATCGCACCGCAATGGCTTTCTGTGCCCTGTTCACTTCTTAAAACACATCTCCAGGGCACCATGAATAGCAAGGGCCTTGACTCCAGGGAGAAATGCTGATTAACTGTATTCTAACCCCCTGCATCGCATTCTATCATGGAATTAAATAGGCAGTTTAATGTCTGTTTACAAAACCTAACATTCCGAATGCCTCACTGTGACTCGGAGACGACCTATCCATTGGCAGTCTAGCTGCCCTGGTCATTGTTACTGGTGTGAATATCTAGTACCACCTTCTCAGTAAGACAACTTGGGGCCTCTTTAGCAACCAAGCTATCCAAGCTGGTTGTCAGGCAGAATTCAGAATGAATCATTTGCCCCCCCCCCCCCCCCCCCCCCCCCTCCTTCAACCCTTAACATAATCCTAAATCAAAGAGGCAGTGCTGTACTGGCACTCTTACAAAATTCACATTTGTAACAAAATGCAAGTTCTTTAAGTTTGAGATCGTTAGCTTTTGGTAACATTCGCCCAAGGCAATTTTTGTCTAAAGTATTGATGTTTAGATTCCTGAGCTTCCTGTGAATAAGAGTAAGAATATTGAAACTTGCTCTCTCAATCCCAGCAGCTTTATTCTAATTGCCTGACTGACTTGTTTATTTTAGCAGACTCTTTACAGTTTTCTGCTATTATATGTGAGGCACTTCCTGGTGCAGGGAAAATGAAGGAATTCCAAATCATGGGACTAGCATGAAAGGGGGGGGGGGGGGGGGGGGGGTCAGTGATGGTACCTTTTAAAACTGAATAGCTAGGATGTCACTAGAGTAGTTTTACATAAATTATTTTATTAAGGATTGAGATGAATTATAGGACTGTGTAATCATTAGTAACCATTAAACATGTATGTTTAGGACATAGCAGTAATGAGTAATCAAATGGGATTTAGGATAGCGAACTTGACCAAAAGGACGTCACTTCTGATATCTTGTCTTTGTGAAACAATCCAGGATGCAGGTTCAGCTGTCTTCTCACAGACAATGAGTGCACATGCTGTGCACATCTTGCATTGGCGAACATTGCTTTATAAATGTAAACCTGTTCTTCTGTCACTGAAAGTAACTCGATTGTCTTGGGATAACTTTACCTGGCTTATCTAAATCGTGCATATTCTGGTAACCCAAACCCCCAAGAGATCCATCCAGGTGCCATCAAAATCCATGAGAAAAAGAAAGAAGTAGACAGACCGCTCTTTTTTGATATGAAGGCAAAACACTGCAGATTCTGCCGTTCCCTTGCCTTTTCCCCGTCCCCTTGCATATTGTTTCCAGTCAAATAATCCTTAAATGCCCTCTCGAGTGCCTTGATGGAACCTGCCTCCACCACAGTTCCAGGCAGTGCATTCCAGACCCAAACCACTTGTGTGTGGAAGGTTTTTCTCACGTCACATTTGCTTCATTTGTAAATCACTTTAAATCTGTGCCCTCTCGTTCTTGATCCTGTTATGAGCGCCAACAGTTTCCCATTTACCCTGTCCAGTCCTCTGATGATTTTGAACATCAGTTTTCTGTTTAAATTTAAGCTCTTCTGTAAGTTTGGTGCCCTAACATTTATTGATGGCGCTGAAGATGAAAACCATTATTGAGCGCAACAAGCTAATTCCATGAAATCTCGAGGATCTGAAAGTACACTTTCTTTTATTCATGGATCCTATATATTAATGAGATGCCTCACACTGCTCTGTTCAGCTCACTAATTTCCATTTTAGGCTAGCAAATGACACATGGCTTAATTATTATGGAATTTGTTTCAACTTTTTTTTTAAGTGCTTCTTTTCCTCCTCTTACTTAGTGGTTGTTACCTTGAAACACACTCTGATTGTAAGACAGTAGGCATTGGGTAACAACACCTTGTTGAACAATAAATAGGAACAACAGTAGGCCACTTATGAATGCCACTATTAATGCCAGTCTGCAATCCTGGGCCAACATGTTATCCAATTTACTTTCCCCTTTTTTCTCTTAAAGATAATCCTCTCCCTCAAGAAAGGATTAAATAAGATAAGGGACCGAACAAGTGGTAGATAGCTCTTTTGGAGAGTTGGCAGACAGATGCTGGGCTATGTTGGGGTCCTTCCGTGCTGTAAAATTGTACCATGCTGTGGGGTAATTTTCAGCAATCTGCTGCCTTGGGCGGAATTCTTCCAAAAAATGACTGTCATTTCAGGTGGTAAAAACGGTGAGATTCTGGCCGGCTGTACTAGCGCAATTCCCATCCCAATCCACCCACACTTGGTCAATGTGCTGGAGCCTGGGGAGGTTCCTGCTGGGGAAGAGAAGTGTTGGACCTAAAGACACCAGTCAGGCCGGCTCCTTGGAGATCAGGGCGCTCTTTAAAAGGGCCTGACCTGACCAGCTGGGGGCTCCAATGGCTTCTGAGCCCCCTGCCGTGCTCGTCACGTCTGGTCTTCGTTGATGGAGACCAGTAGTGATTCCCACCGGCCTCACGTTGTGCTGAGAGAGGGGGGGGGGTTTGAAGAATCCCGCGAGCTGGGAGATGTCAGCTACAACCCAGAAACATATTTAAATTAGTTTAAATACTCATTTAAATACGCGAGTCTGGTTCACACCTAGCCGGGGCTCCATTGCCATAAGCCAGGAGCATCACGCTCCGTTCAACGCCTGGCGTGAACCCTGTTTAAGGCCTCTCCAGTTATTGTCTGGGAATAGTGGGAAGTGTGCTGGATGCAATGTGGAGGTTGTTTGGGAGGGGGAGGGGGGGGGGGGGGAGGGGAGGGGAGGGGAGGGGGGGGGGAAGAGAGAGTCGTGCCCCTTGTTTTCAGCATGTATTTTAATATCAATGTAGATTAGACAATACGTCTCGAGATCTGCTCAACTTGATTTTCAAACAGACCTTGAAATGGGGAGCTAGTGCTCTCTTCAAATCAGGTGAAAACCTCAGTATAAACATTTAAACCAGAGTCTTGAGTTGTATGCAGGAACTTTAGTATAATGTTGTTCTTCTACCTAACAGAGTGGAGCTAAGCTTTGAATGGCCAAACCAGTTGTTCTTATGGGGATTGCTGATGGCTGCTCCAACAGCGCTTCAATGCTTTTTTCTGACTTTTTCTGCTCCGCTCCATTCCATTTATAAAAAAAAAAATGTTTCCAATTAAGGAGCAATTTAGCGTGGCCAGTCCACCTACCCTGCACATCTTCGGGTTGTGAGGGTGACGCTCACGCAGACACTGGGAGAATGTGCAAACTCCACATGGACAGCGACCTGGATTGGGATGGAACCAGGGTCCTTGGCACCGCGAGGCAGCAGTGCTAACTACTGTATGCCACTGTGCCACCCAGCTCCATTCCATGAAGGAGGTGCTAAATTATCCAACCCACCTCCGTCTCCCACCATTCAGCACTGGATCTTTACCAATTTTATTCTGATGGGGACCTCATCAAAATAATTGCGGTCTTCATCAAGCATATAAGTGTAATAGATCTGCCCAACTACATACTCGATGAACAGTGAAATTGACTGATTGTTCATTGGATGGGAAATCTGTACTGGCAACCTGTTCCCTATCATTCTGTGACAACTGGCACACCGCATCCATGAACAAAGTATAGAACTGGATGCTGACATTCAGTGCCATAGGGAGTAGGGACAAAGGTTTGACTCCCCATTCTGTTCATTCACTATCTAAGGAGCACCAAGCTTGCAACTAAAATATGATGCCACCTCAAAAAGGCAGAGGAAATGGGATGTCCTGGCTGGATGTTGAGGATTCCTACTGTTACTGCCAAAGGTGACATTGTCAGAGGTCTTAGAATGTTGAGATCTCAATAGCAAAGGTAGCAGCTGCTCATTGATACATTTCCAAGCCTTTAACATAGTGCATTAACAAGTACATAGTTTTATAAAGATACTCGGACAGAAATAATAATTGAAATGATATGTAGGAAACTAATAATTTATAGGCCTTAAACCATTCCTCAGAAGATTTAAGCACCCAGCACACATTTCTAGGCTGACATTTTGATGCGGTACAGCAATAATAGCCCAGAAACTGCTGAACAAAAAGTGAATTTGTGGTTCCCCATAATTTTTCATGTGTAAACTGGTATTTTTAGTCCATGAAACACCGAGAAATTTGTTGCGAATTGCAATTCGCCACAACTTGCCGGACAGTTTGCACGACTCTTAGCCAAAGAAAAAGGGGCTCAGCTTCAACCTCCCCATGGGTTTTATGAAATTTCTGCTGTTGCACCTTAAATAGGAATGAATCTTATTAGAATCATTTAGAGCTGCATTTCAAAATCCCTGTTATATGAGTTACGCTCCTGACATGGAACCCAGTCCTTAAAGACCTATAAAGAGAATCATTGAAATGGTCTGTCTCCCACAGGTGGTAAATTGTTCCTGGAGATTTTATAAATTTAATATTAAGGTGCATAAAAAATATTCTGACTCTTCCCTCCCATTCTTACTCCAATCATTCTCTACCCCCCCCCCCCTCAGAGTTTCTCTTTGTTTTTTATTTGACTAATTCAACCTCATTCCTCATCTGTTTCTTCCTTTGTTCTGCTCCTTTCTTTATCTTAAATCTCGTTGGTTACTGAGATAGACTGTTAGTCCCATCATTCACCAACCCAGATTACCCATTGATCTCACCATGTTGTGATCAGTTTGCATTTTGAGCAAATTGCATCACAAAAATAACATGACATGAAGGCTAAGGTGAAAGAAAATCACATTTATTGTGTTCATTACGCTCTGTGTCACTCTAGCAATTTTTGGGCCTTCAATATTATATTGTCAAAGATGCCAAATTGTGCATGAGGCATTAGACTGAAACCTCCCTCTGTTCCAGTAATTTCAGAACATATTACAAGAGCAGGATGCTGTTCCGTTGCCTTGGCCAACATGACTCCCTCGATCAACAATAGCTAGACTAAAGGATTTTACTCCTTGCAATTTGTCGTGTAAGATGGTTGCTGTGCCTGCCCACATAACAACACTCACTGCGTTTGGATATCAGCCATTGTTTGTTGAGAACAATTCGTTTTTTTTGAGGAATTGACAAGGTGTTGTCCAAATGCAAATCATTTCTCCTTGGTGAGACACTGAAGCAACTTACATGAAGCAAGTTTTCACTTTATTAATGGAGCCACCACGTAGACTACTTACTGTTCTGTTCAGCTTTATCAATCACTGTAACGGATGAATAGATGTGCATATGCAGTTTTTTTGCTGTACATTATTTATAACTCACTTGATGAATATTGCTGACAAATCAGAGCATGTTCATTATATATTACACTTATGGTGCTGCAAGGAAAGATTTAAATGGTATGAATAGGTGGCACACTCTCCATGCTTTGTGCATCTGCCTTGTTATGAGTTTGAACTGGCATCTGTGTTTCCTTAACGGGTTAATTTAGTGCGAGTTTTTACAGAGATTTTCATTTTTTTCTAGGTTACTTTCTCTGTCTTTTGTCATTCTTGATTGAGAAGGTAGTCTGCCCTGCGATTAATCCTTAGCCAAGGTTACCGTGCAGTTAGCACCTGGGAGATGCGGCAGAAGAGTGTAGAGCCTGATTCTACTGAGAGTTGCACGGTCTTGTGTTCAGCACCTCCCTTAACAGCCCCTCTGTGCTTGGATATGTGACCCAGGCTGCCATGTTCAGTGTTCCATTGAGCATAGTGATTTCATTACTAAAATGTTCTCCTGCAGGGGTTTTGCTTTGCCTTTTCTCCTCCACTTTTTCTAATATTCCAATGGCAGAATAATGCTTCGAAATCAGTGGTAAACCAGTTGGCTTGTACCGCCAGACCTCAGCCCCACCTGAAGAAATTATGCTGGAGTGACTTTTCTTTTTAATGTTAAATACTATATTCTGACCATGGATCAAATTCCGAAGCATCAAGTTGTTAAGCGAGTTGCTGAGCAAAGACCATGGCCGGGATTCTCCGACCCGGTGCTGGGTTGGAGAATCGGTGGGAGGGCCCGAGAATCGGGCCACACCACCCCGACACCGGCTCGCCGATTCTCCAGCACCAATTTCCGGGCGCCCACGGGATCACCGCCGCGCCGGTTGGGGACAGTTGAAAGCAGCCCCCCCCCCCCCCCCCCCAGGCGATTCACCAGGTCTCGATGGGCCGTGCCCGCCGTGTTTGGCCGAGTCCTGCCGGTGTGGGTTACGTATGGTCCCACCCGGCGGGACCTCGGAGTGCTGTCTACGGGGGCCGTCCTGGTGGAGTGGGCAGAGGGGATCCGACCCTGGGGGGGGTCGGGGCCTCGCGATCGCGGCCTACCGATCGGTGGGCAGGCTAGTTCCATGGAGGCCTATGTTCCTCCACGCCGGTCCCCTGTATAGCTCTGCCATATTGCCCGGGGCCGGCACGGAGATGGGAACCCACACGCATGCGCGAACTTGCGCCAGCTGTGGTATGTGTGAACTAGTGCCAGCCGTGGCGCGCTGGCTTTTGGGCGCCGGAGCTGCAGAAACCACTCCGGCGCCGTACTAGCCCCCTAGGAATGAGTGGATAGCTGCCAGGTGAGGCCTGTTGACGCCGGAGAAGCTCGCGCCACTTTTCATGCTGGCTTCAGAACTTGGCTGCAGGATTTGAGAATCCTGACCCATGCTTTTCTCAGCAGAATCACGCTCTATTTCCATGTGCTAACTGTACAGCAACCTTGGATAAGGGTCAAAAGCAGGGCAGCGGAATGACAGAATCTCGTCTATGTTTCCCTCGAAAGGCAAATGGGAATGAGGTCATGGGGATGTTCCTGATGAACTTTTTAGGACCCTGCTATATTAAAGTTCAAGCTGCTACTTGAGGGGCATCATTGCCGCAGCTAAGAATTCTTTTTTTTAATAAATTTAGATTACCCAATTATTTTTTCCAATTAAGGGGCAATTTAGCGTGGCAAATCCACCTACTCTGCACATTTTTTGGGTTGTGGGGGGCGAAACCCACGCAGACACGGGGAGAATGTGCAAACTCCACACGGACAGTGACCCAGAGCCGGGATTGAACCTGGGACCTCAGCGCCGTGAGGCAGCTGTGCTAACCACTAGGCCACCATGCTGCCCTAGCAGCTAAGAATTCTAAAGGGGCAATTTGATTAATAGTCAGGGCAAATGATTGTTATCTTAGTTTAGGCAATCATAGCCTACAAATTCAGGAGTGCTGTTCCATGGGCTTTTGATGGGCATCTGAAGAATGTTGAGGTTCACGTTGCGATTGATATTTGACCTTGCTGTCCTAGAGTCTCTGTGGCAACGCAGCCCACCAGTGAAGAATTGAGAGCAGTGAAGAAAAAATCAGATATTTGCAGCAGTCTTTACCTAGGTCAGGCTTCGGGTCAGGCCACAGATTATATGGGTTTGACGAACAGAGGTCAGGGTCAGCAAGAGGAGGATCGGTGTTTGGGACCAGTGGGGTGAGGATTGGGAGTGACTGCGGTGGTGTGAGAGAATCGGGTGTGGGTGCGCTGGTGCCAGAGAATCGGAGGTGGCTGCAATGGTACGAGAGAATCCGAGGTGGCTGCAATGGTGCAAGAGAATCGGGTGTGGCTGCAATTGTGCGAGAGAATTGGTGGCTGCAATGGTGCGAGAGAATCGGGTGTGGCTGCAATTGTGCGAGAGAATTAGGGGTGGCTGCAATGGTGCGAGAGAATTAGGGGTGGCTGCAATGGTACGAGAGAATCCGAGGTGGCTGCAATGGTGCAAGAGAATCGGGTGTGGCTGCAATTGTGCGAGAGAATTGGGGGTGGCTGCAATTGTGCGAGAGAATTAGGGGTGGCTGCAATGGTGCAAGAGAATCGGGTGTGGCTGCAATTGTGCGAGAGAATTGGGGGTGGGTGCGGTGGTGCGAGAGAATCGGGAATGTGAGGATGATCACTAGTGGTAAGCTATGGTTATGGGGTGGCAGCAAATTGAACTTTTGTGGGTTTGGGAGAAGTATCCCTTCTCCTCCTGGCACCACATTCAACTAAGTTGCTTGTTGCAGGTGATTGCTGAGGCTGGTTTTGCCATGTGAGGTTGGTGACCCTAGCTTCTTCAGATCAAACCGATATTAGAGCGAGTCACCTCCTGCAGGCATTGGCTCAATGCCTTTCCCTTTTTTTTTGGCATGATTACCTAAAATAGTGGCTAGTGTCCTCCAGGCCAGAAGTACATGTACCCTTCCTGTCTGCGATTTTGGAACCTTTGTAGGCTAGGTAGCATCTGAAAATAGATGCCAAGTGGTCCAATTTCTAGGCCTATTTGTCCATGCATCATGTGATGAGGGTGTATTTTCATTTTATGGATAATGTTGTTGAGCTTTCGTTTCGAGAACGCGAGAAGTAATTTGTAAGAGGTGCTGAGATTCAGAATATACCTCAGCGTGGCCAATTTTAAAATGAGAAACATCCATGTCCGTGAGCTGAGCCATGCAGTTTATCCATTGGCAGCTGTAGTTCAAAATGGGTGCATAATTGGGAAGCAGTTAATGCACCAACACGGTGTTGTTGTGTAGTTAAGATGGCCCAAGCAAAGTCCTGACACATGCACTGTTAAAGAGGTAATACAGATGTAAGAATTGTGAACTTTGACCTACCTACAAAATGTACAGACCTAGTCAAGGTGGAAGGAAAGTAGAAGAGCGAACTACTCACCTTTCAAATCAGATAAAACATACTGCTCCATTCTGGCATTGTCCCAATGACGTGAACAAAAACCTGATATTCTTTTGAGGCAAACTTTTATTTCTTGCCTCTCCTTCCTACATCATCCCTGAACTCTGCCGATGTGAAATGAAATGAAATGAAAATCGCTTATTGTCACGAGTAAGCTTCAATGAAGTTACTGTGAAAAGCCCCTAGTCGCCACATTCCGGCGCCTGTCTGGGGAGGCTGGTACGGGAATCGAACCGTGCTGCTGGCCTGCTTGGTCTGCTTTAAAAGCCAGCGATTTAGCCGAGTGAGCTAAACCAGCCCCTTGTATACAGATCAAAAAAGTCTGATGTTTGATTTCGCCCTGAAACAGCCCTGGGGCTGTTTAGCTCACAGGGCTAAATCGCTGGCTTTGAAAGCAGACCAAGCAGGTCAGCAGCATGGTTCGATTCCCGTCCCAGCCTCCCCGAACAGGCGCCGGAATGTGGCGACTAGGGGCTTTTCACAGTAACTTCATTTGAAGCCTACTCGTGACAATAAGCAATTTTCATTTCCTTTCATTAACCGAGTCAAGTCGAACATAAAAATGGTCTTTGGCATTGGTTCAAAAATCACCCCAGCTTCAATCTACTCCATTTGTTGCATCCCATTGATAGCAGACAAAGAACGACTGTATAATAGTTACACGAGTCGGTGACTCAAGTGACAGACGTCACTTTCTGAAATACTTTTTCCAAGAATTACTTTTCACTTTAATGTGACCAATGATGGTCCCCATGAGGGTTAGCTACCTCTCATCTATCCCATGCTTCAATATCAAAATCAGCCTCTGTGTCGATAAAACTGTCTTCATTCTACATTGTATTTCTCTGTGGTTTTATTTATTTATAGTTTAGTTTACCTCATGAACCTTCTGTCTTGGTCTTTGCTTCTCTTGAATATTTTTCTTTACCCTTCTCACCTGTTCCTTCCTCTTATGCTGTTTTTCTGCTGTCCTTTAATTATCTGTGCTGTCTTTTAGGCTAATTTCTATTATTCTCTGCCCTCTCAATTTCAGCACTTTTACCTTCCCCCCCCCCCCCCCCCCCCCCCCCTTGTTTCCCACTTCCCCAGGACTGCCTCTCCTCTGCCCCTTCATTCTGTGCACTTAGTGGGTTCTGCAATGAGGTTTCAAGATTTTTCACACCATTTGATCACTTCTCTAAATGCAAGTAACTCACTGGACAGCTAACAAGGCCCAACTGGGGAGCTGTTTGGGCATTAGACCACCTTCCACAGGGTGAGCAACTGGCACACTCTGCCCATCACTTACTCTCACTTCAGATCATAAACCCAGTGTAAAAATGTACAGGAGGTCGGAATACCACCCACAGTCCAGTGGTGATGTTGCTTGATTATTTCTGTGGCAGTGGGAACTAATTAAAGAAATGCCAGGGAATAAGCTAGTTGTTTACCAACCAATGCTGACTGGCAGAAGGCAGAGAGTGGGGATAAAGGGGTCTTTTTCAGGATGGCACGTGGTGACCAGTGGTGTGCCTCAGGGCTCGGTGCTGGGACCACCACTTTTCACAATATACGTTAACGATCTGGAAAAATGAACTGAGGGCACTTGCTAAGTCTGCAGCTAATATAAAGGTATGCAGAGCGACAGGTAGTCTGCACCCGCTTTAACTCCAGCTGCCAATGGATAAACTGCATGGCTCAGTTCACGAACATGAGGAAACAGGTGGGCTGCAGAAGGACTTGGACTGGCTAGGAGAGTGTGGAAAAGTGAGGTAATCTACTTTGGAAGGAGGAATGGAGACACAGTCTATTATCTAAATAGGCAAATGCTCGGGAACTCAGAAGCACAAAGGGACTTGGGAGTCCTTGTTCAAGGTTTTCTTAAGGTTAATAAGGTTAAACCAGGGGCTGGTTTAGCTCACTGGGCTAAATCGCTGGCTTTTCAAGCAGGCCAGCAGCACGGTTCGATTCCCGTCCCAGACTCCCCGGACAGGCGCCGGAATGTGGCGACTAGGGGCTTTTCACAGTAACTTCATTGAAGCCTACTCGTGACAATAAGCGATTTTCATTTCATTTCATTTCATTTCATTTCATGTGCAGGTTCAGTCGGCAGTTCGGAAGGCAAATGCAATGTTAGCATTCATGTCTAGAGGGCTAGAATACAAGAGCAGGGATGTATTTCTGAGGCTGTATTAGGCTCTGGTCACACCCCAATTGGAGTATTGAATCATAGAATCATAGAATTCCATTCGGCCCATCGAGTCTACACCTGCCCCTGGAAAGAGCATCCTACCTAAACCCAGGCCTCCACCCTATCCCTGCAACCCAGTAATCCGACCTAACTTTTTGAACACTAAGGGGAAATTTAGCATGGCCAATCCACCTAACCTGCACATCTTTGGACTGTGGGAGGAAGCCAGCGCACCCAAAGGAAACCCACGCAGACATGGGGAGAAAGTGCAAACACCACACCGTCACTGTAGCCAGAATTGAACCTTGGACCCTGGAACTGTGAGGCCGCAGTGCTAATCACTGTGCGTTCCACATTCTAACCATCCCTAGGGTTTTAAAACAAATTATCAATTGATTTTATTAGTGACTATCCTTTTCTTAGGCCCCTAGCCTTTTTCGCAAGTGAAAAGAGATGTTCTCGGTCCTGTATCAAAACAGTAATTCTGAGTAGTTTTGGGCTCTGTATCCAAGGAAGGATGTGCTGACCTTGGAAAGGGTCCAGAGGTTCACAACAATTATCCCTGGAATGAAGAACTTGTCATAGGAGCAGTTGAGAACTCTATTCTGTATTCATTCAAGTTTAGAAGGATCGGGGGGGGGTATCTTATTGAAACTTACAGGATACTGAAGCCTAGATAGAATGGACGTGGAGAGGATGTTTCCACTGGTAGGAAAAACTAGAACCCGAGGCTACAGCCTCAGACTGAAGGGACGTTCCTTTAAAACAGAGATGAGGAGGCATTTCTTCAGCCAGAGGGTGGTGAATCTGTGGAACTCTTTGCCGCAGAAGGCTGTGGAGGCCAAGTCACTGAGTGTCTTTAAGACAGAGATAGATAGGTTCTTGATTAGAGAGGGGATCAGGGGTTATTGGGAGAAGGCAGGAGAATGAGAAACATATCAGCCATGATTGAATGGCAGAGCAGACTTGATGGGCTGAGTGGCCCAATTCTGCTCCTATGTCTTGTGGTCAAACTCGGATTTGAGCCTGTGCATCAGCTTTGAAGTGTTTTGCAGGAAAAATAAACTGCTTCATTGGGATTTGAGGTTGTTGGTATTAAATATGGAAATACACAAAGTAGGAAAGGAGATGCAAGGATAATGAAAAAATGATGAATATGCACAAGGAAGAAAAAATATAAATAAATCGTTAGATTAATTGAGTAGATTAATGCAAATCAGAGAGGTTCAGAAGCTAGTGATAAATTAACTTTTTATGTGACAGGTTTATACTCGGGCAGCTATGACATAACTAACTAAGGCACGGTCTAAATCTGTTTATAGGCAATAATATTTTTTTCAATGTTTATTCACTACACTAACTTCTTCCCACCACGCTTCACCTAATTCCATCAGGACACCTTTTTATTCCTTTTGCCGAGGGTTATCTAACTTCCCCATTAATGCATCAATGCTATTCATCACAGTTCCTGACTCCCATGGTAGTGCGTTCCATGTTCTAACCATCCTAGGTTTTAAAAAAAAAATTCTTCAGAACTCATGATTGGTTTTATTTGTGAATATCTTTTTCTTACGGCCTCTAGTCTTTTTTGCAAGTGAAAAGTGATGTTCTCCGTCCACTGTATCAAACCCTTCCGTAATCTTGAAGATCTCTTATCACATCACCCTTTAGCCACCTCTTTTCCAGAGCAAAAGAGCCCGAAACGGTTCAATATTCTGTAAAAATGCATAAAATACGCAAGCGAACTGGTGCAGATCCTGGAAATCTAAACTTAAAAACAGAAAATGGTAAATATTTAGCAGGTCTGTGGGGAGAGAAGCCAAGTTAATGCTTCAGGCCTGTGTTTCATCTGAAGTAAGTATGTATTTTTACAATTGTATGCATTTCATTTTTGCACACGTAAGAAAAATAATCCAGATTGACTTCTAATTGACTGGATGCTGTGCTCGGACCAGCCGGCCTGAAACTTGCTTGAAGCAGGCATTGCAGTCACATCTTGTGACTGCGAAAGGAGATACTACGTTACACACACACACACAGCAGCAACAGGTTGCCGCTATGTCACAAAGCACTCCTGACCTTCCAGAGCAACGTGCCATCAGATCCACCGTGAGCGACACCACAGGAGATAAATTGGCGCAAGAATAACATTGGATTGATTTGAAAGTTGCTCTGGCCTTTTGCACTCTGGATTGAAATGTTGCCAGCTGCGCCTCTGATCCCCGTGCGGAAAGTGTTCCACACCGTAACCTTAAACAACAAAACCTTGTGCAGCGCTGGAGACAGGCGAAGCAAATTTTAAAAATAGAATCAATTTGAAAGGAACTCATGACACGGGACTGGGGTTGTGCACACTGGCATAGTACTCCGAAACGCAAAGAAGTACATATATATATGAAATGAAAATCACTTATTGTCACGAGTAGGCTTCAAATGAAGTTACTGTGAAAAGCCCCTAGTCGCCACATTCCGGCGCCTGTTCAAGGAGGCTGTTACGGGAATCGAACCGTGCTGCTGGCCTGCTTGGTCTGCTTTCAAAGCCAGCGATTTAGCCCTGTGCTAAACAGCCCCTATATATCTATATATATTGCTCGCAAGGGGATCTCTACTGACCTCTTCATAAAAGGTCGACCAGGGATCTACTGGGCTGTGTATATATAGTGCTGTAAATACAAAACGTTGTTCTTTATTTTTATTCAGCCCAAACTCCTCTTGTCCTTATTAAAATTTAGAGCTCTCAGATGCTCGAAAATTGGATTTAAAATGAAGTCCCCATACACTTTTTAATATCGAATGCAGCTTTGAACTGCTTGTAGTTTGATGTAACATAACGCTCCTCAATTAATTATAGTTCCAACTCACACCAAGTTATTAATTTATCCGTGTGCGATCGCAGCATAATTACTCAGTAAATCTCTGTACTTTGGCTTGTGACATATTCCTTACCTTGCTGAGTTTATTCTTTATCAGCTGTTAAACTATCTTGTGTCTGCATACCATTTTCGCATGCCCCACAGATTCACTGGAATGTCCCCATGCTTCTTAAATGAAGTGACGTGGAAAATGATTTGTCAGTAAAAAAATATATCTGGATAGTCTGAATCAAACATTGTTTTTAGATTTTCTTGCTTCATCAGTTGTTTGTAATCCATGGCAACTTAGTTGGCTAGTCTTCACTTTCTTCACAAAATTTGCGATCCTGTCACCATAGGTAAAGTCTTGGAAGGGTGTATTTTCTGTTGTCAGTATGGCTGAACTTGTCAAATGCTCCTGACTCACACTTCGCAGATAGCTTTTTCACTCTTTTCAATGCAAAGAAAGAGCGTTCACCAGAAGCATTTGTGCCTGGTGTTGTTAAAAAGATCTTCAGTCACAGCGCCGAGGTTTCAGGTTCGATACTGGCTCTGGGTCACTGTCCGTGTGGAGTTTGCACATTCTCCCCGTGTTTGCGGGGGTTTCGCCCCTACAACCCAAAAAATATGTGCACGGTACGTTGATTGGCCACACTAGATTGCCCCTTAATTGGAAAAAATGAATTGGGTACTCTAAAATTTTTTTTTTTCTTCAAAATGCTTTCCACATTTGGAAGAGTTGCCTGCAAACCATCATTTACAAGTCTGTACAAATCATCTGGTGATCTCGAAGCGCAGAGCTCATAATTATCGATGAAATGAATGAATTGTTTCACTTCATCTTCAAAATAATTTGTGTCTCTCTCCTCCTGGTAGAATTCAATTAACCTCTTACTGCAGCGGTCCTTAGCATTCTCATTGTTATAGGCCAGGGTTTAGAAAACTCCAAAATATATTATGGAGTTCACCTGACCTATAACTATTTGTTGAATTTGGCTCGCATGAGCACAAGAACCTGCCTTTCAGGTGTTATTCAACAGACTTCTTCGGCAGTTTTAATTAAAAAAAACAAGCTTTATTCTAAGAACTTAGAATAAACATTTGTATAAACACAAAGTTTTTATATCACTTAGAAACATAAAGACCCCACACAGCTTCAGTAATTTATGTATAACCCTTAATGAATTCCCTATTAACTGTTCCAATTCAATAACAAAAACCCATTTTCCAAGTCATGGCCCAGCTCACGGCATTCTCACTGGTATAAAACTATTGTTATTGATACTCTGTTCCCCTTTTTAAACAGCAGATTTGAATTCCTTCCACAAAGCAATGATCTCTTTTACCAAGTAGTCTGGAACAGCTTTGAAAATGAAGATAGGGAAAGACACTTATTTCAGCCTGTGCAGTTCAAACCGGTCCAAAACCCAAAGCGAAAGTAAAAACTCAGAGCCACAGACCAGCTCTACCCACACAAATTACATCACTGGATGTGATAAAGACAAAAACCTTTCTTAAAGGGACACACTCACATGACATCATGCAAAATAAAAAAGGGTTAGCACTGCTGCCTCAGTGCCAGGGCCTGAGTTCAATTCCAGCCTTGGGTGACTGTGTGGTATTTGCACTTTCTACTTATGTCTGCATGGGCGGCCTCCGGGTGCTCCGGTTTCCTCCCACAGTCCGCTCATGCTCAGGTTAGGTGGATTGGCCACGCTAAATTGCACCTTAGTGTCAAAAGATGTGCAGGTTAGGTGGGATAATGGGCCACATAGCCTGCTGCACTGTAGGAATGCTATGATTTTATGCTAAACTATAAAACTTGTTAAAATGCTTGCGTGTTAATCTCAAATAAAGTACATATGGTTGGTCAGATCAGATAAGTGAGTGAATTGATTTGATTTATTGTCATGTGTACTGAAGCACAGTAAAATGTATTGTTCTACGTGCAGTCCAGACAGATCGTTCCATACTTGAAAAACATAGGACAAACGATAAGTACACAATGTAAATGTGTAGATACAGACACCGGGTGAAGCATACGGTGTAGAGAAGATGTGTGGAGAGATACGTTCAGTCCATAAGAGGGTCATTCAGGAGTCTGGTAACAACGAGGAAGAAGCTGTTTTTGAGCCTGTTGCTGCTTGTTCTCAGACTTTTGTATCTCTTGCCCGAGGGAAGAGGTTGGAAGTGAGAATAACCTGGTTGGGAGGGGTCTTTGATCATTCTGCCTGCTTTCCTCAGGCAGCGGAGAGGTGTAGATAGAATCAATGGATGGGAGGCAGGTTTGTGTGATGGACTGGGCCGTGTTCACGACTCTCTGAAGTTTTTTTACAGTTTTGGGCTGAGCAGTTGCCATACCAGGTTTTAATGCAGCCAGATAGGATGCTTTCAATTGTGCATCTGTAAAAATTGGCAAGAATCAATGTGGACGTGCTAAATTTCCTTAGTTTCCTGAGGAACTAAAGGAGCTGTTGTGCTTTCTTGGCTGTAGCGTCGACGTGGGTGGACCAGGACAGATTGTTGGGATTAACCGACATTTATTCAATTTCACAGAAAGCAAAACTTAAATTACCCTATTTGTTTCCCCCCCCCAGGCTTATAAAATTAATCAGGCTGCACAATTTATCTTATTACCTCAATTTTTAAGTTTTGTTCTCGAAACTTCCAAGGCTTTTCTACATTGTTTGAATAAACTATAATCTGAAATTAATAAAGGATTGCAGTGTAATTAAAGAGGTGAGTGAATGTGGCACCAGTCATTATGAGAGGAAGACCCAAAATACATTGCTAGAAATATAGAATATCAGGAGGGCAGGAAGTCTCAATGAAATAGTGAACTAAAGTTTACGATTTTACAGGAAAGGTTCTCAATTAGAGTACTTTTGGAATCAATCCCAGCTCTGTTCTCTCGTGTCTCATTGCACTGAAATGAAGTCATGATTTTGCAGTAAAAAGTCACTGGGGCACAAGGAAACTTTGTAAACTTTACTTTGAGCTTGTTGAATGTTGACCCACCCACCCCTTTCCTTTGATACTGTACTAGCATCTGCAAGCCTGCACTTTGTGCAGTAATGACAATACTGTACAGCACTGATCTTCCAGCTGCTCATTGCATTAAGCAGATAGCAGACCTGAGTCACTATTTGTACGATTTTGGCACTCCTAATTAATATAGCTGGTTCTTATTGATTGGATTAATGGTTTATAAAAATAGCAAAATTTAAAAATATATATTTCTGAGCAATCTAATTTTTTAGCTGTAGGGGTTGTGAGTTGCAGGTTGTGACCAATGCAAAGGCACTTTGGTTTTCTCACCGCTCCTTGACATGGGAATTGATTCCAGTCTCAATAAATGAGCCTCTTGAGGAATCCTTGCGGCACACAGTTCAATACCATTTGAATGCATTGAGTACCTTGGTGTGCGAGTGATCGTTCAAGTCCTCCATTATATTCTGCATGGTTTATTTGATTGGGTGATTTGGTCATCATAGAATCATGACAGAACATTGAATCATTACAGTGCAGAAGGAAGCCATTTAGCCCATCGAGTCTGCACAAACCTTCTGAAAGAGCACCCTACCTAGGTCCACGCCCCCAGCCTATCGCCATAACCCAGTGATCCCACCCAACCTTTTGGATACAAAGGAGCACTTTAGCATGGCCAAATCACCTAACCTGCACAGCTTTGGACTGTGGGAGAAAACCGGAGCACCCGGAGGAAACTCACGCCAACATGGGGAGAATGTACAAACTTCACACAGTCACCTAAGGCTGGAATTGAACCCGGGTCCCTGGCGTTGAGAGGCAGCAGAGCTAACCACTGTGCCACCCATAGGAAAGTCAGAGGAAATGTTGCATGCTCAGTAATTGCTGGGTTCTTTTCTTCATCAGTACCATTCCCTTTCTGTTGAAGACCACACAGCATTTATATGGTTGTATAAAAACCATTGTAGCAGTTTAGCAGTGCAAGTACAGTTATTTATTTTGTTGCCTGTCAACGATGAAGTATCATGATTAGATTTGGAAAATAAATATTTGTTTTTTCAGTATGGAAGCATGTGACTTTACTCTTCCACTATCACCAAAAATTTGTATTTGTATATAAGAAAGCGTAACGTTTATTTTAAAATATTGTGCCGTTATCTATGAATGCCTGATTCTGAGGTAACAGAAATTTCAAATGTGATCGATCAGCCATTCAAAAAACACAAATCTGAGTTCTGTGAAAAATGGAAGGGCAAAATCACACCCAACCCAAGTGTGTATGTGCATATTTCAGCAAGGGTCACTGCATGGTGCTCAGGAGTGGAAACCCTGTCCAAATGCTGCTTTCTTCTCTTGCTCAAGGGGCTAAGGCAAATTGCAGTACCTTGGGGATCACTGCCCTGGTTGAGAGCTGCCTGAGATCTTGCTGGTATGTGTGGTTCAGTTCGCATTGGGTGGTGGATGTACCATGGGATCACTCAACAGTGCTGCTAATTTCTTTTTCAATGGAATGAGTTCATGAAATAATTTGCTCATTAGAATGTCATTTTTCATTCACAGCCGACAATACATACGAAGAGATTCAGTTTAAATGGGCAATTGGGTCACTTGTTTAATTCAAGAGATATTTGAAAATGTGCTGTTGAACTAAAATGTATTTCTTTTCCATTTTGCATTTGCAATAGATTATTGAACAGTTGAAATCCGTTTAATTTACAATTTTACTGATCAAAGTCTGACCGGTTTCCTCCCACAGTCCGAAGATGTGCAGGTTAAGTGGATTAGCCATGCTAAATTGCCCTTTAATGTCCAAGAAAAAAGTTAGGTAGGGTTACTGGTTACGGGAATAGGATGGATGTGTGGGCTTGGGTGGGCTGCTCTTTCGAAGGGCCGATGCAGACCCAATGGGCCGAATGGTCTCCTTCTGCACTGTAAATTCTTTGAAAAGCATTCTGGGGTATAAAAGTTTCACACGGCGAGTGGCTAGGGCCTAGAATGCACTGCCTGAGTGTGATGGAGGCACCTTCAAGTGAGGCATTCAAGAGGGAATTAAATGACGATTTGAAAAAAGAACCAATCTGCAGAGTTATGGAGCAAAGGCAGGAGAATGGCTCTGGTGAAATGCTCACTTGGAGAGCCGATGCAGACACGATGGGCTGAATGGCCGCCTCCTGTGCTGTAACAACTCCGATTTTTATTGTGCTTTTTACTTCACATTGATGTGGAAGAAAATTCCATCAAACTATCTGTAGTTGAGAACAGAAAATTATGAAACCGCTCATCAATAAATATAAATTTCATTGCTTAATTCTCCTGGTGTTTCACAGTGTGAATGTGCTTGGAGACGCTTGCGGCACTCCCAGCGATTGATCAGTGGAGTCTTGAGACGAAAAGAGTACATGGAAACTTGAAGGTAATGTTCCAGCCTGTTAAATCGCCCCTTGCTGAGGTTGGAAATTGATCTTGGCCAGTGAAAGGAAGAAATGAGCATAATTTGAAGTGACTGGGGCAAACAGCAAGCGTGATTGTTTTCTGTTGGAGCTATTATTATAAAGCAACAAAATCGTCCATCAAACCAAAGAGACAATTATTTTCTTAAACTTTTCTCTCAACTCAGTTGACAGCCAAATACAATAATAATCTACTTAAAGAAGCAACATACCATTCAAGCTGAGCAGGTTACATTATTGCCAACCAGTGACTGATGCTACATCCTGATGGCAGTCTTGTGTTTAAAACCAAAGAACCTTTGAAATGTTAATATGCTATAGATATTTGAAATGTCCTCTGCCTTAACATGCTGTGCGGAACATCTTACTAATGTAAGAGCAAATGTGTGTAAATGCACTGCCTGCCTCCATCTGCTTTTAATGGGGAAGGTTCAAGCCCGGCATGAGTACATTTTGTCAGAAGTATTTTACCCTTTTGTTAAATAATGAGTTTCAGAAACGTTAATATGTATGGCGATGAGGAAAAGTTGAAGAAACTTCCGCCTGTAGCCTTGACCATAAGATTTGTGCTCTCACAGTCCTTGATGCTGACCATGGCAATGCAGACTACAGGAAGAATAATATGGAACTAGCAGATCCCCTGTGGCATCGCTCATGGTCAATTGAAGGATGTGTGAACTCTTTTTAAAGAATAAATGTAGAGTACCCAATTTTTTTTTCCAATTAAGGGACAATTTAGAATGGCCAATCCACCCACCCTGCACATCTTTGAGTTTTTCCTCGCCTGTGATGTTTTGAAATCCCGGGGCAAGACTCTCATTTCAGTACAATTTAATAAATTTCAATATCATTTAAAGGGCTTACCGGCCACATGACCACCCCTTCACTAAATATTAATACCTCACGAATGTGATGTCACGTTGGCAAGGTTTACAGCTATATAAAAGCGGGACTCAGTCAAGCGGGACCCTATGGGAGTGCCAGAGTAAGAATAGCTCCCGTCGAGGGAGAGGGACATATCCGGGCGGAGCCGTGGAACTGCCCATTTACTTCTGTGTGTGTGTGTGTGGGGGGGAGGAGGAGAGGGGGGGGGGAGGAGGAGGAGGAGAGGGGGGGAGGGAGGGGAGGAGGAGAGAGAGGAGGAGAGGGGGGGGGGGAAGGAGAAGAGAGTCGCCCCAATGCTTGTAGCAGCGCAGATTGGGGAGCCCTTTAAAGATGGCACCCTGATATCTGTGGCCCTGCCCCACCAGAGTCACGGTGCAAATAACGACCCCAGATTTTGCGCTGGAGGTTTGCGCAGAAGATCTCAGTTCATCATCAAACTCCAGGCACTGATCATGCAAATTTTATTGCACAGATTTTTTTTTTCCACAAAAGGAACGAAGCTAATGATTTTGTGCTTATTTTGGCAAAATTTATCATCAGCAACAAAAATATCCTCTTATTGTCCTCAGGATGGGCGGAACTTTACCAAATTTAGTCAGGGTGTCAGGTTCAGACTGAAAACCAGCGTGCATCTCTCCAGGTGCATGGCTATTCTGCATTTTCGGTGGTATGAAGGTTACTCAGGCTCACCATCCAAGCTATTTGCCACAGGAACTGCTCAAGGCTTCACACTTTCAGCCAATGACACCCGGTTTGCAAAAGAGGCAAAAGCCTCCATTAGAGCAGGTGCCGTAAACGGCACCAAGAATTGGTCAGTTTGCTCCTGAGATTTTAGATTGAGGCAGCTGTGGTCCTCTTAGAAATCACAGTGCTTCCAAGAAAAATACTTGTGTGGTCTTTTGTGTGAATAATTTGTGAATTCCCCCTTTGGGTGTTCAACCGTTCTGTCCATTCCTACTGGTGGATGAAGGAAAGAGATTAATATTTGAGATGTTTGCTGAATTATATCCCAAGAATTTGACCAGCAAACAGAACCCAAGGGCCTCGAGAATTGATTATTAACTTAAGTAGAACTATATTGAGACTCCTATTTTATCTTCTGATAATAGTCGATAGTCCGATTGATTGGAGGTGTCTAAAATATGATTTTATTGCAAATTATTCACGTGAACATACTTGAATAAGAACTGAATTAAAAGTTAGAAACAAAATATTAAACAATACATAAGGTCGAACACATGGCAAAAATCATAAAACATAAAGAAATCACTTGAACACAAACAAACAGATGATTCAGGAATTCAGGAACAAAGACCTCGACCATTAGGTCCTACTTTTAAGGGAATTTATTATTATTATTATCTGTGGATTTAACCCCTCATTTACTCACTGGTTTCTAATTCTCAACTGAGACCTCCTGGTTTGTCCAAATGAATGTCTGTTACTTCGAGGATAATTTGTTCATAAAACATTGGACATTAATTAAGTTAGACTGGAGCCGATCAAAACTAGCTCAGCGAGCCGATCAAAACTAGCTCAGCGTCTGCGTGCATAGTCTCAGGAAAATTACTGGATATATTTCTCTGTGTTCCTTGTTACACAGCTTGGCCCAGAGGCCTTGCTGTAACTAATTAGTTGATTAGACCAAGAACATCCTTAAGTACTGAATACAATGGCTAATTCATTATGTGAAAAATGACTGACACAATATCTGGATTCCCACAGTCAAGACACTGGAATACAATGGATAATTCATTATGTGAAACACTGACTGCATTTCCACAGTCAAGACACTTTTAATAATTTTACCTCTCAGCTACATGCATTCAACTAGCACCTAAAACTATGAATAAATCAATACTTTATCAAACTACCAGAATTTACTGTGGCATTTAGGATATATTGCCAGAGAATTTGTATGGGCTTATTGAGCTTTGTTATGGGTTTGCAACAAACTAATGAGAAAATATTTTATAAAACAACTTGCTAAAAGTTACTTCCTCCCAGTGGCAGATTATGGTTTCTGGTATGACATGGAGATTAACAGATGTCCCTACCCTCCTAAAGTCCACCAGAGTAAGCCATTACTCATGGCAGAGCAGGCCTGAAGGGCCAAATGGCCTCATGCTATTTTCTATTACACTCAACCAAGGCAGCAGTTGTTGAAGCCTACGGTTATGAAGGTGATTGACAAGATATTAGCAATTTCTTGTGATAGAAGGGTTTTCAGTACTTGGCAGCACAAGTTAAAGAAAATTGGAAGTAAATTGGATAGAACATTTACCTAAAGCTTAATGGTCTGTGAAATAAGTTATCTTGGAAAGGTCTTTGGAATAACAGTAGAAATGGTTTTAAGAGACAATTAGATCCTTTTCTTATTGATTGATGGAGATGATGAAAAGAGAGCTTGTTTGTTGGACAAAATGCCTTCTCTTTCTACCTAAACCTCATGCCTCCACTATCAGGATGGATATCGCTCTAGCCCAAGGAGATTAGATGAATTTAAGCATTATTTGTGCTCATTGAGGTCAGCAGGCTATGGGTATATTTTTTCCTCCTGGGAATTCATTGCTCAAAAATGGGACTAGGTACCAGTGCGGAATTTGATGGTGGAAATATTCTTTAGAATTATTCTTGTTAACCTGTTCACAGCAACAGTGCTAATCATTCACTGGCAATAGCACTTGTAACACCATTGTTGGAGGCTCACGTGGAGGCTCAGCTGATAGAAACACACAGCTGATAGAAACACACAGCAGTGTGGAAATAAGTGGAAGTCTTGTTCTGATCAAGTAGATAGTTGTCCTCAGCATCTTGTGAGGAAGAGCTAGCTGGGGATTTCTGTTCCACATTGTCACCCAGCTTTATGGTGTGAATGTGTGTATTGATATCCTTGGATTGCCACCTAGCCGGGGTGGAGAGGCTTGAACGTTAACGTTGATCCCGAGACCAATGCCATCAGGAGTTTTAAACTCCTGACAGGGTCACCCATGATGGTACGGTCGGAGGAGAGAAACCAGACAAAGCATAACCAAAACAAGTCTTCAATGGCGGATCTGCCAGAAGGTACACATATGGCATCAACAGCTGCGATGGCGGATGAAGGCTGTAGCAGTCTGAAGATCACCAAACTTTGAGGTTCCCTTGTCACTGGAACTGGTCCTACCCTCTGTCATGAGCTGTGTGACTGCAGATGTGCAACAGTGTACCCACGTGATAAGACGTCCCACCCCAGCCCCACACAGGCGAAGCCCTCAGGCAAGAGATGACAGTGTAAGGGCCCTTCTATTGATTCCTTTATTTCACAGTCCTTTTACTTTGTTATTATCATTTTTGATCCATAGATATTTAATGGACATATACCTTTAAGTCAAGTAGAGAAAGGGAGGAACTTAAAAATTCTGAAAAAGTGTACTTTGCTGTTGGAGATTTAGATTTTCAATACCCCTCTGTCTGTGTGTGTGTGTGTGTGTGTGTGTGTGTGTGTGTGTGTGTGTGTGTAAAATATAAAAATATATATATATATCTCAAAGATGGGACAAGGTAAAGAAGGAGGATTAGGAATTAGATAATAGTTAACCAGTTGTATTTGCTGCCTATTTAATTATAGTAAGAAGTCTTACACCAGGTTAAAGTCCAACAGGTTTGTTTCGAATCACTAGCTTTTGGAGCACTGCTCCTTCCTCAGGTGAATGAAGAGCTGGGTTCCAAAAACATATATATATAGACAAAGTCAACGATGCAAAACAATACTTTGCCAAAGACCCTTGGGGACTTCAATATCTGGGTTGGAAAGGATTCCCAACTCTGGAAAGGAACCATCGGAAAGGGAGGAGTTGGGAATGGCAACGCCAGCAGGGCTCTCCTGCTCACCAAATGTTCGGAACACCAGCTTGTCATCAATGTTCCACCAAAAAGACACATTCAGGACACCTGGGCACGTCCAGAATCAAAGCACTGGCACATGATTGCCTTCATCATCGTCTGATCCCAAAACCAAAAGGAGCCCTCATCACCAAAGTGATGACTAGTGCAAAGAGAAAATGCTGGAAAAGCTAAGCAGGTCTGGCAGCATCTGTAGGGAGTAAAGGAGCTAGCATTTCAAGTCACAATGGCCCTATCTCAAAGCAGATTTTCCAGCATTTTTTCGCTGGTTCCAGATTCCAGCATCTGCAATAATTTGCATTTGACCAGTGCAATGACTGCTGGACAGACCACCAGCTCATCCGCACCTCTATGTCCAAACTCCACTGGAAACAGCAGGACACAAATAAACAGTTCAGGAAAAAAGATCAGCATTGAGGAGCTTCAAGAGCCAAACATGCCAATGAACTTCCAAAAGTGTCTTCTCCAAAATCTTCTAAGTATCCATTCTCATGGAGTGGAGGAAACGTGGAAAGAGCTGAAGACGGCCATTATCCCAAGCCGTGAAGAAACCATTGGCTACAAGCCCGGGAAACACCAAGACTGGTTCGATGAGACCGACCACACTATCCAAGGCCTCATCAACAAGAAGAGCAAAGCTCTCCACGCCTGGCAAAATCACATAACAAGCGACATGAGTTCATCAATTTGCCAAGGTGGGCATAGCGCCTCCTTCGGATACCTAAATACGAGAGTCTTTGATGATCATCACATCCATTCCGACACTAAGACCCTTGTTATGGGAGAGGTGTTTTCAGAACCCCAAAATGTATCATCGAGTTCAACCAAACCCACCTTTAATGGATTGTTGCTTTTGAAGCACACGGCTTGTTCCCCTGGTGTAGTATGACAATTATGGACACGTGGTTTTTAAAACAAAACAATGTTTATTCCATGAACTCAAATTAACCTTTTAAATAAACATTTGATCTCTTAACACCCCTTACTTCAAAGATAACCCCGAAAATAATACAACACTACCCAATCCTCCAAACCATTCCTTTACACATCCAAAAGACTGAACAAATCCTTCAAACAGAAGCACATTAATTTATATTCAATACTGAGAGCTTTTTACAATTCCGATTTCACCAAAGGATTAAGAGATAGTCCTTCATGGCAGAGATCACCAGCAATGCAGCTCACAGACACACCCAGCTTTCTTCAAACTGAAACTAAAACTCCAAAAAAGCAGAAGTGAGCTCAGCTCCCCCCCTGTGACATCACTTCAGTAATATGATCAGCTTCATTTCTTGAAGGTACATTTCTTAAACATCCAATTCTTAAAGGCACTCTCACATGACAACCTCGTCTGCAAAGCAGATATCCGACAGCTCAGAAACCTGGACTACATGCAGATGCCCTGGAGAGGTACCATCAACATTTTCTGAGACAAATTCGCTGCATCAGCTGGGAGGAGAGGGGTACTGATAATAGTATCCTTGAAGGGACCAAGTACATCAGTATCGGGGCCCTGATCGCCAGCGCCGGGGGCCCTGATCGCCAGCTCCGGGGGCCCTGATCGCCAGCGCCTGGGGCCCTGATCGCCAGCGCCGGGGGCCCTGATCGCCAGCGCCGGGGGCCCTGATCGCCAGCGCCTGGGGGCCCTGATCGCCAGCGCCTGGGGCCCTGATCGCCAGCGCCGGGGGCCCTGATCGCCAGAGCCGGGGGCCCTGATCGCCAGCGCCGGGGGCCCTGATCGCCAGCGCCGGGGGCCCTGATCGCCAGCGCCGGGGGCCCTGATCGCCAGCGCCGGGGGCCCTGATCGCCAGCGCCGGGGGCCCTGATCGCCAGCGCCGGGGGCCCTGATCACCAGCCCAGCGCCGGGGGCCCTGATCGCCAGCGCCGGGGGCCCTGATCGCCAAAGCCGGGGGCCCTGATCGCCAACGCCGGGGGCCCTGATCACCAGCTCAACGCCGGGGACCCTGATCAGCCCAGCGCCAGGGGGCCCTGATCACCAGCGCCGGGGGCCGTGGTCACCAGATTCGGGGCCAAGTGTGCAGGTGAAGATGCGGCTCTAAGGTCATGGATCACCAGCCATGCAAGGATCCCCATGACTACTAACAGAGTTTCCGAGGTGGACAATCGTACTCGATAGCGAGTGATAGTTGAAAAAGAAGAGGAGATGAAATGAAATGAATGAATGAAATGAAAATCGCTTATTGTCACGAGTAGACTTCAATGAAGTTACTGTGAAAAGCCCCTAGTCGCCACATTCCGGCGCCTGTTCGGGAAGGCTGTTACGGGAATCAATGAGGATATAAGCAGACTCTGTTGTGATGGAAATTGGCCTGTCAGCACTTGCCAAAGCAGTCCGCATATAAAGAATAGGTGACATAACTGGAGAGTGACCAGTGCCCACATACTGGAGAGTGGCCAGTACCCATGGAACCAAGCTCCTCAAAGTTTACTGTATTGTCAGCACTGCTAGCTGTTGCTATTCTAGGTTAAGTTGCCAATAAATAATGGACTGTTATATTAATAGAATATGTGTTGACCTACATTTCTGAAGCACAAATACGTTGCCCTTCTGAATTACACAGGCACAACTGTTGGCCAAATGGTTGACAGGACTGGGGATGACTCTGAGACCCCTGTAATACAACAAGGGTCACTGGCAGCGTTAAAAGGATACCGAGTTGCTAAAATAGAATTGTCTCTGAATGCAGTCCAAAAATAAATGTTTCCAATATTGAAAAATTCCACTGGGAATATTGCCTACAGACGGGCAATGCAGACCAGCGAGCTCTAAAAGGAATTATTAATGGAACCTGCGAAATTACTGTTTATTTTTATATACACTTGGGAAAATCCTGGCAAGAAGCTTTGAGTCAATGATTTTCTTCAAGCAACTTTCTGCTGGTGGGAGACCAATTATTGTGCAGCTGATATTTCTTTGAAGGCAATTGTTAAGAGTCATTGAAAAATTGAAATGTAAATGGAGGGCCCACTTACAGCTGTTTTTATTTACCAAGTTTAACATTCAGATTAAAACATACAAATGTAATGATTCGTGGAGATTTTAGCAAGTTAAATGTATTTACCAATGGTACTAACCTCTGCTCTTCATTCTTACTGTCTTGAGTCTCTGGTTGGCAGTAACCAGGGGCAATAGATGGGGTAAAATATCTGCTACAAACAAACTCTCCAAAAGGATTTTTTTTATAGACAGTATTTGTTCAATAAAGGTGTGGGAATCTTGGATGCTCTTCTGTTTCCATTCATGCATGTGGTCAGTTTTATGTCCTCCCCTGAATATCAATTCATCCTTTGAAGCACTTAAAGCAGTTAAACGCAGGTTGGATGGGTACATGGTGGGGGAAGTAATATCCCGATCGAGATCGATAACGGAGCATAAACACTAACGTAGACCAGCTAGCTTGACATAACCTTGTTTTAATAATTTATACAGAATCCTATTAAAAATAACTTAAAGTGGTCTTTTTGATAGCATCAGTATATATTTAAAAACAACTACCTTTTGTGCTTTAGTAATTCCTTAATGTCGTGAATGACCTAAATGATTTGTTAGATTTTTATGCTGGGAGAAACGGCAAGGTCAATGAGAGGATGATCTGAGATGAATTTAATAGCGCTATCTCTGTTTATTTTGTGATGGTTTGTTCCCAGTACAGAGCGTATTTAAGCCCAGTCCTGCTTTTAATATCACTGTGCACCAAGATTAACTTCCCTCCTTGTCTTCATGAATTTGGGAAATGTTTCTTTTTTTGCGGAAGAAGGTTTTGAGGTATAACTTGCAGTGTCATTAATATGTCAACAGTGTTATCTGTAAACTTTTCCACCAGTGGTGTTCTGTCCCAGAACTTGCTGCAGCTTCATCCTCAAGCCCCATTATTGGGCTGAAGAACGCCCATCCTTTGATGTAAATTTCAGCAATTTTTAGAAAATTCGAATTTTTAGATGGGGTCAACTGATGAAAGGACACCTATCTGAAGTGTTAACTCTGTTTCCAATCTCACAAATGCTGCCAGACCTACTGCGTATTTCTAGCATTCGCAGTATTTTATTTTTGTTGTGGCGCAGGTTATAGAAAGCTCCCGTTTGTAGATCATGGGAAGGAGCCTTGAGAAGACCCGATTAAAACTGAGGTAACAACCAGCAGTAGGGCATAAAAACATATAATAAAACCCCAGCTGTACTTCTGTGGCAGTGGACTCCAGTGATTTTATTTACATTCAGTGTAGCCGGTCATTATCAGAGTAAATGACCTTTCAATTATAATTCGGGTGGAACTGTCTTATAAGCCAACATGGTTAGCAGCTAATTAGTCTACAGCACAGCAGAAAACATGGTCTATTTCTGAGCGACAGTCTTTCGTTTATCAGATCTCCCAAAGTTGTTGAAGATGCACCAATTTGCAAAAGGACAGTGTCGATAAATAATGCATGCCGCTAAACTGAAATTCCGCGCAGTGCTTTATCATGTTCATTAGGTTGGTTGCATGCAGTGAAGATAATGCCATTATTTTTTCCACTTCAATAAAACACATCAGAAAGAAGATTGAAGATAATTGGTGATTAATGGATATGATAATGATAGACCCTAAAGATGTCAAGGGATATATAGGGAGAGTGCAGAAGTTGCATGGCTGCCTCCCTGCGCCAGGGACATGGGTTCAGATCCAACCTTGGGTGACTGTGCAGAGTCTGCATGTCCTCCAAGTGTCTGCGTGGGTTTCCTCCGGGTGCACCGGTTTCCTCCCACAGTCCAAAGATGTGCGAGTTAGGTGGATTGGTCATGCTAAATTGGGGTTACTGGGATAAGGTGGGAGAATGGGTCACGGTAGGGTGTTCTTTTTGAGGGTTGGTGCAGACTCAGTGGGCCAAATGGTGGCTTCCTGCACTGTAGGGTTTCTATGGAGAGTGCGGGTGATGTTGAGATAGAGAATTAGCCATGATCATATTGAATGATGGAGTAGACTTGAAGGGCCGAATGACCTACTCCTGCTCCTGTTTTCTATGCTTCTATGATAGTAAATATTGTGCCTGCAATATTAGTAGCTCTAAAGAAACTCTCCAATATTTAAAAACCTTCGGTTTCCCTAATCTAAGTTAAACACTCAGCCAAGCCGCCGTGGAAAAATCATTTTAACTCCGTTCTATTTCCTTCCCATTTATAGTTTTGTGTACTATACTCGTATCTCTGTATTCATTCTCATTAATGCGGAGTTTTAAATCTTATTCTTACTTGAATCTATTTATTCTATTAAATCTTATTTAAAACTTTTTTCTTCTGCATTTTGCTTCTGAGCTTCACCTTTGATGGGGAGGCCTCTTATATAAAAACACATTATTTCCTTTGTTTAAACAGTGTGTTCCAAGACTGGTGAAAACCCCTGCGTCTGATTGGGGGGGGGGGGGGGAATGATCACTGTGTCAGCCTTAGGAGGTTCCCAATGTTGCTAGATTGACGGAAGCCTAAGTTGTGAAGATTTATGTGGTTGCAGTGACCAAATTTGATGATTTTCTGACACGTTTGTTGGTGTTATATTTTTCTTCTCAAAGACTATTGCGTTAACTGTCCGAACTTTAGCTGACCAGCAGAAAGGAAGGGAGACCTATCTGAGAAACATAGTTTAGTCGCTGGGTTATTTTCTTTTGGCCGTTTTGCCTCCACGATGAGAGGGTTTGATGTATTCGGTAGAATTTGGCCGGAGAGTTGGGGCTTCCAACACTCCAGGGTTGGCACGGAGCCTCCAGTGGTTGAAGATTAATCTCCTGGGCACTGCTGCGAGGAACCCAAGAGGAAAAAAAATAAGAGGAATTAAAAATAGTTTCCCCCCCATTTTCTTAGGGCACTCTTATTTGTGATAGAAATATTGCAAATGGCTGTGGGAGGTGTAGGGAGTCTTGGAGAATAATAGAAACTTATTACAGCACGGGAGGAGGCCATTCAGCCCATTGTTTATATACTTGCTCTTTAAAAGTCTGTAGTTCCATATTGCTGCTTTTTGTCAATGACCCTTTATGTTCCCCATCTTAAAGTGCTGCCTTTTTGAAAATAATTTATGGAATCCACTTCCACCACCTTTTAGGTAGAATGATCCAGATCCTGACAACTTTGAGGAAATAAATTGTCCTTGCTTGTGGGAATCAATATAATCTCTTGGGATGCAACCGCCTTGGCAACCCTACCAGTGGCACAGAGTGTATGCTTGCTCCTGTACTTTCAATTAGTATTGAGCTGAGAATATATGTAAATTAACTAACTGTGTGGTATTTACCTTTTTTTTTAGCTCTGAAATGAAATGAATGAAAATCGCTTATTATCACGAGTAGACATCAATGAAGTTACTGTGAAAAGCCCCTAGTCGCCACATTCCGGCACCTGTTCGGGGAGGCTGTTACGGAAATCAAACCGTGCTGCTGGCCTGCCTTGGTCTGCTTTCAAAGCCAGCGATTTAGCCCAGTGTGCTAAACAGCCCCTAAACAGCTTTTGTGACAAAGGGATTAAATAAGAACATGGGAAATAGGAATGGCAGGATATAACCCATCGCACTTACTCCGTCATTCAATATGGCCATGTCTGATTGAAATATGAGTAAAGACGTGATGCAGAAAATTGATGAAGCCGCAACTTGGAGTAGTGTGTGCAGCTTTGGTCTCCTGTCTTAAGGAAGGAAGAACATAATTACTTGGGAGGGAGTGCCATAGTGGTTCATGAAACTGGTTCCTGGATGAGGGGGATTACCCCCTGAAAATGGATCAAGTAGACTTGGCCTTCATTCCCTGGAGTTTAAAAGAATGAGTGCTGATCGAATTGAAACCTTTAGAAAATTTTGGAGGGTAGTTGCTGAGAAAATAATTCCCCTGACTGGGAATCTAGAGCAGGGGATCACAGTCATAGAACAAGAGGTTGGTCATTTAGGTCCAAGGTGAGGAGAAATGTCTTAATTCAAAGGGTTGTGAATCTTTTGAATTCTCTATATAAAATCATAAGTTGTAGGAACAGGAGTACACCAGATGGCCCCTAAAGCCTGCTGTACTGTTCAGCATTTTCATGGCTGATCTTCTGCTCAAATCCACTTCACCAACCACTCCCCACAGCTCTTGCTTCCCCAAATTTTCTTTAAAAAAAAAAGTCTAGAGCACCCAATTCTTTTTTTTTTTCCAATTCAAGGACAGTTTAACGTGGCCAATTCACCTACCCTGCACATCTTTTTGGTTGTAGGGGTGAGGCCCACGCACACATGGGGAGAATGTGCAAACTCCACACGGTCAGTGACCCGGGTCTTTGGAGCCATGAGGCAGCAGTGATAACGACTGCGCCACCGTGCCATCCATAAATCTTTGCAATTAACTATATATTTGTTGCATCCTGTTGTGTTATGCTTCTTCACGTAGCATAAGCTGCTTCCTTGATGTATACTCTGACAAAGCAAGGTTCAAACTTGGAGATAGATTTAACACATTTATTCTCCTACTTGGGTTTGACTCTCCTGCTAATCTTACTATAGTAACTCAATCTAACTAACCAGTCTGCTCTAAGCCATGCGGTGGGTGTGATGTTTCCCTGATCTGCCCCTGTGTCTCTGAGTGTCGCCTGTGGAAAGAGAACAAGTATGTGTACCCTCTCCTTCTATATGGGTAGCCCCCTTGTGGTAGTGTCACCTCTGGGTGTGTCTTGACTGCCCATTGGTCGTGTCCTATCTTACTGGCCTATTGGTTGAATGTCTGTGTGTCATGATGTCTCTGGTGCTCCCTCTAGTGTTCATTCAGTCCCAGTGTACTTACGTTAACCCCTTGTGCCTTTACAGTGATCTCGTGTATCTACATTAACCCCTTGTGCATTTACAGTGTCCTCGTGTATCTACATTAACCCCTTGTGTATTTACAGTGATGGCACATATCACCACACATCCCATATATTGTTCGGGCTGGGGAGGTTCGGGGGTCGCTTGGGGGGCCTCGGAGTGCAGGCATCCTGATCTCTCGCTACCCAGGTAAGTTCCGGTGAGCGGAGCTCTCCAGTGTACAAAACAGGACTCTCCCCCCCCCCCCCCCCCCCCCCCCCCCCCCCCGTTTTCCACTGAGGCCACTGAAACAAGCTGCATGCACCGGGCAACGCGCAGCTATGGGACTTTGTTCCTAATTAGTTGAACCAAGCCCTTTGTTTCTGGTATCAATTTCCAAGAAAATCAAGTTTTGAAGGTGCTTTGGGACCCACCCTCCAACCCAGAGAGCTGTGGATGGTTATCAATTGAGCACTTCCAACATTAGAGGTTGACGAGGCTTTTGGGTGCGAATGAAATTAAGGGATATGGTGATAGTGCGGGAAGGTGGAGTTGAGCTGGAAGATCAGCAATGATCTTGTTGAATGGTGGAGCAGGGACTCGGGGCCAAATGGCCTCGTCCAGATTTGATCTGCATATGCTATCATTGCAGTCTGATGTGTGCACTAATGTTGACCTTGCTTAATCTAGAGAAATTAAACTAGCAGTAAACTGCTTAAAATCTCATGAATGCTTGTGTTTTGCATTTTTCATGGTACCTTCTCTATCCAAAATCTTATACTGCTGCTTCTGAGTCTTCAGTGCTGGGCAGTGCATTTATTACTTATAAGTTAGAACTCTCAAATACTGCTATCCAGCTGTAAAATCCTGACTTTGCAACGGGTTACACTGTAATTAAATAGAGGAAGGAAGTGTTTGGCCCCAGCCTGTTTGATATCTCGAATCAGAAGGTGGAACAGAGTTTAGCACTGCTGCCTCATAGCACAAGGGTTCCATTCCGGCCTCAGATGATTATGTGGAGTTTGCACTTTCTCCCCGTGTCTGCGTGGGTTTCCTCCGGGTGCGGCCTGTGCCCTCCCACAGTCCAAAGCTGTGCAGATTAGGTGGATTGACCATGCAAAATTAGTGGAGTAACTGAGTTACAGGGGTAGGGTAGAGGCGTGGGTACTCTTTCGGAGGGTCGGTGTGGACTGGATGGGCCGAATGGCCTCCTTCTGCACTGTAGGGATTCTATGATTTCAAAAGCAATAGCTAAAAATGAAATTAGATCATTTTTTTCTGTTAAAAATTACCTTCCCAAAAGTCTTAATTAGTCAATGCCCTAATTATCTGATTTATAACATTGAAATTGCTCAAGTACAGTTTCTGCCCAAGGCCTCTGTGACAAAGACACTTTTGATTTATCTTTGTGATACCTTTTATGTACAACAAAAGTAAATTGACTTTTAGCCTGCAGTTTCTATATGTAATAGTTTCCTGAGGACTCTGTTGACAGCATTTTCTAGTCTGGCTGGCCTGATTCACCACACTGGGGTTCCTGTATGTTGGCTGGCTGACTGAAGGTAGACATTGCTTGGGTGACTGGACAGTTCCAGATCAATTTGTGAATTGAAGCAATCATATTCACACACAACTGTAAACGTTTAGAGTACAGGTGGAAAAAAGACTTACATTTTACACACTGGCTGGTCAATTAATGCGCATCTCTTGTATGCGCCTACCAATCAAAATACCATTTACATTTAAGTTGTTTTCCCAACTTTTCGGGGCAGCACGGTAGCATTGTGGATAGCACAATCGCTTCACAGCTCCAGGGCCCCAGGTTCGATTCCGGCTTGGGTCACTGTCTGTGCGGAGTCTGCACATCCTCCCCGTGTGTGCGTGGGTTTCCTCCGGGTGCTCCGGTTTCCTCCCACAGTCCAAAGATGTGCAGGTTAGGTGGATTGGCCATGATAAATTGCCCTTAGTGTCCAAAATTGCCCTTAGTGTTGGGTGGGGTTACTGGGTTATGGGGATAGGGTGGAGGTGTTAACCTTGGGTAGGGTGCTCTTTCCAGGAGCCAGTGCAGACTCGATGGGCCGAATGGGCTCCTTCTGCACTGTAAATTCCATGTAATCTTGCAACTTTTGGACTTCAAAAGTAGTTGTAAAGTTCTTTGTGAAGTGTAGTCACTTACTAGGAAATGTGACAACCAACACTCGGGAAACTCCTACAAAGAGAGAACAATTATGGTGAAACAGTGTGCGTGGGTATGGGGAAAAGGCAGGGGAATAGTCAAAATGTTCATTGAAGGGTACAACATGATGATGGGCTGAATGGCCTCGTTCTGCGCCTTAACAATGCTGTGATTCTATGATTAAAGGATAAATATCAGCCTGGAGATGGGGAATAATCGCCCTGCTCTTCCTCAAAATCGTGCCATGGGATCTTTTGTGTTCGCCCAAACAGCAGAAGGGATGTTGGTTTAATGTCTCATCCGAGCGACTCTGACTGTGAAGTACTCCCTCAGCACTGCATTGGAGAATCAGCCGTCATTTTTGTGCCTATGTCTGGAATGGGACTTCCACAGAATCCCAACAGAGCAGATGGGGGTCATTTGGCTTAGTGAGTCTGCGCCGACCCTCTGAAAGAACGTCCTACCTTGGCCCACTCCCCCGCCTTAGCCTTGTAACCCCCACCTAACCCGCACATCTTTGAACTGTGGGAAGGAACCGGAGCACCCGGAGGAAACATACGCAGACGCGGGGAGAACGTGGAAACTCCGCAGTAACGCGAGGCCGGAATTGAACCCGGTCCCTGCCACTCTGAGGCATCAGTGCCAATCACTTGCCACCGTGCTGCCCACAGAACTCAGAACCTTGTGATCCAGAGGCAAAAGTATTGCCAAATGTTCCACAGCAGACGCAGCTGTGTCTAATCTCATTCTTTGTCAACATTTGTGCTTATGCTGTAACAACTGTTAACATGAAGCGTGCAGTATTCTGTAAAGTAACCCTATTTTTGGACTTGTTCCTATTCTAAGGCAGGCCCAGAAGTGGGCACAAATGTACTTCCGACTGCGATCGTCTCTGGGACGTGATTTCACACTGGCTGGTCAATTAATGCGCATCTCTTGTATGCGCCTACCAATCAAAATACCATGCGAGTGCGCGATTACATCAGAACGCACACCTGATATCTCGCAAGATTTCAAGGGTTTTTTGGGTTGGGCGTATGCTCACACAAGCATGGTAAAATTCTGGCCCCTGGGGGTGCAATATCTCCAATCCCTGCATAGAGAAGGCAATGGCCTATTTTTATCCTGCTGTTGAACTTTGCAGGTGAGCTTGTAACATGTATTTACAGCACCTTGACGATGAGCCTCCCTCTGCCAGTTCCAAGGAGTCTTAAAAGAAAGAAAGTGGGTTAGAGAAGCGAAGAGGTTCGTGGAGGAAATCCCAGCGTTTAGGGCCTTGACAGTGAGGGCACAGACACAAATGGTGGAGTGATTATAAACTGGGGATGTTCGAGCGTCCAGAATTGGAGGGATGCAGATCCCTCAATGTTACAGAGCTGGAGGAGATTACAGAGATAGTGAAGGGTGAGGGAAGGATTTTAAAATCCTCCTGTAGGTCAGTGAGCAGAGAGGTGGGAAAATGGAACAATGCGAGTTTGGATACGGCAGCAGAACTTTGATATCCTTAGATTAAAGGAGGGTAGAATGTGGGAAGCTATCGAGGAGCGCATTGAAACAGTTGAGTCTCTTGGTAGTAAAGGTATGGATGAGCTGAAGCAGGGCAGACTCTGGTGACATTACAGGAGGGGAAATGATGGTCTTGGTGATGATGTGACTGTCTGGTTGGAAGCTGATCTCAGGATCAAATCTTAAACCAAGGTTGTGAACAACCTCAGCTGCTGGTAGTTGTCAGGAAGAGGGATGTAGGGCGGGATTCTCCGGCTGGGCCGTCCCGCCGACCGGAGAATCCCGCCCGAGGTCAACGGACTCTTCCATTATCCGCATCTCACCCTTGGTGATCTA
Source organism: Scyliorhinus canicula (assembly GCF_902713615.1). Lineage (NCBI taxonomy): Eukaryota > Metazoa > Chordata > Chondrichthyes > Carcharhiniformes > Scyliorhinidae > Scyliorhinus > Scyliorhinus canicula. Next base: position 13,244,391 of record NC_052167.1, read on the forward strand.
GCGCGGGCGGGGCGGAAGAATCTAGCCCATAGTCTGTGGTTAGGGAACGAGGTTTTGTGGCGGGGATGAAATACGATGGTTACGGTCTTCCCAATATGTCACGAGAGAACTGAGAAACCGGATAGAATTCTCTCCAGTAATTATTTTGGCACAACACGTGACGAACCATGCTACTAGAGTATATCGCCTGTGGAGGGTCACAACATATTTTGGGTCCAATGATTGCTGTTCTATCACCATCCATCGGAGATGCTTTTATTGGATTCATTTATTCCTCAATCTCTGAAGTGATCCATCACTTAATCCCCTGAGAAACACCAGCGTTTGAGGGTTAGTTACAACGCACTCATGAGCTAAAGCCCAGCATTTTGACATACACAGATGTTAAGGGCAATGTTGGAAAACAACACATCCCCCTTGTGATTTTATGTTGGAACAATGGACGTGATCTAGCGGCTTCGTTGCACCTGAATTGGTGTCAGTACGCGGCCGTCGAATCTTGCTAGAGGCCGCTCACTCTGGCACCTCTGTCACCCTGCCAGGGTCCCAGGATTGCATGTCCAGGGTGACAGGTTGGCACTGCCAAGGATTGGGCTCGTGTGCCTTCCCAGGTGGAAGGGGAGGGCGTGTTCCCAGGGGCCTTCCCGAGATTTTTTTTTTGGGGGGGGGGGGGGGGGAGAAGCAGGGGGTCAAAAACAGTGGGCGGCGCGGAGATTGGTCAGACAGACTGGCACCCCGATCTGCGAGAAGCCTTTCCTACTGGGCCCACCAGCAGGAAATGACTCTGAAGTGCTGCCTTGGTGGAGGGAGACTCCACAAGGCCCCCCCCAAAAAAAGTAGAGTGCCATTAAATATCGGCGTGTTTCTTAGTGCTGTAGCCGCTGAGAAACACCCTGCTAAACGTGCCCAAAATCGGACATAGAATGTTTCCGGTTAAATTCCACCGAAAGTCTTCCTGGGTTAATGTTGGACCTAAGATTTGTCTTTACTGCATTGAGAAATTCATTATGTGAAATGCTTTGGGACATTTTGACAGCTTATTAAGATGCTCCATATGTGCCAATATTTCTTTCTTGGCTTTGGGTGAAATATTAGAATTTATTTTTAGAGGGCGAGGAAGGATTTGTGAAGGGACACTGTAGTGAGGTTAAGTTTGCTGGGGCGGGAATGGATCTGTTACTGCGGTTAATGTATCCCCTGACAACGGAGCTGTTACTCGAGGTAGAAAAGCCACGCTTTGCCACTTGAATCAGCTCAGCACTGTGATTGCAGGTATTTCACTGGTGTGAAGAACAGCTTGTACCACTCGTGCTGTGTCTTATTGCAGCCTTCGTGGTTTTGCTTGGTACTATTTATATTCTTAGCATGCTCTTTCAGTTTGCTGACATATTGCTGTGTATGAAAAGTGAAATGGTGCCTGTCTTACATTTCTGTTAGATGAGAAACTGAATAATGTACTTGTGAAGCTCCGTTTTACCATCATCAGTTGTCACCTTCCAGAATAACACTTAAGCATTAAATGATACTAACTCCGCAGTGTCCTTACCGCTGTTTTTCCTGCACTGTTTTGGACGCATTTCCTAAATAGTGCAATTGCAGTTAGCCGTGAAATTTCTGCTCCGCTCACCTATTGGCAAATGTCAAGACATTCAAAACATTATCATTAGTAACCTGGAATGTTTGATGTTCACGATGTAGTGGAGGAAGTGGCTGCTGATGTATTAAACCGATTGAGCTACCCAATATTGGCAGCAATCCCAACCACTCTGGGATTAACTTGCTTTTGATCCAGTTGTTGTGGATTCTGCAGTGATTTTCTTTTGTAGGTTTTTATCGTTTTGCTCCCCCCTCTTCTCCCTTTTTGAAGATGGCAGCTTGTGACGTTCTATTATTTTATGTGCACCGGTTGATCGCCACGTAATTTGTCCAAGTGGCTTTTTCTTCATTTACGCGTCTCCATACTGAACGCTGCCAAGCTGCGAGGAGATGATGCACGCCTGACTTCATCCAACATACTCAAAGCCCATTGGCCAGAAGAGGTCATTGGGCAGTGCTCAGAAACAGGGTACAGTAGCAGAATGGTTATGTTGCTGGACTAATAAAAACATAAGAACATAAGAACTAGGAGCAGGAGTAGGCCATCTGGCCCCTCGAGCCTGCTCCGCCATTCAGTGAGATCTTGGCTGGCCTTTTGTGGACTCAGCTCCACTTTCCGGCCCGAACACCATAACCCTTAATCCCTTTATTCTTCAAAAAACTATCTATCTTTATCTTAAAAACATTTAATGAAGGAGCCTCAACTGCTTCACTGGGCAAGGAATTCCATAGATTCACAACCCTTTGGGTGAAGAAGTTCCTCCTAAACTCAGTCCTAAATCTGCTTCCCCTTATTTTGAGGCTATGCCCCCTAGTTCTGCTTTCACCCGCCAGTGGAAACAATCTTCCCGCATCTATCCTATCCATTCCCTTCATAATTTTATGTTTCTATAAGATCCCCCCTCATCCTTCTAAATTCCAACGAGTACAGTCCCAGTCTACTCAACCTCTCCTCGTAATCCAACCCCCTCAACTCTGGGATTAACCTAGTGAATCTCCTCTGCACACCCTCCAGCGCCAGTACGTCCTTTCTCAGGTAAGGAGACCAAAACTGAACACAATACTCGAGGTGTGGCCTCACTAACACCTTATACAATTGTAGCATAACCTCCCTAGTTTTAAACTCCATCCCTCTAGCAGTGAAGGACAAAACTCCATTTGCCGCCTTAATCACCTGTAAACCAACTTTATGCGACACATGCACTAGCACACCCAGGTCTCTGCACAGCAGCATGTTTTAATATTTTATCATTTAAATAATAATCCCTTTTGCTGTTATTCCTACCAAAATGGATAAGCTCACATTTGTCAATGTTGTATTCCATCTGCCAGACCCTCGCCCATTCACTTAACCAATCCAAATCCCTCTGCAGACTTACGGCATCCTCTGCACTTTTTGCTTTACCAATCATCTTAGTGTCGTCTGCAAACTTGGACACATTGCCCTTGGTTCCCAACTCCAAATCATCTATGTAAATTGTGAACAATTGTGGGCCCAACTGAACCCTGAGGGACACCACTAGCTACTGATTGCCAACCAGAGAAACACCCATTAATCCCCACTCTTTGCTTTCTATTAATTAACCAATCCTCTATCCATGCTACTTGAAATGAAATGAAATGAAAATCGCTTATTGTCACGAGTTGGCTTCAATGAAGTTACTGTGAAAAGCCCCTAGTCGCCACATTCCGCGCCTGTCCGGGGAGGCTGGTACGGGAATCGAACCGTGCTGCTGGCCTGCTTGGTCTGCTTTCAAAGCCAGAAATTTAGCTCAGTGAGCTAAACCAGCCCCTTAATGCCATGCATCTTTATCTTATGCAGCAACCTTTTGTGTGGCACCTTGTCAAAAGTTTTCTGGAAATCCAAATATACCACATCCATTGGCTCCCTGTTATCTATCGCACTGGTAATGTCTTAAAAACATTCCACTAAATTAGTTAGGCATGACCTGCCCTTTATGAACCCATGCTGCGTCTGCCCAATGGGACAATTTCCATCCATCTGCCTCGCTAGTTCTTCCTTGATGATAGATTTCAACATCTTCTCTACTAACGAAGTTAAGCTAACTCGCCTATAATTACCCTCTTTCTGCCTACCTCCTTTTTTTAAACAGTGGTGTCACGTTTGCTAATTTCCAATCCTCCGGGACCACCCCAGAGTCTAGTGAATTTTGGTAAATTATCACTAGTGCATTTGTAATTTCCCTAGCCATCTCTTTTAGCACTCTGGAATGCATTCCATCAGGGCAAGGAGACTTGTCTACCTTTAGCCCCATTAGCTTGTCCATGACTACCTCTTTAGTGATAACAATCATCTCAAGGTCCTCACCTGTCATAGCCTCATTTCCATCTCAGTAGCATTGTGGATAACACAATTGCTTCACAGCTCCAGGGTCCCAGGTTCGATTCCGGCTTGGGTCACTGTCTGTGCGGAGTCTGCACATCCTGCCCGAGTGTGCGTGGGTTTCCTCCCACAGTCAAAAGATATGCAGGTTAGGTAGATTGGCCATGATAAATTGCCCTTAGTGTCCAAAATTGCCCTTGATGTTGGATGGGGTTACTGGGTTATGGGGATAGTGTGGAGGTGTTGACCTTGGGTAGGGTACTCTTTCCAAGAGCCAGTGCAGACTCGATGGGCCGAATGGCCTGCTTCTGCACTGTAAATTCTATGATAATCTATGATAATCAGTCACTGGCATGTTATTTGTGTCTTGCACTGTGAAGACCGACCCAAAAAACCTGTTCAGTTCCTCAGCCATTTCCTCATCTCCCATTATTAAATCTCCCTTCTCATCCTCTAAAGGACCAATATTTGCCTTAGCCACTCTTTTTTGTTTTATATATTTGTAGAAATTTTTACTATCTGTTTTTATATTCTGAGCAAGTTTACTCTCATAATCTATCTTACTCTTTATAGCTTTTTTAGTAGCTTTCTGTTGCCCCCTAAAGATTTCCCAGTCCTCTACTCTCCCATCTGGCAACTTGAGTTCAAATCACGCCACAGGAGTTGGGGAATGTAAATTCCATTACTTAAATCTTGAGTAAAATGCTAGTAGCAGAAATTATCGGATTGTCATTAAAACTCATCTAAAGCCCCCGAGGGAGAGAAATCTGTTGTCACTTGGCCCAGCTCTGTTTGTGACTCCAGATCCACAATAATGTGCTTCACAACTTAACTGCCCTCTGAAACGGCCCAGCAATTCTCTCCGCTCTATCAAAACCATAACAATTAATTGCAACAGTTCAGTGAGGTGGCACACCACCTCCTCAAGGATAATCAGGGAGGGGCATTAAATGATAAATCATTCAAATGATAAAGGATAATCAGGGAGGGGCCGAGCTTGCAACCGGTAAATGAATATTTTTTTTTAAAAGTAGTTATGACAATAATCGCAAACATGTTTAATCTGTGGTTGTGCAATGTTTGTGAATGGATGGAGACTGCAAACTAGCAGAGAGCTGTAAGCACAAGGCAAGGCTTACAGCTGTTATAGAAAACAAAAACTTTCCTTTGATTTGGAGCGGCTTCTTGCCCATGGCATGGTCTGTTATTCAATTCAGCTACCAATGTCATATGAGAAAGTAATCCTACATTCCATTTCACCACAGCTTCTTGTGGACAAGAAATGAAGTATCTGCTGGGTGACGTGGCTTGGCCGCTTTACCAAGTAAGTTATCAGGGGAGCTTCGCTTGTTGCTTTGCAGCTGTTTTAATGGTCAGTGTACCTCGTATGCAATTTATACATTGTGCCACTTTCTGAAGAGGCAGAGCACAATATAGTGCGACACAATACCTACCATGAATAAAATACTGCGGTTGCTGGAAATCGGAGATAAAAACAGAAAATGCTGGAAAAACTCGGCAGGTCTGGCAGCATCTGTGGAGAGAGAAACAGTTAACGTTTCAAGTCTTAAATGACCCTTTTACCAAACTCGTCAGGAATGATTTGACATTTTGGCTAGGGCTTTTTAATTCCAGAAAGAAGATTGAGGGGACGTCCTAATAAAGCTCTTCAAGGTTGTGGAAAAGTTGATAGGGTTTTAAAAATTGTTTTATGGGATATGGGTGTCGTTGGCGGGGCCAGCATTTGTTGCCCATCCCTGAGGGCATTTAAGAGTCAACCACATTTGCTGTGGGTCTGGAGTCACATGTAGGCCAGACCAGGTAAGGACGGCAGATTTCCTTCCCTAAAGGTCATTAGTGAACCAGATGGGGTTTTACAACAATTGACAATGGTTTCACGGTCGTCATTATATTTTTAAGTCCAGATTTTTATTAAATTCAAGCTCCACCATCTGCCTTGGTACTATTCAGAGCATTACCCTGGGTCTCTCAATCACTAGTCCAGTGTCAATACACTATGCCACTGCCTTCCCATTGATGTAGAGAAGATGTTTCCATTTGCAGGCAAGACCTAAATATACAATGGTATCTGATAAATCCAATAGGGAATTCAGGAAAATCTTATTTACTCAGAAAGTGATTATAATTTTGA